>NC_090438.1:720212014-720515044 GCF_031143425.1 Pleurodeles waltl
ATGATTTGGAGAGGATATTAGATCAAAGGTGATGTGTTTTTGATGTCTTTGAAAATGCAGACAAAGGGCGGGTGTAGTATCCACCACTGGTCCTGAAGTTATCGAGGAACCATCTACTGCATGGAGTTGTTCCGGCATCTCTTTAGGAACTCGTGGTATGCCTCTTTCTTTGGCCCAAGTCTCATCCAAATATATACCGCTTGCCTCATAATCCAATAATGCAAATACCTGTTCTTCTTGATTCTGGGAACACTGTACGGTAACGGACAGTATAAAAAGAGCTGTGGTATGCTCTTTGGAAGAACATATTGAAGGTAAGTCTACTCCTCCGTCCCCTTCCTCCTCACTGGGGGCAGGAGCTGGCGGGTCCCGTAGGTCTGGAAGGATAGACAGGACACATCCAGATCAAGTGACCAGCCTAACCACAAAAAAGGCAAAGGCCCTTTCGTCACCTATCTTCTCTTTCTGATTCAGAAAAAGGACCACAAACTAGGTCTATCTGCATGGGTTCTTCTTCTGTAGACTTATTCACCTCAGGATAGACTTCGTCAGAATGACAGGCTGTGGAACGGGGTAATCTGGTCTGATACTGTAATTGAGTCTTTCGCCTTTCCATTTTAGGAAAAGGAAAAGGAAAAAGTAATGCTGGGAAGACAAACATCAAGGAAGAAGACAATTTGGAAGCCCAAAAAGAAAGAAGGCATTAAGATAGAAGAAAAAGGAGAAAAAAGAAGAAATAAGAGAAAGGATCCAAGTAGGTAAGTAGGAAGGGATAGTCAGGGAGGCTGCCAGGGGCCGCAGCGTGACTCAGAGCACGGAATTTGCCTTCTGGGCCGCACCACAGGAAAAGACCGCAGTTTGGAAAAGAGACGCCGCTGTAGTCCGCAGTGTCATAGTGGAAGCCAAGCTTCCCGCCCAAAGCTGTAGCCAATAGAATGCTTCCATATATCACAGCGCTCATACACCCCGATCAGGCCAGCTTTATGATGGTTCGCACTACGTGACATAATATTCTGCAGGTATGAAATGCCCTTGCTCTTGCAGGTTGTCTAGGACAGCCTGCTACTATCTTCACAGCTGATTTGGATAAGGCGCTTGACTCTGTAAGCTGGGAGTACTTATTCATTTTACTGTGGACACTGAACTTTGGGCCCAGATTTGTTTCTTATGTCCAATTGCCATACACTAATCTGACAGCACTGTATGCTTTGCGAGTCACATTTCGGGGACTTCCCTCTCTCCCTGTTGCTATTTGCACTGGTGGTTATGCCCTTAACCGTGTGGGTCAGAATGGACTCTTAAGTATGAGGCTTTGAGTGGAAACTGGAGCGCTCAGATAAAATCGCACTGTATGAGGATGACATATTGCTTTTCATGACAGACCCCCAAATCTACGGGCCCACACATTCTTCAAATTATGAAAATATTCGGCAAAACGTTGGGCCTCTGCATGGACATCTCTAAATCCACCCTACTACCATTGAATGGGCACATGGGCCTTTTGCTTGGGCACCAGACATAAGGGTGGTGGGGGAAGGCCTCAAATACCTTGGCATGCACTTGCCCCCTGATGTGGGATGGTCATGGGCTAGAAATATTGAACCAGTGGTTGCCCGGGCAAAAGACAATGTTTGAGCATGGTTGCTTCTCTCCTTATCTCTGATGGGTTGAACGGCCATCTTTAAGATGGTCTCCCTTTCCAGATTGTTGTACCAAATACACAATTATCCCTACATCATCACCCGAGGCTGCTTCCAACAGATCAACTCTTTCCTCTCAGGGTTCCTTTGAACGGGCTTCCCCGCATTGCACTCGTCACCTACTTCCATTTCACATATGGTGTAGGCATTGCCGCTACGGATCTGAACTTCTACTATGCAGCTTCGCAACTACTGATAACCAACGAATGGTGGTGTGGCCATCATGGAGACCTGGCATACAAAATTAGAAATGGACCATGGGCAACACCCCATTGCTGGACTACAAGTATGGCAATGCAAAAATTAACCTCCTTCCCCCAGCAACACAAGTAGTCCTCAACACCTGACGCATGGGTTGGTGTGCAAACTCACAGAGTGGACACCATTATGGTATGGCACAACTCAGCAACTGGTGGCTTGCCTGGAGGGGTTTGGTAGTGGGATGTGACAGGCATCTTGACTCTTGGTGATGTTATGAATGTCACGGTCATGAAACCTTTCAGGAGACTTTAACAGGGCTATCAACTACACCACAGCCAATTTCACTGATACAGCTAAGATATGCCATTACTCCATCCATTAAACATCTTGACACACTCCCAGAGTTTAATCCCCTGGATGGCAAGCTCCTGTTGGGTGACTTAGGGAACCACAAAATCTCCAAAATATATTGATCCTTTGTTATCAAAAGTGCACATACATTTACGCCACTCTCGCGTTTCTGGGAGGCGGACATACACACCCTAGATGATGATGATTGGTCAGAGATGCTATGGACGCTGCAGAAGGCAGCCATCTGAGCACGTCTCCACCTTTTAGAGTTCAAGTACCTCCACAGGACCTATTATATGAGACATCACCTATGGTATATGAGGGTGGTGGACTCCCCATTATGCCTGCGGTGTCAGACAGCAGATGACACTTTCGTACATACTGTGTGGGGCTGCCCCGCACTAGATAATTTTTGGTGGAGTGTAACTGGCTGCCTTACTGAGGTTCTTTCATGGACCATTCCATTAGACCCCAGAATGGTCATACTACACATCACCCATGGACAAGATGGCAACAGATAAAAATGGGCTCTCCTTTTTCTGGGCTCACTACTACTGAAAGGTACCTAACACAGGTATGGAAGTCAGAGAGCACACCCTCTGTAAACGTGTGGAAACAGGGCCTGGATCATTGTATGGGGCTCAAAATTCTGGTGTTCAAGGTGAGGGGATACCCTAAAATTTGGCAGAGGTGCGATGATTACAGGGGCATAGTGCTGGAACCTGTTCATAATCCTCACTCCTGCTTGGAAGACAAGGTCAAAAATTCCTGCACTTCATGACTTGACCAGGACAATCAGCTGTATGCTATGCATTTTGGGGGATGTAGGGACTGGAGAAGGGTGGGGGATGGAGGGTGGGTGTTTATATACGCCAGATTTACGTTAATGTTGTGAGTTTATTACTGCATAGTACCTTCTCTGTCCTGTCAGCCCACTTGCTGGTTTATGTGGAAAATATAACAAAATGTGTTATTTGCCTTTTAAAAAAAGCAATATGGAGCTATAAATGTGTAGGGTGAGCAAGACGTATCAGGTGTTTGCATCAGAGAGAGAGAGAGAGAGAGAGAGCACAACAGCAGACTCCTGCATGGGTCTCCAACAAGCCAGAGCCATGAGTGGTGCCATATGACATCAAGTGGACAGCTCCAGTTCACTTTTGGGCCCAAATGGAAGAGAAAGATCATGTGGGCAAGGTGAGGAGAGTAAGGGCCAGTCACGTCTTTGCAGTGACTCACGTTCTCTCGGACGGGCTATAGTAACATCAAGCACCTTTATAGCTGTGTTTCATACCCAGCACTGAGAAGCAGAGAGGTGGTATTTAAAGTCCAAAGGAGAATGGCAGCCTATAGACTCACCAGTCAGGCAAATTGCATGTTGTTCCAAGCCACGTCATCAGTGTTACTAGGTCTGAAACAGTGAGAGGCATTGCTAATTACATCAATTAAAAAACAGAATTCATAGGTGAAAGTCATTGTCCATACAACTTTGGATAGTTAAGGCAAGAGTCAGATAAGCCTATCACAATAACAGTGTAAAAACAACTTGTGATACTTGATAGTTGAATTAGAATTTAAGCGCAGCAAGTAAAGACCCCAGCTTGAATCAACAACTCCTATCTTTTTTATGTCACATCTCTCACATCAATGTCGTTTGTCTGATGTGATAATTGTTCACTGTTAAGATAAGATATAGAAAACTTGTGATGAGAAACAACTATTACATAGAGAGATTAGTATATTTTCCTGCAGGCAGTGATTCTAGTGTGTGAACTTCAAGAAATATAAGGACACTGTGATTCAATACTCTTTTCAAGCAAACTGAGTTGGGTCTTTGTCACGCCTCTCCTGTGATGTGTGACTGTACATGCTGGGGTCAAAGTCTGTAGATTAGTAACAAGATCACCTAACAGCATAGTCTGGCTGTGACATAAGTAATCCATTTTAATGTTTGCGTTGTCTTTTTACAAGTGAGGTAAAAAGGGGTATGGTGTCACGTTACCTTGGTTCGATTCCCTCAGGAGCAGAAGATAGATATTGAGTCCCAACCCAGACTACTCGCAGCAGATGGAGTTCCCCATTTTGAGCACCCTGGAAGGGGAAAGAGAGACTGCCTCAGAAGTCTGCTTCTTCGTTAACTCAGTCTGTCATACTCTTATCCATTTATCTTGGAAGCGGCACCTGGAAGATTATAACCACAATTACTACGGACACACTATTTTCTACAATCCTTCAACTTTCACTAGCAATTAATTAGGTTTACTTCTGCTGTTATCTCAACTCCCTTTATCTGAATTTTTTGAGGAATTTGTTTCTCTCTCTCATATGATATGTGTTAATGTTAATAGTAAATAAAGTTACATTGAGGATGATCTTTAATTGTTGCTATATATATATATATATATATATATATATATATATATATATATATATATATAGAGAGAGAGAGAGAGAGAGAGAAGTTAAATATAGTCTTGTGACTTCTGAACATGAAATTCTTATTGACTGTCTTTTTATAAATCTTTTACAGGTAACAGTATCCTTGAGGCTCATTTACAAGTGTTGCAGAAAATACCTCTTAATACTTCTGAAATGTTATCATCTTTAAACTGTTAACAATATTGTATGTGGCTTATTTGAAATGTTCTTACAATGTTCGAGTTGTAGATCCCAGCCAGAAACTCTGGGGAACACTGCTAAGTACCTTGGAACTTTAATCATCTTTAAACAGTTAACAAGATTGTCTGTGACTTATTGGAAATGTTCTTGCAATGTTTGAGTTGTTGCGCCCAGCCAGAAATTCTCGGGAACACTTCTGAATACCTTGCAACTTTTATCGTCTTTAAACTGCAAAAGTATTATCTGTGGCTTACTTGAATGGTCCTTTGCAATATTTGCGTAGGGGGAACCTTGCTGGAAACCTTTACCTTACGTCAAGCGCTCTCTCAAAACACCTCTGGATTTCAGTCAGAACACAGTTGAAGTGTGCGGCGCCTGAGCGGCGCACGTGTATTAACAGTTCAGTTTCTGGAGTGCAACACTAGTACTGCAAACTCGTACCTGAACAACCTGGCGGCAATCTTGGATTTCTTTCTCAGTTCTTTCCTTGTAATGTTTGTAATATAACTCGACAAACTCAAATCTAAGAGTACCAGGGCACACCAAAGGTAGTCCGAGAATCAAGTCCAAAGTGGAAAGAGAAGTCCAAATGCAAACACAATGTGGAGGTTGAAGAGATTTTTATTCTTCGTGAAGCAAGTATATTCTGCAAACAGCTGACACGTGTTTCGTCACAAGGACTTTTTCAAGGCGAATTTGTAAATGTAGATAGTTCTGCTTTGAAGAAACGAATAGTAGTCACGAGTCCAGCAAAATTGTGACTGCAACAGGTCTGGTAAAAGATGTACCATGTACCAAAAAGATGGTGCTAATTATTTTCTGAGTAAACAGTCTCTGAAGTAAAGGATATGGGTTCAGATGATGAGAACTGCCATGATAACTCTAAAAACTATCTGCCAATAAGGACATCGTCTTTTCCACTGCGGATACTTCTTGACCTGCAGATATTTTGCTTTTCTTTCACACTTCACAGGAGTCAGAACATTGCAACTCTGAGGGTTCTTGACATAGGGTGGGTCAGTCCTGAGGGTTGCTATAGCATGAGATTGGGTTTTTCTTCAGTGATAGGAAATATGATACTGTATCAGTAAAGTCACAGAGCAACAATTAGAAAGCACAATAAAGATTCACCCACTTATTTTATGCTTGTTTTCAAAGTAAAGTGACCAATACCTATAATCAGAGAGAGGTAAGCACAAATTAATGTGGGTCTACAGCTTTTTATCAAAGCTCTCTCATGCTCAGGGGCTATTTAAAAAATAAATAAAACTGAGGTCTTTATAGTGGTTGCCAAAGATTCAAACTGGATTCTGTCACTCAACCATAATTTTAAAATTCCCTTGAATTTTGCTTTAGGATATACAAAAGCATGGCCAAGAGGTCGATCCCATTGTCAGATTTTGTGGTGATAATATCTTTCAGTAGGTCCATCTGGAAGCTAACACAGAATTACTACTGTCATTCTGACTTTGGATGTACACAATAGTCTTGTTTTTATCTTATTGTCTTTCATGAAGGCCCATGACAGAAGTAGGAGGTTAAATAAATAGCATCATCAAAATGATGAGCATTGTATAATTCACAATTCTCAGTAAGACTGGATGAACGATAGTAGCCTGCCGGAACAGGAACTCAGGACATTGGAGGTACAAGAGGAGAGTAAAGAGCTTTACAACTACAAATACAAATGATAAAGAGGAGGCACTTATCTCGAGGGCCAAGGAACAGGTTAGATTCATTCTGAAAATACTAGATGAATAAGGATGCTCTATTAAGACATCTTCAATCTCATGAGATATTTGCCAAAAGTAGGATACTTGTATCAATTGGAAGCCCACAGAGGTACCTGAATATGTTCTACTTGTCAAAAATAATTTCCCTAATTCTTCCCAGATGCTGCCATTACATGAATGATCATCTCCAAATGTTTAGCGATACATTGAAGATTGGTACTGGTGGGTTCTTCAGAAATGCATTAGGTTAGTTCAGCCTAATAATACATGATGACTGAGAGCAAGATGTTTCAATGTTCAAATGAGGTTATGCGTTTCTACCATTTAATTCACTTAGAATAATGTACTAAGTGCATTTGCCAAGCAGAACCTTAGATACCTTTGGCAGCATCCCAATTGTTCCATTGTGGAATGTATTTACTGAGTTCCCTCAAAGGGTTCAAGCCAAAAATAATGTTTAAGGAATACACATTTTAGGCCACATGAAAAGATAGTCTACAATGTATGCTCACACTGGGGTCTTACATCTGGCAACACTATATTTGCAATTTCATATAAACCAGAGGCAGGTGGAACTGATACATGTGTATGAAGATCTGTGACAGTCAAATGTAGGAAGGACTTTTCACAGTTATGCTGGCACACCTTATATGAAGGCCGATTCAATATTTTTAAACCACAAAATATGTCCAACTGATAGAAATAAATGCAAATGACTCATAACATTTTGCTTTTGTCCACTCCATCTTGCCTTCTCCCTTCTGATTGTGTTTTAAAGTTTTAAAGTTTTAAAGTTACAGAGGAATATCTTTCCAAATGTCTCCAGTTCACTACCAGAAGGCATGTTGATGATTTACTAATCTTTCATACAAATGAATGAGAAATGCACATGCCATGCTGTGTAACTATCTAAAGTGACTGGATGGATGGAAAGATTATAGGCCAGATAATCAAAAGTGTAGATAATATGCTTAAGAATAAGCTTAAGTAGTAGATCATCAATACAGTCCTAGTCAAAACAATCTATTTAGTTGACAAGGATCTTCTGCACCTGTAATGTACTGTATGGTCCCTGGCCAATTCTGACATGTTTGTCCTAGTCCTTCACCAATCTTCAGTATAGATCAGAAGCTTTAAAGAGTCCCATAGGCCAGTAGTTGAAACGATGAGGCATATATCAAGAATATGGTCTTCAAGGTCTTTGTGAAAGGAACTCCTGGGGCTGAGCTCCTTATTCAATGATCTCGGCACAACAGCAAGCCTATTTGAAGTGATGTTGCAAAGTCTGTTTCACCAATTTCGCTTGCCAGTTCAGGACATTTTAGCAGAAACAGAAGCCGACTCCCTTGAGCCTTGGTTGAATTACAGAAATCCTTTCAATATAAGGTATAGATGCATGGAAGCTTAGCATTCCAGTTGACACCTTGCTATGGTGTACCAGCTCACAGATACTATCCAGATAAAATGGATAAAGAACCTCTGAATTTGTCTGGAGGCAACTGGTTACCACTCTACACAAAGTCTAAATACATTTGTAAAAATTTAATCAATATCAATCTGGCTTCATTATACCTAGAAACTCAGTCTGTGTGCTGGCTGGTAAACCCTAGAGATATCCAATGTTCCTGACACAATTATGAGAACTGATGAACCTGGAAGACAACTTTATGAGCATATTTTCAAAATGAGGCAATGGCATTCTCAGTTTCTCTCCACTTATGAACTCTCACAAAAATTAAGTCTTGCATCAAAGGTGAGACTTGCAGGTGAAAAAGCTAATGGTAAGCTGGAATATGTTCAACCCTTGAAAATGTAATTGTAAAAGCCCTAGCCATAATGTGAATCTGGCATTATCAGATTTAAAAGGAAAAAGAAACGAGGCAGACAATTCCCAATTTTTAAAGGTGTAAAATTGTTACCTATCAAATCATTTTTAGACTTCTCAGTACTTTAACTTTGACCAACCTTGTAATATTTTTTAAAACCTAAGGGGCATATTTATGAGCCCCTAGTGCCACCTTGCGCCACATTAGAGTCATTATTTTTTAGGTTAATGTGGCCCGACAAGGCCGAAATCCCCACGCCGTATTTACAGAGTGGCATAATGCATGCATTCGCCACTCTGTAACCCTTTGCACTCCATTATGCCTGCACCAGGCATAATGTATGCAAATGGGGCGTCCCTCTGTTAGAGGGGATGGCGAAAAAATGGCGCAAGGAAATCTATGAGATCTCCTTGCATCATTTTGTGTGGCACTTTTAACGCCTACTCAGAGCAGGCGTTAAAAGGGGGATTCCATAATTTAAAATGAGCTCTTAAGTACTCTGCAGGAGTTACACCAATATTTTGGTATTACTCCTGCAGAGTACATCCATAGCGTCATGAAAAATTACGCTATTGCCCCCTACCCTGCACCATGGTGCGCCATATTTTAAATACGGCACACACAGAGTGGTGGTATGGGCCGCTAAGGGGCACAGGAAAAGTGCCACTGCACTAGGAGCAGCGCCACTTTCCATAAATCTGCCCCTAAGTACATAACAGTTATTGCAACGGAAAAAGCATTCTCAATATTTTTTTAAATCAAACTTTTTGTGGACAATTATGAAAACAGCTTCTACGCTCCTGCATAAGTTACAAACCTTTGGAATGGTTCTGTTTCTTTAAAAATAAAAAGTATATTTCACAATATTTATCAAGCATGGCCAAACCCTTCTAAGACTTAAAAATGCCTTGGTAGATCAGACAGCATACCGCTTTGCATAAATCACTTCTGAACTACTTTGACTGCTTGGTAAAGGAAACATGTCAGAATAAATAGAAAAAAACATCATCTGACATAGATATTGTTGCTAAAATATTGTTTACTAAAATATTGCTTGTGTGTATATTTTATCTTATTAACTTAAATGAGCTAATATTTCTGAAAACAATATTTAGGGCACTATGGGACTCATTTAATAGTAAATGGCGCAGCTCGGTGCCACAAGCACTTTTTCTGCGCCCACCTGCGTCATTTCCAGAATGCAGGGTAAGCCGTATTTACAAGAATATGGTGCATCCCTATGTATTCCCCTGCGCCAGTGCGAAAGTAGCTGCCTGGTGCCAACGCAGGCACCCTTGCACCATAATGCCCCTTTCTGAACATAAACAATCAATAATGGCGTTCTGCAGCACACATAGAAGTAGCAAATCATCATTATTAAATGATTGTTTATGTGCAGGAAGGGACACCTTCTGGCACATAAACAATCATTTATGTTTTTTTGCTCTTTTTATGTGTGCTGCAGAATGCAGCACACTCGGAAAAGAAAAACGAGGAGAAATAAAGGTATTTCTCCTTGTTGCGTCACTGTAATGTCACCCCTGGGGCGGCGTTAGTTTTTAGCGCTGCCTCAGCTTTAGGATTTCTGGTAAATCTGGGGCAGCTTCAAAATGCAATGGGTGATGCAGTGGTATGCCCAGAGCAACACCCATTGCATGCCCCTTTCATGCAAAGTGATGTGTGTAAAGGGGCCATATTTACAAGGTGGCCTTAAGCCACAAAAAGTGGCTTAGCGCTGTCTTGCAAATATAAAAAAGGGCACAGTGCCATTGGGGCATCACTGAAAGTGACACTCTGGTGGCGCTTGTAAATGAGCCCCTATATTTTTGGCAGATGATATTTAGGCAGCAATATTCTGGTGCAAAACTCTTAGTAAAAATCTCTAGTATAGGACAAAATTCTCTGTATTAAGGAACAAATTCCTAATCTATCCGTATTAAGCAAAACTATTTTGAATAGGCTGTTTAACAAATATGTAATAGAATAGTGATATTTGGTGGTTGTCTGTTCCGAGCTATTATTTCATTGAAGTGTGTCTCAACGTGCATCATCTAGGGTATGCCACAACTTTCTGGATGCTTTGTTGAATAGAATAGTCTTCCATAACATCGCTGCAGAACGGTAGGACACACAGATAAATTTCTACAAAATTGCTGATTTTACCCGTCATCGTTTGTGTTGATGGGACTCATTCCTGATTTGTCTCCATTCTGAAAGCAAATGTCCCTATAAGCACCCCAAGACGCAACTAATGTACAGGTAGCCAAAAAGGAAGGGTGTCTCACATCAGAGAGTGGGGCTTGGTATCCAGGCAGTACCCATGTCTTATGCATGTTCATGCACAATACTGAACGAATACTTTCCAAGAAGTAAATTCGATGTTGGGTGTCCAGTGGGCAAGTCACATAAACATCACTGGTAATAGACATCTTTGTTGCCACAATGTTCAGACATTAAATGCTCTTCCTAAATATTGCCATTCATGCTTGACTCATTACATTGTACCTTCATGCCCCCACCCTAAATTAAATGGGATATTGTAATGCACATAGGCAGACCTTCTCAGGCATAAAACACACATTTGGCCTACTCGAACGAAGATTCAGAAGTCCACACAAAAGTGGTGACAAAGTGCAGTATTCTTCGGAGACCTCTTGTAAAATCAAAGCCTATTGTGCAGGGCTAAACACAATGGCAGCAACAAAGGTGTCCACTTTGCACTTGCAATAACAACTGAGATGATGTGAACCTCCTTCTCCACCCAGCCCTGGGTTAGTATACACTGAGGCCTGGAGAGCGAAGGACACACTGTGGCAGCATCATAAACAACTATTCTAAGGTAAGTGCTATATATGTTAGATGGTAATATGACTAACACTTGGAGTTATAGCTAACATTCCAATTTATTCACAGTTGCAACATTATTTGTCATACGAAACAGCAGCCTGTCCTGGCACATATTTCATAAAGAAAATGACTAAGACTACATACACGAAAATGTTCATAAATAATTGTAACAACATAGATAGGATCAATGCCTCTTTCTCCACACTGGTCCTCTCTACAGGTGTAGCTTCCCCAGCACCCGAACCTCAACACTGAAGGTTCTTGTGTGTTGTCCATTCTGTATTTCTTGCATAGAGGCACCACTGTTAAGTCTGGATGCTTCCATGTCTGCTTTCTGTAGCTGCCACTTGCTTGCCAGTTGCAATATGTAACCTCTGCCATTCCTTCAAAGCTGTGGTACCCTGAATCGTCCCTCTGCAAAATCGCCAATCTCACCCTGGATGATGACTGTACATCTGGTCAGCACAACAGTTGCACTGGCCTGCTTATTTACAGACTTGTGAATCCGATCCGTTCTTGTGAGGAGGTGGCACCTCTGTCTTTGTCTACATAGGGCTTTCATGACAGTGGCAAGTGATTTGTAGCCTGCATTGGTGGCCTTGCCCACAGCTCGGTACTCTTTGTTTATGTGTGTGTCAAGTCCCATAAACCTCTTACTAATCCATCACTAGTCTTTCAGTTATTGGCCCAGCATTGAGCTCTCTAAAACGCCAAACTGATCTGGGGTTGAGGAATTCCAATCTCTTTTTTAGTCATTGAGGCCTTCTGGACTCATTTCAGGATGGCTTCTACTTAAGAGTCTGAATGTGAATTGATTTGCACTCACTACTGCCTGTGCCTGCACCTGTTGTTGTGGCACAGGCAGCATTCTTGACCCTATGGCTGTGAGAGTTGTTGGTATTATGCTTCTGTATGGAGATATTCTGAGCCCACAGTTCCTAGATCCTCATGTTCCTCTTCCATGCCTCCTGCTCATTCCTCCTGGAGGGATGGCATGTCTGTAGGAGAAGGCATTGTATACTGCTTTGTTGTAGGGACAAGGCGGAGTAGAAAGGTAATGATTTATAAGTTGAACTGAAGGGACCAAAATTTGACACTAAGGATGGTGACGACATTTAATACAATTAATTATATTGAACTTGTGATTAAAACATAAAGAACATCAAAAAACATCTTTACACATGGTTTGAGCATTTGTGACAAACGAAATGGATGACTTTAAGCACATTAGGGTCATGTATCTCTATTGAAAATAAGTTATCGTGAAAGAAATAATGATGTTACCCAATAAGGAAGACTGCATTAATGATTCACAAAATACTTACATGTGCATTCGTACCTTAGGGAACCCCGTCGATTATACAATGGCAGGAGGACCAAAGCATATTTTGGGTTAACACATTAATAAGTTAGTGGGATGTTCTTCAATGGATGGCATAACTGGTATAGCCATGATTGGGACAAGAGTAGATGTCATGTCTGGCTTCTACTTAACATGACAATGATGTGACAACATGGAATACAATGCATTTCAACAGTCTTAACATATGTAGAACCAGACTTTCTGGTCTTTGTGCATGGGCTGACAGATGTCTTCATAGTAGGAGGGGGCAATAATTTTTGCTCTGCAGGCAGAGTTGGCAAAATTATGGCCACTCCATGTTGCACTTGTAATGCAGAGTTCCTGTCAAAGTCCACCAACCGCCATGTGATGGAGTTTTTTTTCAAATGAGTGAGATTTGGCATTCCCTTGCATGATTTTCAGGTACTAGGAGGGCACCGGGTGAGATTTTCTCACCGCAAATGATCGAGGGCGGTCATGACTATTCATGATGAAAAAGCTTCTGCTCAACATGAAAATCTACTCAAGAGGCAGCAAAATGAACTCGAGCAGCAGCGCCCTCTGGCACACCGCATGGAGTACCGCTTGCAGATTTTTCAGCGTGGAACAAGCTTGCTGCACTATAAATCAGGACACGCAGCACAATGTGCCAATTTCCATCAGTTTGTTGGATTCTGCAGAATCTCACAGCATTTTCATGTAACTCCACAGACTTCCAGGAAGCGAAACTCCATGAGTTCCGCTCATCTCTACTTCAAACCCTACATGCACTCATGATATCTATATGGTGGTCCTGTTTTGTGACAATGTGTATGTGTTAATGGGGTAGTCCATTTACCTGTGTCTGTTGGTGATAGAGCTGAAGTGTCAATTCATCTTGCTCAAGACAGTCCCAGCCTCAGGTCGTAGACTCTATCAACATCTCTAAGGGATAGGTAGTAGTTCTCTGAAAGTGCTTCATCCTGTTACCCCAACCTCACTACTTCGGCTTGCAATTTTCTTCTTCATTCTAGAGTGTAGCTCATTCCATCTTTGGTGGATATCATCTGTGGTATGATGCATTAGGCCAATGGTGTTTCCACTCTTGAATGCTGAGCCATATCTTTCTCCTGCTGCCTTGAGGTGCTGCTAGTGAGTGTTAGAACTGTGATTTCTGGTTGTCAGAGTGTGCACCCTGTACAAGCAGGAGCCACCACTTTAGTCAGGGTAAGCTAGATACACACTTAGTGATAACCTGTGCTCACCCTCTGGTAGCGTGGCACAGAGCAGCCAGGCTTATCGAAAGTGGCAATGTGTAAAGTATTTGTGCAAAACAGTCACACAGTAACAAAATGAAAACACCACAAAAACACTCCACAAAGATTTTGGGAAAAATAGATTATATTGTTATGAGAAAAACAACACAAAAACAGCAAAAAACATTAAGGAGAAGTCAAGTTATGATTTTTTAAAGAATAAATAAAATAGTAGTCCTTAGAAGTCAATAGTGCTTAGTGGTTACACGAGGTCGTGCTAAACCGGGGTAAATCCAAAGTTCAGACAGACCACGATGGAGGGCAGGCTACAGAACCCATGCCGGGCCCGTTGCAAAAGTAACTTGGTTGGAGGAAGGGTCGAAGGCTCGATTCATGGTGCTGAGGAGACGATGCATCACTGTCTATTGGGGAGATGTAGGCAGCAGATCCAAGCTATGCGACATCGAGGAAGCATTGAAGATCAAGCATTGAGGGGCATCGAGGTGATGCATTGTCATGGAGCCACTGGGCTGGAGAAGATGCATTCAGCATAAAGCGATGCGTCTGCGCTGAGCCACGCAGAGTCGGAGATGCGTTGGAGTCCAGGGATGATGCATAGCGAAGACAGCGATGCAGTGCCTGTGGCTCATGCAGCCGTAGTGATGTATCATTGTTGAATGGAAAAGCAACAGTTCCAATCGGAGCAATATCCTTGATGCGTTGATTTTCTTGGGTTGCCGCACAGATACTCATTTCCAGGGGCCCACGCCTGGAATGGCACCACTTGGCTTAGCAGGACTCACAGCAGACTGAATCCAGGTGCTTGTTGCAGGCATTCTTTGATGTCCCCAAGACTATAGGGGGCAAGCCTGCAAGCACTTGCATTCACATTGGGTTCAGGTGAGATGGGTCCAGTCCTTGTCTCCCCCTCCCTCTTTCTGCCCAGGAAGAGCTGTCAGAATGCAGATAAATGCAGACAAGGTCTCTGTCACTCCCACCCTTCCTGTGTTTGTAGCTGTCTAGAGGTAATGCAAAAAGTGTGGCTGTCACCCACCCCAGAATTATATTCGAGGCAGGGTGGAAGACACATAGAGCAGTAAGAGCAGAGAGATGCCTACTTTCTAAAAGTGGCATTTCTAAAATAGTAATGTTAAATCCAACTTTGCCATTAAAGAGAATTTACCATTCATTTTCCAAAGATATGAAACATAATGCAGTTACTCCTTTCAAATCAGGAATTACAGCTTAAAAATGTAATAAGGAATTCCCAGTGCTAGCCTATGAGAAGAGTAGGCCTCATAGTCATGAAAAATGAATTTAGCTGTTTGTCACTACCAGAACATGCAAAGCTTAAAAGTACATCCTACCTTTTACTTACACGGGGCACTGCCCTTAGGGCTGCCTAGGGCCTACCTTAGGGTTGACTTTGGTCGAGGGGAGTTTAAGGTTTGCCAATTAGTTTTACATAACAAGTAAAAGTGGCAGTAAACTGCACACACAGGCCTTGCAGTGGCAGGCCTGAGACAGGTTTGAAAGGCTACTTGCTACAACCAGCGCTGCAGGTGCACTAGAAGCATTTAATTTACAGGCCCTGAGTATATAGTATACCTATTTAAAAGGGACTTACACGGAAAATAAGTATGCCAATTGGTTATACCCCAATGTTACCATGCTAAGGGGAGAAGCACATGCACCTTAGGACATGGTCAGCAGTGGTAAAGTGCTCAGAGCCCTAAGACCAACACAAAGATATAGCAAAAATGTGAGGCAAGTAGGCAAACGTTTGGGGGAAGACCACCCACTGGCTGACAAGTCTAACAGTGAGGATTAGCCAGATAATCCATCTTTATGGATCCCACATTCTTCAATCAGTACACCCATCTATTTTATAACAAACTTTGCTTTTTCTAGTTCCCACCTCACTCTGTATGACCCGGCATGTTGTGATTCAGTTTGACTCTATGACTGGTCCATTCCTTTTTAGTGTGCTATTCTGGTCTAAAATGAACGTGTGATGGGATACTTTCTGGAACCCATGTAATTAGTTGCTATAGAAGCAATATTAGAAATGTTCAACTGTTTTGGTTCACAAATTTTGATTCAGCATTGTGCGAATGCAACTTCACCTGAATCCCTGTTTAGTAGGGTCTGTTGCAAGTACTTATGCATTTGTGATTCACAGTTACCACTTCAGTATTTTTCCCTAATTCTGAATTGCAAATTGCTTTCTTCATACATCAGACTGTAGATTTTCACCCAAAATAATTTATGATTGAAGCTCAAAAATATGACCAATGAGCTTAAAATCATTACTAGTATAAAGTGCCTACTGAACAGATGTAATATATTTCCATTAACCAATACTATAAGGTTGATCTTTGTAGTGATACAAGTCCTTCTCAACTCTTGCTTCAGATTGAAAGTTCATCCATGTTCATTTCAATATTTGCACAAAACATCAGAGAAAAAGTATTGTGTGGACATAATATTTCGTCAAGAATATCAAGGACAAAAATATCATAAAGGTAAGTTTCTATGGGTAAGCAAACTTTAACTATAGTTAACTCCACATATATGTACCTTAATAATATAAATAACTTCAATGTAAGCCGATGTGGCGTTAGGAATAGTAAATCTATGCTTACCTTGTTGCACTTAGCTTTTCAATATTGTCATCCTCAATGTTTTTGACACAATATTCTGTTCACACAATATTTGTTTCTTTTATTTTCTGTCAGATAACTTTCCTTTCTAAGGCTTTTTTCCACTTTTGCCAAAGTGTAATTAATATATTTATTGGACCAGTTAAAATTGCTAAATCTAAGTGAAAAGCACAATAATTATAATTCACAAAGGCCCATATTTATACTTTTTGACGCAAAACTGCGATAACGCAGTTTTGCGCCCAAAAAATTTGCGCCGGCTAACGCCATTCTGAAGCACCATCCGGGCGCAGTATTTATTCAATGACGTTAGCCGGCGTTAGCCGCCGGCGCTGTCTGGTGTGCGTTAAAAAAAAACGACGTACACCAGGCAGCGCCGGCGTAGGGGGAAAATGGCGTATGGGCGTCCACAAATGGTGCAAGTCAGGCTGAGGCAAAAAAATCGCCACAACCCGATTTGCGCCATTTTTTTACAACGCCCATCCCCCATTGAAATGACTCCTGTCTTAGCAAAGACAGGAGTCATGCCCCCTTGCCCAATGGCCATGCCCAGGGGACTTCTGTCCCCTGGGCATGGCCATTGGGCATAGTGGCATGTAGGGGGGCACAAATCAGGCCCCCCTATGCCACAAAAAAAAATATAAAAAAATACTTACCTGGACTTACCTTAATGTCCCTGGGGTGGGTCCCTCCATCCTTGGGTGTCCTCCTGGGGTGGGCAAGGGTGGCAGGGGGTGTCCCTGGGGGCAGGGGAGGGCACCTCTGGGCTCATTCTGAGCCCACAGGTCCCTTAACGCCTGCCCTGACCCAGGCGCTAAAATCCGGCGCAAATGCGGGTTTTTTAGACCCGCCCACTCCCGGGCGTCATTTTTGCCCGGGAGTATAAATACGACGCGTATGCATCGCAGTCATTTTTTAAGACGGGAACGCCTACCTTGCATATCATTAACGCAAGGAAGGTGTTCACGCAAAAAAATTACGCTAACTCCATGAACTTTGGCGCTAGACGCGTCTAACGCCAAAGTATAAATATGGAGTTAGTTTTGCGTCGAATTTGCGTCGAAAAAAACAACGCAAATTCGGCGCAAACGGAGTATAAATATGCCCCAAAGTATTTTCTGTGAGTAGTTATGTTTTAATCCTCCCTTAATTTTGAGTACACCTGAAGCTCTAGTTTTGATGCGCAAAGCATTTTCTGTGAGTTACGGTGTCATATTTCTGCCTTGGGTATAATACACATATACATTTCAAGAAATAAGCTATTTTCTAAGACATACTTACTTCGATAAAACGTTTTGTGCATCAGACCGTTGGGCTCCAATTCACAATGCTATTTTTCCATGATTGTGTGCGATGCACAGCTGCAAATTGAAGAGTGGGCCAGTCGCACGGAATGCCCTATGCATAGCAAAAAGTCTTTGTGGATCTACTTCTAAAGGATGTTGTTTACATATGCTCCAAAAAATAAGAGGTCAAGCGATGGCTAGCCGTAATATGCTTTAAAGATTAACATGAACTCTTTAGATCTTTTTGCATGATACCAGTGCCAAATTAGAAGAAGTACTTATGACGATTTGGTCACATAAACTTTTTGTTGTATTGTTCTGTTGAATTTTTACCTGCTATTCTCTTTGAAAATACGTTTGTAATTTATTAGTCACCTACATTTCTTTAAAGATCTTTAAATTGGAGTTCTATTTATTCATGTCATCTTGGAGACATCCTTGGCTCGGTGTAAATTTTTAAACCAAAACTTAATAGTTCGCTAAGATGGTGAAGGAGACATATTTTATGTGACACATTTCCAGGACGGTGCATCAGTAGACTGGGCTTTACGTTGGAAATTGACCTTGAAGACAGAAGTAGTATGGGACACGCCATTAAATGGCTTGCACAAACTTTGAAAACAGTGAAATGTGAACAGCATCGATATTTTGTTTTGTGCTGCTTACATTACACTGTAAATGAACGACATAAATGTTAATCAGCTTTTTCTCATATACTGTACTTACCTGTCTGAGGGGCTTCACATTTCTGACAATGTTTACAACTTCTGCATCACAGTCTGTTTCTGTAATTTCGTGTGTGGTTTGTGACAGAGAACGCCTTTATAGTCTTCGACGTTCTATAAATCCACCATTGCTGCGTCATAGACACGATGGCTGCAAGCAGTAGGTTAAAATTGTAGGTATTAAACATGGTTCAGGCTGAGATTGTCTTTTGTGAGTGAATATATGCACTCACCTTATTTTAATTATATTCAGTGTTTCTCACGTTAAAATTGTAGAATAGTGCACTTGACTTAATTTAAGTAACTGTATTGGTCAAATTGTTGTGAATGTGCCCGTGTAAATGTAAATCAAACAACTGTAACCACCCCTCAGCAACAGTTTATTTAAAAAATGTAGAATATTTAGAAACTTTGAAAAAATATAACATAGGAAGAACTGTTTTTCCGTGTTATTAAAGGGGCGTGTATAATTTCTACATCACCAGGTAACAGATTCTCCATATGCGGCATCATAGGGAATAGTTGATTGCCATAATACAACGTAGAATGGGAAGATTGGAATTTATGACCGATTGTAACCTAATCCCAGTGGTGGCTGGCAATTTTAGGAGGGAGGGGGCGGGCGGGAAGCACACTCACACTTATTCATTCACACACACATGAACATCCATTCACAACACTCATCAACATTCAAACATACACGCATGCACCAAACATTCATTTAAAAAAAAAAAACACACACACACTTACCCTCAGCTTGGAGGTCCCAGGAGGGTTGGGACTGCTGCCTTCCCTCACTGGCAGACCTTAGGTCAGCCAATGAGGGAAGGCAGCAGTCCCAACTTCGTCACAGAGTGGGATAGGGTCAGTGAGACGTCTGACCCCCACCCCTCTCTGTGATGAGGTGTCACTGATTGACACTCGCCCTGGGCGCTTCAGGGCATAAGCCTGAAGCGCCCAGGTCGGAAGTTCATGGGTGATGCTTAAAGGCCTATGTTGAGGGTGAACTGATTAATTTTATAAGAGTTTTTTCTCTGCCTTCATGTTGCATACAGTGTGTGTGGAAAAAGCATGAGACATGCCTCACAGAGTTTGCGAATGCTTGTGACGTGACATATTATTTTGCTGGTGGATGCAAAATGTGCCTCCCATGAAACTCAACAGGGAGTCTGTGGCTTTTTATAGGAGTGTACTTAATTATCTTGTCTCAAAACAACTGGGATCCTATGTCAGTTTTATAGCTCTTATATTTTTTATCATATGTAGCATGACATGGGTTCATTTTGTGATGTCTTCCCACTGTGCTAATGCAAGGTGTAAGATGCGATGTGAGTTAGGTGAATTTTTCTGACCATGAGGCATTGGTGTGTATTTGAATTTCATGAATTGCACTTGTTGTTGGACCCCAGCTTTGCTTTATACTCTTCACTGGATCTGATCTAAATATTCATGATCCTGAATTGTTTGTGACAAGATCGAGATCAGGAAGTCAGTGATCAGGGTTCAGAAATTAGGGGCAGGAGCATGGGAACCATTCAAACTGCCACTGATGTTTTCAATTATCTGGGAGTGTTGCTGGAGAGCAAGTGACTGATCAAGGGTCAGTTAAAGCAAATACATGATTATAAAACAATGGGACAAAAAAGTCCCCCTCCAGTTCTGGGCCTCAGAAGTGGGTTCTGCAGCTGATTTCTGCAAAAATCGATGCATTGCCTTGAGTGCATGAGAAATTACGCTGCTTTGCTTCTTCAACACAGATGCTGCTCAATGACAGTGGATTCACAGCCTCTACAGCTCGACCATGACTCTCTGCGCAGCTTGATAACGACAAATCACATTCACTTCAGTTAAGCCTAACAGTGACACAGTGACTAAATTGTGTGGAAAATCCTGACGCATCATGCCTTTGACATTGACACTTTGTCCCATCAAAGGTCTACCCTCCATTGCGGTCGCCCTGTATTTTGGATTTACACTAGTCCCTTGCAACCTCAAGTAACCTTTTGACAGCTAGTGACTTCTAAGCACTGCTTTCACATTTGATCTTTAAACTTTTCTCGACTTCTACTTATTGGATTTTTGTTGTTTTGGTTTTCTTTTACTCAGGTACATATTCTCTATTTTCCTAAGCTTGAGTGGAGTCTTTTGTCATGTTTTTCACTGTGTTACTGTAGTTAAGTTTTGCACAAATACTTTACACATTGCCTCCTAGGTTAAGCCTGACTGCTCTGTACCAAGCTACTGGAGGGTGAGCAAAGGGCAATTTAGGTTGTGTATCTAACTTACCCTGACTAGGATTGTGGTTAGTTCTCATACAAGGTGCATTCCTCTGCCAAATAGAGATTCATTTTCAAACATGCTTCCATTGCTGTACAGGAGTGGTCTATTTTTGCTTTAGCAGGGGATTTGTTTATGCCTTAGTAAAGGCTTGTCAGAGAGCCAGACTTTAAAATGGTGCCTACTGTGTTGTCCAAATCTAGGATGTTTGACTTCAAGATGGCTGTCTCCTGAAGTCTTAAAGGAATAATACCAAATTCTTTAATCTCCTGAACCTTTGTGTGTGGCCATCTTGGGGTCAGGCCACTCACTCAATGCTGTACACAATGTATGTAAGTGGCTGCCTTGTGTCTCACTCCTTTTTGTTACACCCATCCATCTCACCGACCCTTCATCCCATCATCTCATGTGTTACTCCTTATTCCATTTTCCTTTTTCTCCTGTCTGTGTTTTGCTTCACCTCTCCCCAACCTTCTCCCCAAGTGCATTTACTTTAGCACTATCTGGGTTGGGTATTTTTGTCATCAAGCCGGAACATGTCTTTGTGAGACCCAAGACAAGTACATCTACAGTATATATGCTGTAATCTGCAACCCCTTCAACCAAACAGTATCCACATAAACTCCCTACATCAACTATTTGTGATGAACTCCTTCCAGCCACTCTCTCTCTCTCTATGCCATCTACATCTCACCCTACACTCCAACCAGTCCCATTTTCTTAGAAAACTCCACTGCACTCTCCATCTTAATGCACAGGTCGACCAGCCTATATGTCACAATATTGGTGTCAACGGACACCCATGCCATGAAGATGTCTTTAAGATAGTTCTGTTTACCTAAGGCAAAAGCACTAAACATTCTGAGCCACTGACAGTAAAATTAGAATGGTTTGCAAGTCATCCTCATATTATGAGGCAAGTTGACAGTCAGGTCAACATCTTACCAAACCACAGCAGACTTTCTCCCCAATCCCAACCCCAACTACATCACCAGTACCTTGTCCTATCACTGCAGCTCTGCACACTCCATTTGAGTTTCCTTTTCCAAAGAATAAAAATATATGTATTGACTGTTCCCTTGCCTGTAACAGAGGCCATTTCTTTTCGTTTTTTGCACATGGTTGGCTTTAATGTGCAAACACTGAGGGGCATATTTACAGTTTTGTAGCTCAGGGCAGCACAGCACTGTACTTTGCTGTGCTGACCTACATCACAAGGAAAGGGCAGAAATGTGGCGTATGTACGACATATGGTGCATTTGGTCTGTTCCCCCTGCACTGCTGCCATTTTGGCACCCTAGTGCCAATGTAGGCACCCTTGCACCATAGTGCAAGGGGGCCTGTGTTGCATGTAGGATTGTTTTTGTGCAGGAATGGCACCTTCCTACACACAAACAATCCTAGGAGACTTTATTCTCCATGTGTACTGCAGAATGCAGCACACATAGAAAGTGGAAAAAATTCGGAGAAATAAAGCTAGTTCTTCTTGCTACGCCTTCCCTGGGGAGGTGCAAGGTTTTGGCCCACCCCCAGGTTTACAAGTTCTAGTAAATCTAGGGATGCCTCAAAATCTATGGGTGTTGTGTGGGAACACCCACCACAACGCCTATGGAATGCCTCCCTACAGCAAAGTAATTGAAGGCAGCGATTAACGCCCATATTTATGAGGCCACTCAAAGCCACGCACCTTCTAAATATGGTTAGTGGTTTGCACCACCATTGCGTCACAAAAAGTGATACAACAGCAGCGCAAGAGCCTCATAAATATGGGCCTCAGTTTAAATGTGCCAGCAGATTACATCCAGACAGATTGGTTTTCCCATTGCTTATTTAACAGCAGCGCGCTTCAGATAATATAAACAATATAAAACGATATAATAATGTGAAAATAAGTCAAGACTTATCATTTGGCATTGTATGCTTCTTTCATTTGTGCTACATTATGCATTTTACATAGCAGTGCACATGGTGTTTGGTGAACTATTGGCAATTCCTGGTAAGCACATGACAAATGTCTTTAGCTGACCTATTTTTTGTGCTGAATAAAAGTGTAAAATAGGGATTTATTTGTTGACACTTTGACAGGGACCTACAGCCACTTCAGTATTTCTTGTACATAGCCCCCCTCTTCCATTTTAATTCCCAGTACTTCAATGTATTCGTGTCACTGTCACCACACAATTGAAGAAAGTACCACATGTTCCAAAGTTAGAGCAAGAGCCATACACCCATTTTCTATAGCAACGTCTTGAAATAAATACCTTTCACCTCTGATAATGAATGAATAAAATGAAGCATACGTGCACACTTCTTATGAGAATCATTTTCACCCGTTCTTAATCAAAAGGTTTTGCTAGACTCTTCAATGAAGACAACGCTCACGTTTAAAATGGAGCATGTATCAATGTGAAACCGACGTGCACCATTTTTAATATTTAATTATATTCTAACATAACGTTAGATGTAGAAGACCCTTCGATAAAATACATACACCTAAAAACAATTATTTGCAAATTGAAAGGTTTTACCTTGCCTGACCTGCTGTACAAAATATGTGAATTAGGAAAGACTATTGTCATTGGGTTTGTAGAGAGGATTGTCTATGCATGTACATCAGTGCACTTTGTAATTATGTTAACTTTTACTGGTACCTCTCTGCAACTGCTCGAATTTTTTATGAATTCAAAAACATGTACATTCTTTCATTGGTGACATCATGCCATGGATGCAGAGACTATGTCAGAAATTGCGACCACTATTTCGCCAAACACAGAATTATACTGAGAGTGCACATCATGCCATCCATACCTACACTAGGTTATGAATTGCCATAATAATGCAAGGGCTAGCATTATAACCAGTGTGGGCACCAATATGCCATGGATGCCCACAATATGCCAAGTACTTCCCTCAGTGTACAATGGAGGCCCACAATAAGCCATGAATGGCCACTATTTTGTCAGGATTTGCGTTATCCCAGAAATAGGCACCATCATGGCATGGATATTCACAATAAGCTTAGAGTTTCCCCACTGTGGCGGGGCCATGTTATTGAGCACCATCACACTGTGTATTGCCACAATATGTTTAGAATTTACCCATCATGCTAGAGTGGTTTGAAAAGGTTGGAGCTATTGTAACCTGTATGCCATAAAAATGGCATCAATTACTTGATTATTGCAGGGAAAGCATTATGCCTGTCAATAGCAGTATCATAACACGGATGACAAGAATTACTCCCATTCTACCAATACTGGTATGGTTGCCAAGACGTTGTCAAAAAATAACACCTTTATAAAATACACACCATTCTGCCACGACTGGGTATCATACCTTGGATGCCCAAACGTTGCCAAGTACGATAACAGTTGTGCTAAGACCAGCGTTTTACCAATGTTGACATCAGGGCGGGCCTCAGCACTGGTGGCGCCCTGTGCGACAATCTTTTTGGCACTTCCCCCAACGACCACCACCGCAAAGGTTTCCCTCACTACCACCCTTTAACAGTGCCCCTCGAGTCTCCATAACCACTTTCTTTCAGATGCTCTTATTTAATTTTACAGCGCCACACATAAGAGTGTACGGTGTCAGAGCACTTTTACACAGCACATATATTACACAGAGACAATCAATCATATGTGTGTAAATCAGTGTGTAGGAAATGTTACATATGATATAGGACTACAAGGTGTAAGTGTCACATGTCATCCATACTTGTAGGCTGTATAGTTTAAGAGTGCTTGGTCTGGAGAAGCACAAAGTCCTAATTTAAAATGTAACACCATGGTTAGGTATTCTCCTTAATAATACCAATTGAGTTCTACCCAAATTAACCCTTTTTGCAACATTAGGAAAATGAAAGACTGGGTAAAAATCACAACACTCTAATCTATACCTTGCAGTAAGCATGCATTGCTTTGATGACCATTATTAGCTTACTGTTCTGTATTAGGATTTTAACTTATAAACTGCAAGTAACAGAAGGACATCTCTGACAAAAGTAGTAACCCACTGACCTATTCTCATTATATGTACTTTGTGATCTGCATGGTGCACATTCTGTGCAGCAGACATATTACCCCTCTGTGCTGCCTTAAAACTTCCACTAGAGAAAACTCCTAACTCTCTCCAGGCAGAGGATTAATCACCACTTATCTTGACTTATTTATTGTTGCCCGAAAATTGCTGGAGACAAGGAATGCTACAGTAGGTGCTTTTAAAACCATAATATACCTGCAAACACATTGCTCCCACCCAAAGGCAGCACTCGGTAAGGTGGCACTGGAGGCACCGCTCTAGAGCCGGCCCTGGTTGACATCACACCACATGTCCATATTTTGGCAAAAATATCACTATTATTCCAAGGCCAGCATTTCACAAAGTGTGGCCAAATGGTATATTTTCCGTGGGTGCCTATAAGATACCAAATATACCAATATTGTGCAAGCGCAAGTATTTTGCCAGGGGTGCAGTGTACACAAAAGCTATAGATGCTCACATGCACACAGATTCACAAACACGGACGTAAATGTCCATGTGCACAAACACACACATACTGATAGACACACACACCTGGGCACACAGACATACACACAGCATTTTTATATACTGTCATTGTTCCCACTCCTGCTGGTCTTTTTTACTCCTGCTCTGCCATTCTTCTCTGCTGCGAGCAAGATTCACAATCGAAGTTCTCCAACTTGCATACCTCAGGCAGCCAGAAGCAAGAGAGGTCCCTAAGGTGCCCAGGAGTCTAGTGGAGGGAACTGACATGCTCAACATCACCACACATAGATTCCCTTTTCCTGTTCCTTCTCTTTCTACAAAGGGTTGAAGATGGATTCATGTTTATAACTTATGTTCCGAAAGGGACTTTTTTTTTTCATGCGTGGCAACTGTACATCACTTCTGAGGAATACATGCCAAAATGCATTGGAGCATATTTAGGAGCCCCAGGTGCTATCTACCGACACATTAACATCACTTTTTTTATGCTGATGTTTCATTAGATAGCCAGAACCCTAGCGCCATATTTACAAAGTGGTGCAATGCATGCACTGTGCCACCTTGTAACCCTGTGTGCTACATTATGCCTGTGCCAGGCATAATGTATGCAAAAGGGCGCTCCCCATTTAGGGGGGGAATGGCACAAGGAAATCTGACAGATTTCCTTGCGTCATTTTTTTCAGCACTTTTATCGCCAGGTCAGAGCAGGTGTTACAAGGGGGCACACCATTGTTTACAATGGGCCCCTATGTACTCTGCAGGAGTAGCACCAAAATGTTGCACTACTCCTGCAGAGTACATCAATAGCGTAATAAAAAAATGATGCCATTCTCCCCCACCTTGCGCCATGGTGCGCCATATTTTAAACATGGCGCATACATGGTGGCGGTAGGGGGGTGGTAAAGGGTGGTAAAGGGTGCAACAAAAGTGTCGCTGCACGCAGTGCAGCGCCACTTTTTTTAAATATGCCCCATATTTTGTGTGATTAGCAACAAAGAATGCAACCTTAAGGTGCCACTTCATGGCACCAGTGAGGCAAAACCAAAAATGAGGGCCAAGGTGAAAAAACACAAAATAGATTAATTGGTAGCAAACAAGTCAAAGGTGACATCCAAAAAGTAAAGCTGTAAGAAACTAGAAAAAACGTTTGTTCAATACATTTTTAGTTGGCACAGTGAAGTCTGCAGTTTCATCCCATCTGCAGATATAGGCCCTCATTACGACCCTGGCGGTATAGAACCGCCAGGGCCGCGGGACGCGGAGGCACCGCCGACAGGCCGGCGGTGCCCCGCGGGGCATTCTGACCGCGGCGGCTTAGCCGCGGTCAGTAAAGGGAAACCGGCGGTCTCCCGCCGGTTTCCCGCTGCCCCCAGGAATCCTCCAAGCCGGCGCAGCTTGCTGCGCCGGCTTGGGGATTCCGACTCCCCCTCCCGCCATCCAGTTCCTGGCGGTTCTCCCGCCGGGAACCGGATGGCGGGAGGGGGAGTCTCGGGGCCCCTGGGGGCCCCTGCAGTGCCCATGCCAATGGCATGGGCACTGCAGGGGCCCCCGTAAGAGGGCCCCTACAAGTATTTCACTGTCTGCTTGGCAGACAGTGAAATACGCGACGGGTGCAAATGCACCCGTCGCACCTTCCCACTCCGCCGGCTCTATTACGAGCCGGCATCCTCGTGGGAAGGTCGTTTTCCCCTGGGCTGGCGGGCGGTCTTTTGGCGGCCGCCCGCCAGCCCAGGGGAAAACTTGAAATACCCGCCGCGGTCTTTTGACCGCGGCGCGGTATTTTGGATGGCGGAATTCTGGCGGGCGGCCTCCGCCGCCCGCCAGAATCAGAATGAGGGCCATAATCTTGATTTCGATACTATTTGCAAGGCAGAGATGCAGAAAAGGCATTTTTAAGAAATCAAACCATGCCAGACCCAAAATACTTTCTCCCACCCTGAAGCACACTTAGGTAATAAGTAAGAGGTTATCGATACAAAAACAAATACTGATAGGCAGTTTCAAACAACAAATGATCTCACTTTAAGTAAATCTGCACAAATGTTTAATTACTACGAAAGTGATTAAAGTTTATATTAAATTGCATCTATTTTGCTGTTCTCATTATCTTAAACCGCATGTAAAATATTGAGCATAGTGTTCAGGTTGTTGTAATAAAAAACACAAGATGACTAAACGGGCTTTTGCTTCATTTTTTCACTTTGCATTAATGAGTGAATCCAGAAATATATATGCAATATTATTTAAAATTAAGTTACCGTTGTAGGGATGTGCTCCGAGTCACTGTGAAAATCTGCATTTGAATGCATAATCATCACAAATCTACAATATTACAATATTAAAAAATACCCCCAATTCAATTATCATGTGAAAATAATCATAATGTTATTGGAAACTCAATTATTGTGGCAACCCTTGTCAGGAAATTAGCAGGCTATGGCAAAGGCAAGTCAGGACTGAATTCATCAAATATATATTACCACATTATTACATGTTCACTTCGATTCCATGCAACGACAAACATTCTCACTCACTGGTATCTGCTCAATGCATTTGTATTATTCATGAATAACTCTGTGATCTATTATACATACAAAACTGATTGTATGCTGCTGCTTCGGGCTACATTGCAGGGACACGGTATTAATTTTATTATATATGCATGCGTGATAATTGTATCTCTCACATATCAAACCATGTACCTTTCTTTTACATTCTAAATTTAAATAGCTTCTTTGGATAAAGATGGCGGTCTCGAACTCGGATGATTAGAACAGGGGAAGTTCCGAAATGTTCGAGGGCCTTGTGAGTGTTGCGAGTCTCAAGGGGGTCGCAAATTGTGACCCACCTCATTAATATTAATGAGGTGGGCCTTTGCGACCCCCTTGCGAGTCGCAGATGGTGTCAGGGACACCATCCTGCATTCGAATTGCGACTCGCAAATTGCGAGTCTCTCTGACTCGCAATTTGCGAGTCGCAATTCAGAAACTACATACATCTGGCCCTAAGACCCTCATTACACCTGTGGCAGAATAAGCTGAGGTATTTACCACTCATTGTAAATACCCTTAATCCAGGTTGAGGTATTTGCTTCATGTGGTAAATACCTCCTGTTCCGAGTTTCCAACAGAAAAACGAGGCATAACATGAAGTATCGTTTCTGAATTCTTCATGCTTTACCATTTTCCAGGCCTTTTCTCGCAATACATTTTGGCTGACTTGAACTACCGGTTACTATCAGGGGAAAACTGCAAGGTTCTGATAATCATCACACAACCCGTAATTGCAAGCCCTGTGCGAATGAGGGTCTAAGTAGTACCGAGGACAGTTAGCCCTCACAATGTTTTTAAAAAAAGATACACTGTCTAATACCATTTAGTTTAATGCATGCAAATCTCAAGCGTGATTTCATTTCTGAAAACGTCGGGCCCTTTATCCATCATGGTTGGCTCCGTTTAAAACAAAGAGGCCTATTAAGACATTTGAAAGAAAAAGCCGAGGTTCACTGTCATGTAAATACTATTTTTACACCCACTTTTATTGATCTCATTGCAAACCAACAGATCAACAATCATTGAGACTCATTACAAGCCAACACATCAACAAACACTAAATAGCTAATGAAAATTAAATATGACTCTTTTCGTTTATGTTGGTCAGACTGCTTAATACAAGCTTCTCCGACCAGCATCTCGTGAGCTACTGTGAACTCTCCAGCTATCTGTGAGTAGCTCTCCTGTATCCAACCCAGCCTATTAAATTATAAACTTTTGTTTGATTGAATAAATATGTACATATATCAAAATAGAAATGTGCGTTTTCGAGATGAAAAGTTATATATTTTAGGAGGAAAATATGTTTAAATCTAATATTTGATTGAATAGACAACATTGGAGACTAATTAATATTATTACCTTGGCATCACTGGGATTGCTGCTATTACTGGTATGTAGTACCCATGGAGAGGCATCTCAAAATTACAACTCTTTTTGTGATTTATTTCTGGCAACACTGCACTGAAGTGGTCACTGCTGCTCATCTTTCATATGTTGACCACTAATTTATTCTTGTCCGATGTAGTCAACACTAATAATATTAGTAGCTCAAGCTGATTTCCATTGAGCAGATTTAGGTCTTATTACTGAAAAGGTTGGAGACCCCAGACTTAATATATCTTCAAAATATAGGAGTATCTCACCTATTTGTTGCAGTGTTTCACCTTTTACTGTAACTTGACTGTTTTTAATTTGCTCTAAATCTGATACACACCCACACTTAATGCATTTAATGCACTTAATGATGCACAAACAGTGACCATGCTAACATACAAATGGGCCTGTTTTGTTTTTAACATTAAATATACATATTGAAGCCTTGCCACGTGTCAAAAGAATCATCAGAAATGCCACAGTGTAACTCAACAACCACAATCAATGTGAATACCACCATAAGAAGTGACACCTGGTGTTTCCCATTGAGGACTGAAACTGAGAGGTACTCTTATTCTAGGTGTGATGAGAATTGAGCAGGTAGGCATAAATACATGTGTGACCTGATCAACTAGCAGTGATTGATCACAGTGCCTGACCACTTAACCTCACCAAACGGTGGGGCGGCACAAAGAAGAAGTGAAGCAAAACACTAACTTTGCCTACAGAATAGAAGAAACAATAACAACCCCAGGCTTGGTCCAAAAGCCCTTCCAGTAGACCTAATCTAACAGCCAGAGAGTCCTATTTGGCTCTCGCCATCATCACACTGTATTGCACCAGTATAAGGTAGCTCGTTTACTATCAGCAGTGCCAGTGATTATTAGGAAAACTCTTAAAGAAGTGGGAAACTGGAGTCCCACCAAACAAACATTACTACTGGAAGCAAATAAATAGAGCTCACTCCCTGTTCCCAATATACTGGAAAACATTGTGGAGCCAAAAACCAGCTACAGTGCTTTTGTACACGATTCTGTCAGTGTGTTTTTAGGTGTGTGTATGTGTGTGTGTGTGTGTGTGTGATTAATACATGCAATGTATTATGATGTCCCTGTGTGTAAAGTAGTTCTAGGTATGAGATGAATTGTGCTTTTTAATAATTCATAAACAATTTACATTTTTATATTTGTATGTGCATCTGTTATATTTACATTGGAACAATGGGATTTTAGAGGCATTTCCAATCTGTAGAGTTATATGAAATTTTGTGTATTTAAATTGTATTTCATTTTTCTATTTCATAAATATGTAAAATGTGCTGTACACGCGGATATGCTAAATCTAAAGTTATATGATTATATTTTCTTCCTTTCTTTTCAATTTGTTTTAAGTGTTAGTCTCAAGGGCAGGTCAGCTTGGCGTCGGCTTGGTGATTTTTTTGGTGCCTAGATACAGCCTTTTACTTCTAGTGGCAATTTATGGCTCGAGATTAATTCCAAGCACAAGGAGTTACCCCTTAAAGTTGCTGCACAGAAGGAAAAAAAGATGACTATAGTGAAAAACATCACAGGCCAAAAGACATGGGTGAGAGACCACTGACTGATAACTGGATCCGGAAGGAGAAAGTGCTGACCCGGAGCAGCAGCAAGAGCTGCAACTAAGCCGCAGCATGAGCCGAGCGAGCATCGCGGTGCACAGCCATCCACCAGCCATCCATATCTGCGCACACCCGGGCCTGCCTCTGTGCACTGCGGGAGTGCCGCAGTGCCGTGGCCGTGCGGCCGGGGGGCCTGGACGAGACGAGGCAAGAACCTGAGAGGGACCTGGGAGGAGGGGAGGTAAGGCTGGGCTGGGTGCCGAGGGAGTGCGTGAGGCAGCGCGAGAGGAGAGGAGGCAGAGAGGGGGTCGACGCAGCAACGTGTGGTGTGGTGTGCGGGGGCTGGTGAAGTGTCAGGGTCAGGCTGGTTGGGCCGCACTGTCACTCTGGACACAGGGGTGCTTGTGGCTTGCAGTTGCAGGGCCAGTGGGACCGGCTAGGTGGTGGCCCCACTCACTTGCCTTCATCTCCTAGCTTGCCTCCCTGCCGCCATTGGCATCTGCGCCCGTCCATGCCCCCCACCCCCTGGTTCCTCCCTCCCGGCTTACCCCTCCCAGCTCTGCCCTCCTCCAACCCGCCTCACCGGCTCGCCCGCCCCTCCTGTCACCACCTTGCGGTTGGGGCCCTCCACCCACCCCCTGCTCCAGGAACTTGCCATGCGCCTTGCCGCCTGAGTCTCCTCGGGCCCGAGAGCCCTCAGCTCCTGAGCACCTGTCCCCCTGACCATCCTCCAGAGCCCCCCCCACCCCAGTCAGGTCAATGGGGGCACTGATAAGCAGGCAGAGCCAGGCAGAGGGCGGCAAGGAGGGTCGGCCCTGGCCAGACCCCGCTGTGTGCTGGCATCAGAAGACAGGCAAGTGCAGTGACTGTGCCCAGTCAATGCAAAGGGTGTGACCCAGCATCTGTGGAAGCAGCCCTCCCAGGATGGGTGCGGCTTGCGGACGGTCAGTGAGCCCCACTTGCCTAGTCAGCAAGATCAGCAGCACCAGCATCGAGATCTCCATACTCTTTAACCTTCATCTGACTCTACCTCAGGGGAGCCCAGTGCACTCACGGGTGACAGTTCAACAGCGTACAGTCAATTCCTCCGCACCACTACTTTCACTTCCACTACCACAATCACCACCACAATCACCCCACCAGCGGAAACCAACGGGCTCCATAGGTGGGGTAAAAAGGGAAGGAAGTGTTGGAAGGAAACCATTTGACCATGCGGTCAGGCAAAACAAGAAAGACGGCCCCCAACAAAATCGAAATAGGAAACAGGAAGAGGAGACCTCAAGCTCAGGACTGCCAACATGAGGTACAGAATTCCTCACTCCTCATTGAAATCGAGTCAGAGCCACTCCAGGGAGGAACAGATGAGCAATCCATCTCCAGACCCCATGCTGGGCACAGTCTGGAACCGAGAAACAGCCTGGTACAATCCAAAAAACACCGCACCTCCAACTCCCAAACGAAAATCTACACCAAGTTCTCCTTTTTAAAAAGCGATAGACCTGTCCTCTCCAATAGCAATGACACACTGGGGTTACAGTCACCACTAATCCTGTTGATCCTCACATATACAGCAGACAGCCTTCCATCAAGAAACAACTCTGTGACACCTGGGGCTTCTTCAAGCCCAACCCCTGCTCAGCCTCCTGCAGCTAGCACAATCTTGACGCCTTTGGGGCACTCTGCAAAATTCCTCAGGGCAGAGGTGCACAAGGAGCCCAGACGGACTCCAGTGAATTCATGGTGGACTTCCCCTCAACAGAGTGCGGCCCATCAAATTCACCTAGCGCTCCGTGGACTGAAGACGGCGCTGCCTGACTTTGTCAACAAGGTGGGACAGCTGCCCACAGACGCTCTGGCCAAACCTTCAATGGCCCCTGATGATGCTCGCCTGGAAAGTGCAACAAATGATGGACCTCCGGCCCTCTCCCCTTCATCTCCTTCAGCAATTATGAAAACCTCAACGAAGGGGTGGACCTAGAAACTCTATCCTACCTAAACACTCAAGAGTGGGAAGATATGCTTCTTGTATACTCTCAAGACTCCCCTTCTGCCACTCGACTCACCTCAGAGCCCAGCCAGCAGTCTCCAAATGACGAAGCAAGGAACAACGTGGCCACTCCTCTTCTCTGTCAACCGTCTCCTAATGACAGCGCAAGGACCAGAACAAGCTCGGTCACAAGCACCACATCAACAACTGGACAGGACCTTGCCTCAAACCGTCTCAATCCGCATACGCATGGCACCTGGGCTTCCCTGCTTAACACCATGCAGCTCCTAGTTGAAGCACTCCACTATCAATCGGACAAAATGGATGTACAGCTAACCCTGCTCAACACCATGGCAGTATTCGTAGCAGGCATTGATGAGAAATTAGGCAACCTCAAATTCCTGTACGTGAACTCACATGAAAACTCCATGAGCTTTCCCACAAGCTGCTCATGTGGCCCCATAGTAGACAAACTAGCCACACTACCTTTGATGCTAACCAACCTCTGTGCATCCTTAAAGATGGGAGCCTCCAGCCAGCACCCACACTTGCACCCTCACCTGACCTTTCCACACAAGTCCTATAAAAGATTCACTTGGACCCACTCAAGACCACAAACATCGGCCTGGGAACAAAAAGTGATGAAAGAGCCAACGGCCCCATCCAGGAGACTCCAGCAATAGGAAACTCTTGCAATCTGACCCCAATAGTAACTGTACCCAATGCCAAACAGAGACGTACTCAGTGGAGGAAAGGTCGAAACAAGCGACTTGCAGGGAATAGAACGATCCCAGAAGCAGCCCCCAAACTAACAATACCTGACATCTGGGCCACCAACGAAGCTATGTATCCCAGGCCACCTGCCCCAACAACAATCGCTCTGGTTCCATCCTCGAGTTTGGCCCTGGTCTGCTGAAAGGGTGGACATCACCGGGGAACTCCAAACTTCATCTTCCGGAAGTCACGGACAATCTACACAAGTAACGTCCCCCAATCCTTCCCCGGCCCAGCTAACGGCCCCTCCTCCGTAGGCCCTGGGAGCAACTATTATACCTCCTAGCCCCACATATCATGCAAAAGTGGGAAACTCTACAACCAGCAGGTCAAACAATAGCTGGAATCAGGGAGGATACTTCCCCCCAGGGAACCCTCTGCACTCACCACAGAAATCCAAAACTCAACCAGATCCCTCAACTACCAACTCACTTACTTTTTTATCCTCACTACAAATCCAAGGGATCTGGTGATATCCTAAATAGGGGGAATATTCTTTGGCTACTTTCACATATTCCCTCCACAAGTGGTCTCAACTCAACAGATCTCCTAGCAGTAGAATTTCTCCACCCAACTAACACCACTGCTCCCAAATCCACTAAAGCCACATGGAAGACAAGCCTAATTGCTCAAACAATCCTAGGAGAAAACACTACCTTCGAACACTGGGGTATCAGTATCACTGCACATTGTGAGATTGGCTACCTAACTCCTCTGCTATCACCAAATCCTGCCCTTGATTCGGGACCCCAGTGCAGGGAAACACGTGCCATACTCAGGAGCGCTCGGGCTGATCTCTGGTGCTCTCAAGTTCCTCCACGACTGCAAGGGGCGCATCTCGCCCCCAAAAATCCATCTCCTCAGCCAACCTTTCTTCAAACAACAATGATTTAAGGTGGTTTTCAAAAACAATCAACAACTGCAATAGGCAAGAGTGACAAACCTCGGATAAAAAGATGGGCTCTATAGTGACAAAGGAGACCCTCCACATGTGTTCATGGAATGTAAGCAGCCTCCTCTCCAAAGCTCTGGACTCGGTCTTCATCAATACATCAGCACTTTTGGCATTATATTAATGCAGGAAACCTGTCTGGAAGAACCGTATCACTTGCAGGGCTATATGTGCTTCATCACTCCAGCAACCAGGAAGGCAAAGTATGGACACCCACAAGGCAGCCTGGACACTTCTGTCTTTTTAGCACTCTCGTCCAGAGTCACCCCTTTGCACCCCACCTCCTCCTCCATCAATATTATGTCAATCGCCGCCACGACGAGTGCGCCCACAGCAGAGATAGTCTTTGTAAACACATACCTTCACCCCAAACTTAAACTCAGTGACGCCAATAATCTAGTGGCTCTACTCGAGAACTTCATAAGCAGCGGCGTTATAGCCGATGCAGACGATATCATCGTCTCAGGTGACTTCAATTTGCATCTACTAAGATCCACAACAGATGAAAACACAATTGCTCTTTCAAGCACTTGGGACCTCCCCATGCAAGTGGCCAATAAACACAACCATACCACAAAGATCAGCAGGACTTTACTTAATGGCTTATAATCATTACAGCTAAGAGCCCTGAATGGCAGATTTACTGAAGACTAGCCTCCGGCTGCATCATATTTTTCAACCGCAGCCTCTACCAAAATTGACTACACGTTCGTTTCCCTTCCATTATTCAAGCAAGTAGCCTCTTTCCAGCTTGGCAACAGGAGCGAGAGCGATCACTGCCCACAGGAACTATCCATCATCCTGGGGATAACCAAAATGGAGAAAAAAAATATTGCACACATTACCACTTTCACCACGGACTGTAAACGTGTCAAATGTGGGCAATCAAACATTGATAAAGTCATCGAAGCAGCAATGGAGCTCGCACTTGAACTATAAACAAATAATGACAGCAAAGTGCAGAAATGGGCACAACTCACAACCAGGCTTAGTGGAAGTTTTGTGGAACCAATCACTAACCCGCGACGGCCACCTCCTGCAGCCATAACTCACCTGGCACAAGCCCACAGGACAGCACTACAAGATGCAAAGAGAAAAATAAATTCCAGTATAAGGCGACTTCGTGGCAGCCCGGGCAATCCAGACCTTCTGACAATCCTAAGGCACCACAAACAGGCACTGACGAAGCTAAAATGGGCTATCGATAGGAGCCGCAATGAAGACTTGTGGGCCAGGCTACACTCAGATGCAAGGAGTAACAACAGCACATGCTTCTGGTGTACAATATGCAATCTCACACATCCACATCATGGTGCCATTACATTGCATATACCAGAAGCCGTCTGGGCCAAACATCTTGGAGTCCATTTCAACGGACCGATGGTCACGCAAATCACACACTCACCAGGAAGTCTTCCCCCACAAAGGCCCTCACTAAAGACTACGCTCACATTACTCACTGACTCGGCCACTATACAAAATCAGATAGCCAAGGGCCGGAGAGAAGGCACCCTGGGACCAAATGGCCTCCCACCCGCAGTCTTCAAGCACAATTGTCCCTTCTGGGAAAAGACTCTTGAATCCCTCTACCTGGAACTAGGTCTGACAGGAATGATTCCGCAGTCCTGGAAGGGGTAACACTGAAACGTCAGCTCCATCTATGCTGTGTCGACTTCAAGGCTGCGTTTGACCATTTTGACAGGAATTTGCTGTGGAAGAAGCTTGAAACCAGGGGCGCTTCCATATCCACTCCTACGCCTGATAATAGCCCTTCACACAGACTCATGGGTCCAGACAAAATTTGGCGCAGGCACTCATCTCTCAAGGTGGATCCCTACAACCAAAGGCCTAAAACAGGGCTGTGTTCTGGCCCCCACACTGTTTAATCTATATCTAGCAGACATAGCGGGTGCACTCACCCTCACTAATTCACACCCTCCAAAAATTGGGGACCTTGAACTACCATGCATCATGTACGCCGACGACCTCGTACTGATCAGCCACACAGAAATAGGCCTTCAGAAACTACTAAACGCCACTCAGCACTACTCAGCCACTAATGCCTTGACAGCAAACTTTACCAAAACTCGCATACTGTGAATTACACCAAAGGCACCCTTGAGAGCCTGGTATTGGGGTGAGACACGACTTGTTCAAACAGACAAGTATAAATATCTTGGAGTTGTTGACAAATCGGGGAACTTCGCGCACCAAAGAAAAAGCCTAATGGGAAAAATCCTTGCCATAACGTTATCTTTAAAAAGACTAAAAATCCTCCTAAATGGGCCCTCGTACATCCCCCTCTTAAAAGTGCCAAAAGCCAAGCTCCTCCCCACAATAACATATGGGAGTGAAGTAGAAAGAGGCAAGGACGCTGACATCTTAAAACCTTGCAGTGAGCAAAGTTTACCGGACGATCTTTAACATCCCCAGATACACCTCACCTGCCCAACTGAGACTGGAGTTTGGTCTGCTGAACCAATCCCTGGTTCGACGCATTGCCTACATAAACTTCTGGAGCAAAGCCTGTGGTATCTCTCTGGGCACTCTTAACTATCATATGTGGCAAGAGCTTGAACGCAAGAACACCTCCCCGTTCAGAATCCACTTTGATGAATCACTTAAGAAGAAGGGGCTCACCGACTTGTGGAGGACCCCAATCCTCAACAACACCTTCAAGAAAGCAGCTGGGAAATCACTTAGGCTTCAGTCACTACTGGAGGACAAAGCAGCCTTCTCACGGAGGTCTCATGCATGGATGACTTTGCACACCTACACCTCCTTGACTCCAGAGTCATACCTAGGCCAGGGCTTCTCGAGACAAAGGATGCATTCTTAAGGTATTGACTAGGTCTCCTACCACTTGCTTTAAATGCGGCCCCCTGGCTTAGGGACGTAACCAACTCTATCTGCCGCCTGTGTGGTGAGGACACAGAAGACCTCCTCCATGTCCTCTGCTCATGCATCCATCTTGCACCGGAACGAAAAGCCCTACTAAAAATCAAATTTAATGAAAAAGGTATACAGACACGAAGACAAGCAGTAATGGTGACTTTGCACCTGGGGACCTGCAGTTGAACTGTGCTTTGGTGAAGTTTCTAATGCAGGTTTCACAAAAGCAAGATAGAATTAATCAGCAGTGCTGCCCCTGTGATTCACAGGAGGTAAGCTCACAGCTCAATGCCTGACAATGGACTATAATGGCAACAAGCGATGCTCAACTCACACTGGAGCAAGCAAAATCTTGAGTAGCAACACTCTTTTAAGCTTTAAAACGAGTTCCTAAGGAGCTCAAATTGCAACAACTGGACAATGGGTATAATCCCTTGACGGATACTTAGTAACATCCGAAATGTATTTTTATTTTTTCAATAGTGTATCTCCTTTTTTTCACTTTTGTTATGGTTTTAAGTAACTAAACAATAAATCTTTTACCTTTACCTTACTGATAACTGGAACAGGACAAAAGAGGTTCAGGAAGTGAAGCAAGAAATCCAAACTAGAATCATGAGTGAGCAACTCACAAAGAAAAGTTATGACGGTTCAAGGATTGACTCTGATCTCCTTATATCCTCGTAAAACAGGAAAAGATTTCTCCAAAATACAGCAAGTAGTTTCCACCATGTTGCTTTTGGCTGTAGAAAGGAAAGAAATAGGAGAAATGGTGCCAAACCAATAACAAATTCCTGGACTGGAATAATTCCAAATAAGACCCATCAATAAAACAACATTACAGAGATGCTGCATGCATTATAATAATTTTCCCATGGGGAAACAAGAAGGCCGATGCAAGTCTTTGGCATTATAGAAACACTGAGACAATGTTCCCCAGAATGCTAACTGCATATGCAAGTAATGGAAAAAGAGTGCAGAGAGAACATTGAAACAAGACCACCGCTGCTGCGCAATGCAAGTCCTATCTATAGGTTATCATCAACCACAAAGGTAAGACCTTTGCATGACAGTTAGAATTCGTACTGTAGTGCTATTCACTTCGGCTATTGATTAACATGTGATTCCCTGCAGTATGTGCATAACATTCCGAAGGGTTGAACAGCTGTGCATAAGATGGAACTGGAGTAAAGATGAGATAGTTCACCTTAAGGGGACAGAACTACTCAAACTCCTTGAACATGGAGGTATCACCCCTCATATTTGCAAAAAAAAACAAGAAAGCAATCTCAGGCATCAACCACAGGAAGATTCTTCAAACGCGACCAACGATATCCCGTGAGAACATTGAACATCTCTGCTTGATAATGGACTACCATAATGGGCATCACGATATTCGGACAATTCTGAAACGGCACTGGCATCTCCTCTCCAGAAATCCGTGTCTTTCTGACCATATCGTGGACTACCCAGAAATAGATTGTTTCAGAGCATGAATTAAAATAAATTTTATGCAAATCTGAATTTACAGATCAAAGAGTGATCAAATCTACTTTTCTTGACAAACCAGCATGCTTCCATATCTGACATAATTGCAACATTTGCAAGCTGGGACTGCACAAAACACAGGAACTCACATTGAATAATGGTAGTAATCATAAAAATTCATCATTGGGTAGACTGCAATAGTAATTTTGCCATCTATATCATTTTGCCTGTGCAACATACCATACATTGGCAGTACCATCAGACCACTAAACACAAGGATACAAGAGCATTAACGCAATGTCAATAAATTCTCCTCTGGACACACAGACAGAACATTTCCATAAATCACATCCATAATAAGGCACTTACATTTTTTTCAGGGATTGAAATCATCACCAAGCACCCACATGGCAGAAATTTGAGAACTAAAAGTGCCTTGGAGGGGGAGTGAACTGATTTTAAGTTTCAAAGCATTCAAAACTGGTTTGATCAAGTATGCCAAAATGCACTACTGGCTGCTTGGGGACTGAAGCAGGTACCACAGATGTCAGCTAAATACAGAGCTTCCCAATGCTGCTCGTTCTTTCCTTCTTCTCTTCTCTTTATTTCTTTTTTTTCCCTATTTCTGTCTATCTACACCAGAGCACTTATGTTCAGGTGACCCTTGGAGCATTCCGTCCAGTTAGCACCGCTTATCATACTCCCGGTTATTTGACAGTTTCCTGTCCCTTCCTTCTTGTCATTTTGCCTGTACTTGGGCTTCTGAGTAGCCATTTATTTGAATGGGTTAGCTATCAGTCAGGTTTTTGTATGATTACTTCCTTCTTTCCGGGGGAAGTTATGCCCCGCTCACTAGCACTTGTTGATAAATACCTGATTAGACACTATTGTCTACCCACGAGTTCACAGCCCACCTTGAAGTGCCGACCCACTTCTCTTTTTTTTTGTTCTCAATACACCTATTGGATTGGCCCATAGATTTCAGACACCCACAGAGTCGCAAACCCACAGATGCACGGTCTAGCTCTTTGTTTGACAGTTTCCGCCAAGAAGACTTGACTTCCCTGTTAAGAGGCAGGCCTTTCTGCGTTAGAGTGGGAAATGGACGCCTTGATATGGATGGACTATTAGGAGCAGGACACATTTGATACAGACAGGCCACAAGGGACTTGTAAAGTGAATCAGGCAATGACACCCAAGCCGGTTTCCCTGCTGTACTTCATTTCACTCTCACACAGCTCTTGATGTGTCCTTTAACCTTTGCAGCCAGCTCGACTGCTATCTAGCTACTACCCTCTAACCATAACTTAGACTGTGTTTTCCTGACCCATCAGCGGGGGGATTTATTAGTACTTTCCTGTAGATGTTTTCTCTGAACACTTGCTTTAATTCATGTGCTGATGGTTTGTCTCCTTAACCCAGGATAGCTAACTGGCTACGCTTCATCACGACATACCCAGTGAGCCGTCTTTTTCATACCTCAGGGAGAGGCAGCCTGGCCCACTCAGTCCTGAGCATTTTGGCTATATGACCACCTGTACATTCACCTCTTGTGACCTTGCATGCCCTCTCTGTTATATATTTAGACTGCACTCAGGTTTCTTCATTTTGGGGGCATGCCCACAAGCACTCTGTTGCGCTATACATTTTACCTATTAGGGATATGTGGGTCCTTGCACCCCCTCTTAATAGTAGAATGCTTACTATCTTATTACCACCTTCATTTAAAATTAGAATGCTTCCCATAAACAACCTGTGTGAGGTTTTGAGTATATTTTTTCCCTTTACTCAGGGCACAATGGGTGCACACCCATCGTTTGTCGCACCTTCCCTGATAACTCTATATCATTGACTAACGTGGCTCTCTTCTGCTTTTACATTTTCTTCTTTCATCTTACCCTCTTTCCTTCTCTTTTCTTTGTGTTCTTCCTGTCTCCGACACCACGCTGACAACAGCAATGTCCTTACCACATTCCCACCTTCTTTTGGATTCTGTAGGTATCCTGGTTGCAATTTACTCAAAATCCGATTTATGTTTTTGTTGATTTATAATATGTGCATAATGAATGCTCTCACTTACACTATGTGTCATACTATGGCCAAATATTTTCTGGTGTATGGCCTCATGCCCGCATTGCAATTGTAAACTAGGTGAATTCAATTTAGCTGCATGTATGATACTTTTTCTGCCTTCAGGCTTTTGATACAATGACTTGAAGCAAATTATGTGATTTGCCCCTGGAACTATAGTTTTGTTTACATATTGTGGTTTCAACCTGCTTTGTCCAATCTGTTGTTTTGTTTTTGTTTTACTTTTATACAAACACTATAGGCCTAATTTAGATTATGACAAGCTGGTTACTCCATCACAAGGATCACGGATATCCTGGTCACTGAAATATAAATCCCATTATTTCCTGTTGGACTTATATTTTGGTAGATGGGATATTCATCGCTGTTGTGATGGCGTAACTTTTCTGCTGAAATCTAAATCAGGCACTGTTTGTTGATTTTCATGAAACTGGGGTTCGGGATAATTTTGCACTGTTTGCACGGTGTTCATTTTACTGCTTTTTTTGGGATTTTTTTTTTTCTTTGGCCTGCCTTGAGAAAGCCCCAGGCCTGCGTGCCATTCAAGGGGTGAAACACATGTTGGCTGTTCAGTTGTTTCCTTTTTTCCACAATCACACCTTGCAGCCTATCTGGAGAAGAATAAATATTAACTTATATTATAGCAGTTTCTTCTGTATAAAACGTGATTAGAAAGTAATTTGTACCCGGCTAATCAGCTTTGTCCCCTTTCTTTTCATGGATTCCCTTCAGTACCTGTGAGTACCCATATATTATGTGTGAATCGTTCCAAGGCTTGGCTGGTGTTGATATTGGATAGGAGAAGGTTGGGTTGCAGTACTTTTGGTGTAGATGTGGGTGTAACATTAGTAAAATGGAACTGTCTTATCCTTCAGGGTTTGCTTTTTTGTATTTGCATTTCCCTCCATATGACTTAATTTTCCCTTTTCTCCTCACGCTCTGTAATAAATATTCCCCATTTCAGCTGCTGCTCCTGGCAACAACTTTAACACCTACATTGTGTTATTAAGTATAGAGAGTTCTATATTCTCTCACCAAATAACTCAACCCATAAGTGATAGTACTTGCATAGGCAGAAACTTATGCCTGTACTCTTTTTGAATTATTTAAGACCATGTGAATAAGTACTACATATGTACTTTTATATATACTTGTAAATGCTTTTTTGAATACTGCCCATAATCACTTTATTCTATGGGTCTTCTTCACAAAGGCATTTTGGGGTACTTGAAGTGGTATTCATATATTGCTGTTTTACACTATCTTAGGGGTCTTTGTGACTGGTCCCCAAAATATCCAAAATGTTCAGGAAAAATTCAATTACAAATAGTATAAACAGAAAGGACTGCACCATATTTGGTCTTTTTCTAAAAGGGAGTTTGACATTTCCTGAAGGATATGCAAAGTCATGTAAAAGTACATACTAGAGTACTCCTCTAATACTACTTTCCCTAATTATAAATGCTTTTGTGGTTTTTCTCACATATGTACACTTGAGATGTGTTAATTCTGATTTCACATTGAGGAGATATGTGCTAAAAGCTATGATCCTCTCAAAATAGAAATTACTGCTGCCACATATGTTAGCCAGTACCTACAATATATTTGGTGGTGTTTTGACAGACCCTACTGTGTTTCAGAAGACCCCACATTTGTTTCCCTGGTAAAGGTCAGGTAGAGATAGTGGTGACTTTGCAGTAAAATGTACACAGATTCCCAAACCTTTTTAACACATGACCAGAGAGAGGGCACCCTGTGGCATCGACAGTCAATATGCAGTGGGCTAACTATTAACAGTTCACACGTCCCAGGGTAAGGCCAGTGGACTGCCATGGATGAGGTCTGTTGCAAGGTAAAAGGAGTTGTGTCGGAGTGCACGATTGCACCATATACATTATGTGTAGGGTGTAAGACCAGTTGAGATGACCTCAACACCAGTTACAGGTTAAACCCAAATCAAACAGTTTTCTTCAAGCACATCCGTTGTATTATGTCAATAATTTAAATCTTCTATCTAAACTTTCCAAAACAATAAACAGTGCAACAGACACTAGTACATTAACAAGAGTCAGGCAGGTCTGTCCATGGTTCAAATACTCAAGCAGAAGGACATTGATTTGTTTCATATGTATTCAATACAATCAGTAAATATGACCAGCCATCATAAGAACTTTGGAAAAGCTAAGAATCAAGAACCCAAATAACAAGCACATTTCAGGATTCAAGACAGAATATCAGAAACATGTACAGATTGCTGAGATGATAAGATAGGGTCAAATCCTGCTTGTAGTACTATTCCCCGCATGAAACAAACTAATCCAAGATCAAGTATCCACCACACCCTTACCCATGGACACACATCATGCAATTACGATATATTTTGTTTTCCAGAAATTAAAAACATTTCTACAAAAATGGCAAATCACCTGATTATGCATCTCAAGTTGCTAAAAAGTAACATAAAATCTGCAATTCTAGCTTTTAGTGGCCACCACAAACATTATATATATATGGCCAGTCGAAGGCTCAGGCCGAAACGCGTTGCCATTATTTTTGGATTTAGCACTCTGTAATTTATACTATGAAATAAAGAAGAAATCTTTGGAATTGGATTGACGGTGCCGGCGTCATTCATGCAGCGGGAATCTGAGGGAGCCTGGTTCCCTTTTAATATGGCGTGACTTGTTTGTAAATATATATATATATATATATATATATATATATATATATATATATATATATATATATGCCTATATGTTCCTTATTACAGCTCCAGAGATAATCATGAAAAGGAAACCCTAAATACCCGTCCAGGCAAGGTGGTATGATAAGCAGTGCATAATGGCTAGGGCCTACCAGGGTAATGCCATTCGCTTAAAAGAAGTAGATAGTGTTCTGTGGCTCAGTGAATCTTATAAGGCAGCTCAGGCACATGCTAAGAAGGCTTGGGAGGAAAACAGACAGCAGGACCTCAAAGCAGTGTGTGAATCACAAAATCATATAAAATTATTGAATTTAAAGCAGAGGGGGTTGTGAGACAATATCTCACACAAAGCATGCTAACGTGATCACCCTGGAGGTGTGGCTGGACCATTTTGGATCTTCTTACTCGGCTGGCTATCATAATGTTTTGTGTAATTATAATCTCACATTGTTCCTACCCGGTCCTAGCGATATGTTTAATGTGGAGGAGATCACTATGTCTATTGATTCTACTGTGACAGAGAAGGCTCTGGGGCTGGATGGTATCCCGGTGATTTATTTAAGCATGACAAGTGGGTCTAGGCAAAATATATGTTGGTGCTTGCAAATCAAATAGCTAAAATTGTGCCTATCCCCCCACATGGAAGATAGCAGAGGTGGTACTGATTTCTAAGAAAGGGGCAAGGGATTCCCCCACAGCTTGTATGCCTATTAGCCTGATAGATGCAGCACAAAAAGTCTTTAGAAGGGCAGTGTTGGGTAAGATCTTGAAGTGGTTTGAGGAACATAATATCTTGTCCCCCTAGCTGGTTTTAGGCCTAAGATAAGCAATATAGACCAAGTATTGAGATTTATACTAATTTATTGGAAGATTGTGGTGTTAGGCAAAGGTAGCTTATAAGTAGCATTTATCGATCTAAGCTCGGCTTTTGATATGATCCCATGGGGGACACTATGGCCTGTTCTAGCAGATGTGGATATGCTGGATGACATCCTGTTGGTCATCATCCACTTTCACTAGAACAACCAAGAAGTCATTAGATGGTGGACTCAAGGACAAGTCGTCACTGAACCCATAGCTATGCTCTCTTTGTTTTTGAACAAGTTGGTAAATTTCTTGTTTATCCCGCTAGCAGACCCCTCTTTAATTGGTAAGCACAAGATCATAACTCTGTTATATGCAGATGATACCTTATTGGTATCTATGACCCAAACAGGGCTCCAAAGGTTATTGACCAGATTTGGAGAATTTTGTAACAATAGGGGTCTGATCATCAATAGTAATAAGGCCAAGTTAATGGTTATTAATCCACATCAGCCTTTTAGAGGAAGGCTGAACCTGGGGGGTGATCATTTAGAGAGAGTGACCACCTTTGATTATCTAGGCATAAAACTGGCTCATAACATGGCATGGTAATCTCATATTACAAAATGGGAATTTAATTAAAACAAGTAGTGAGTATTCTTCTATGTGAACATAGAGCTTCTTTTTCCAGGCCAGCAGCAACTGCCAAACAGATCAATGAAGTGAAAGTGGTGGCATCAGCACTGTATGGTGCTGAGCTTTGGGGTTTGAAGATGCCAACGAGTTGACTGGGATGGAGCACAAGTTTATTAGGAGTCTTATGCAACTACCTGCCAGCACACTGCTCCTTCCCCCGAAATTAGATTTGAGATGGAAATTCATTAGGGATAGGGCAAGGTTGTGTCTCTTGCTGTACTGGAGAAGACAGATGGAAACACAAGAGCTTGAGCAGTATGTCTCAGTAAGTGGGGAGGTACTCAGGAGTGCTGAGGCATACAAAGATAGTGTGGTTTGCGTACATCAAGAAGCTGCTATCTGCCTCAGGATTCCAGATTGAGTGGGACGCAATGCAACAAGAAACCATCCCCACTAAGGCTGAATTAAAGAGTCATTATTGGGCCTGGATCCAGCAAGACAGTATTGCATAAGGAGGGAGAGGCACTTTAACAAATTTGTTCTTGGACTTTAAAAGATGTGTGCTCTAGAACTTTATTTAGATTTCATTTCTGTACCCAGGGATAGGAAATTATGGAGGTCATCACGACGCCGTCGGTCGGTGTAATAGTAGTGGTAGTACCGCCAACAGGCTGGCGGTACATACCGCCATAATATGACATTGGTGGTTTGGCTAAAGCCAAACCGCTAATGTAACACACCGACCGCCACAGCGGTAATGACCGCCGGGCTGGAGACTGCAGTCTCCAGCCCGGTGGTGGTCACTAGGCCGCCCATGGTTGTCGCGTGGGCTCTCATTATCCTAATGAGACTACTGGATTTTGAGAGGCAAGATCGTTCACAGTGTGGGGGACTAAGTCTGACCCCTGTGAAGGACTTTTGTCACTCTAAATCCGGGTTTTGCTCCGGCTAACTAGCAGTGCCTCATCTGTCCCAAATGGGAGAGACAATTGGGCAGCCGAGTGCATGACATCTTAGCACTTCCCAGCGAAGTCGTGGTCACTCAGGTCACAACCGGTTCTCTCATACACAGTACAGTCTCATATATAAATGACAAAGGCAGTTTAAGTTTTAAAGATTGGTTTAATAAAATGACTTTCATTTTAGATAGCAAAGTGTGAGCTGCAATAACCAGAACTACACAACACAGTAGGATTAAAATAGTAACGATGAGAGTGAAGCACAAGAATAAGGCTATCATAGTGCCGCTAGATTATTTTCTTTCTAAGTTATATTTCGAGCACAGCATGTGAAGCTCTAAGCCTGCCTTTCAGGTTTCCCCGGGAGGACATCAACCCTCATACCTGAGCAAAGGCCTGTAATCTGCATCAGCATCTGCAACGGGGCATTCAGCATCTAGTTGTAGGTTACTGGCCGGAATCTCCCTCTTGACCTGTACTAGGACTAGGAAGTGGTTTTATACTAACACGCAGATGTTCTAAGAAGATGTCCCTATGTAAGGATGTGTATTTTCTATGAATACTGGAGACTAAACTTCTACCACGTTTACCGGCAATGTACCAGACTGTGACCTTGACTGAAGCACAGGGCGATCAAGAATGCATTATTTGAGAACACACTGCTGAACTAAGCTAAACAATGCGATAAAAGAAATTAAACCAAGACCGTAAAACTGGTTATTGTAAAATAACAGTACAAAGTTGAATAAAATATATCTAGGGCAAAGTGCACAGCGGCCTAGTATGCTAAACTAATGTGCATGAAGCTATATTAAAAATGGCTACACTACATGGTAATATGACCCGCCCACCGCCATGGTTTCCGTGGCTTCTGTACCACCATAAAAACCATGGAGGTAGGCACTATCAGTGCCAGGAAACCCCTTCCCTGGCACTGATACAGGGCCCCCTGCCCCCTCCCCAGAGTCCTCTCCCACCCTCCCCCTTCCGACCCCCATACACACACCTACACGCACATGCATACACTCTCATACACACATGCATACCCACATTCATCCACGCAATCATATATTCATACACACACACAGCAACACTCACTAACATACATTCTAGCACACACGCAATCACACGACACAACATACACATCAACTCACACCCATTCATGCACACACACATTACACACGCCTCACACCCGTATGCATGCATACAAACACAGTCACCACCCCCCCACATAACACCCCCCACACCCCTGTTGGAGAACCCAACTTACCTGCTTGCAGGGGGTCCTCTGGCAGGAGACGGGATGCGGCACAGCTCCCAGCAGCAGCGTCTGCCAGCAGAACACCACCAGGCTGTATCATGGCTCATGATATGGTCAGCGGCGTTCTACTGGCATGGTGCTGCTGCTGGCAGCAGCGCCACCTTATTGCCGTCCACCACCATGAGCATAGCCGGAATTCCGCCAGCCTTCTGGCGGAATTCTGACTACAGTCATATTTTGGTGGACTCTTGGTAGCCACGGCGACGGTATGTTGGCAGCCGTCGCCGTGGCGGTAGGTGGCATTTACTGCCAATGTCATAATGAGGGCCTATATTTCCAGTTTAGATTTGGATCCCTCCCTGTGAGGTCTTTTATGAGTAGCTCAGTGACAAGTTCCTCATTGCCATCATTGTGCCATGGGTGTAAGTCAGCAAAGGAAACAGCTGGATATGTCTATTTTGCATGCCAGGCTTATGCACAGCCATGCAGAAAATGGATCAGACCAGTTGCCAGGACTCTAGGCACACATGATAGTTCAATGGCACTGAGAATTTTTAGGTCAGATTCAAGATCCTTGTTTGCCTGCTCAGGCACAAAATTCTTGGGGAATGTGCGCGATATAAGGGCAAAAGGGATCAAACAAAGGGATCAAATGGAGCAACAGTAGGTGTCGCACTATGGGTTGGTCTGCATTTTAGACATTTTTATTTTTTCTACTGTATTTTTAGATATGTCTAATTATGAAATAGATCTTATGTAGAGGAAAGTTTTATTGTCATTTTAAATCTCTGTTTTATTATTGTTTTTATGAATGTTGCCTTCATGGCTTTTGCTGCAAAAAATAAAACTTGTGTGTGTGTGATAAAATATATAGCATTATAAGGGCCACGTTTTCTTCTATAACTTTTTCAAGCTATGGTATGATTTTCACCATAGCTGCTGGACTCGTTTGGTTGTGAAGATATATAGGACCTGTAGGTTCATCAACAACCCTAGGTACCCAGAACCAATAAATGAGCTGCACCTTGCAATGGGTTTTCATTGTATACCAGGTATATAGCAATTCATTTGGTGAAATATAAAGAGTGAAAAATAGGTATCAAGGAAACCTTTGTATTTCCAAAATGGGCACAAGATAACGTGTTGAGAAGCAGTGTTTTTTGCACATCTCTGAATTCAGGGGTCCCCATACTAGCATGTGAATTACAGGGCATTTCTCAAATAGATTTCTTTTTTACACACTATCTTACATTTGGAAGGAAAAAATGTAGAGAAAGACAAGGGGCAATAACACTTTTTCTTATATTCTGTGTTCCCCCAAGTTTCCCAATAAAAATAGTACCTCACTTGTGTGGGTAGGCCTAATGCCCGTGACAGGAAATGCAACATGGACACATCACATTTTTACATTGATTTTGGCCTCTAGCTCAGGCGGCACCAAGAGAAACCTAGGAAACCTGTGCATATTTTTAAACTAGACATCTAGGGGAATCCAGGATGGGGTGACTTGTGGGGCTCTCTCCAGGTTCTGTTACCCAGAATCCTTTGCAAACCTCAAAATTTAGCAAAAAAACACTTTTCCTCACATTTCGGTACTGCAAAGTTCTGGAACCTCAGGGGAGCCACAAACTTCCTTCTACCCAGCATTCCCCAACATCTCCTGATAAAAATGGTACCGCACCTGTGTGGATAGGCCTAGTGCCCGTGACAGGAAATGCCCCAAAACACCACATGGACACATCAAAATTGTCAATAATAAAACTGTCTGTTTTTGCAGGGGTGGGGCACCTACGTTTTTGGTCCTGGGCTCAGCAGCCATCTAGGGAAACCTACCAAACCCAGACATGTCTGAAAACTAGACACCTGAGGGAGTCCAGGGAGGTGTGACTTGTGTGGATCCCCCAGTGGTTTCTTACCCAGAATCCTCAGCATACCTCAAAGTTAGCTAAAAAAATCACATTTTCACCACATTTCTGTGTGGGATCACTACACTGGCACAAATTTCCTACCACCCAACGTTTCCCTCTGTCTCCTGAAAAAAATGATACCTCACATGTGTAGGTGGGCCAAGTGCCTGTGACAGGGAAGAGACAAAAACCATGTTGAAATTGAGGGGCAACCAAAGTGGATCCAAAAGGGCTGGCAAGTGGGGAAGAATTTTTATTGGTATAGATGCGACAATGCTGGGTGGTACAAATGTTGTGGATTTCTGCAGATTCCAGAAGGTTTCATCACAAAAATGTGGGAAAAATTTGCGGTTTCAAGCAAAGTTGGAGGCTTGCAGGGCATCTTGGGTAAGAAAATTGTGTGTGGTGCATGTGAAGCACACCACATTAGACTCACCCAGATGTTTAGTTTTCAGATGTGTCTGGGTCTTGTAGATTGTTCTAGATGGCAGTGTCTCAAAGTCCAAAAAGTGCAGCCCTCACCACTCCAAGTGAGACGATTTTGAGGGTTAGCCAAGCTCTCATGGCCCAAATGTAAAATCAAAACCCAAAATAATCAAATGTCCTCTTGCTTGCCATTGAAATAAGATATTTTAGTGTGCAGGGGGGGAAGCTGAAAGACTGTTACCTTCTTCAGTTGGGGTGGGGGCATTGCCATGCCCATACTGGTTGGTAGCCACCACTCCACAAATATATATTTTTTTATGCCCTGGCATCTAGTAGACTCTCTGGCCCCCCTCAGGTAGTCGATCAGAGGTAATTGCCCCATCTGCCCACCAGTGGGAAGAACAACTTTTTCCCCATTTATTTGGGGGTGAGTATGTGGCCATACCCCCACCGTCTTTAAAAAAAAGTATATATATCCCTGGTGTCTAGTGGGCTTTCTGCCCCCCATGGGGCATATGGGCCTTACAAAAATAGACTGATCTGCTCTCAAGGGGGCAGAAATAGCCAACAGTAATGTGACCTTTGCCCATGAAGCTGCCCCCCAAACAAAAAACACACACACACCAATCCCTCGTGGTTTCTGCCCCCTTGGGGGCAAATGGGCCTAATAGAAATAGGTTGACCTGCCCCCACGGGGCAGAAATGGCTTAAAATAATAATTAGCCCCCATGGGGAACGGCCCTTGCCCAAGGGGCCGCTCCCCTTATGTAAAATAGTACAGAAAAAAAAATAGGTGTCTAGTGGGTTCTGCCCCCTTGGGGGCAGATTGGCCTAATTAAAATAGTCTGATCGGCACCCAAGGGGGGCAGAAATGGCCTAAAATAAATTTGCCCCCCATGGGAGCGACCCTTCCCTAAGGGGTCGCTCCCATTGTGTGAATTGGCGTTAATAAATATCCCTTGTGTCCATTGGTTTCTGACCCTCTTAGGGGCAGATTGGCCTTAAAAAAATAGGCTGATCTGCCTACAAGGGGGGCAGATATGGTCTAAAATAAATTTGCCCCCAGGGGAGCGACCCTTGCCTAAGGGGCCGCTCTCCTGTATAAAAAGAAAAAAAAAAGAGCTCTGGTGCCTCAAAGTTTCTGCACCTAATTAACATAGGCCTATTTGCCCCTAAGAGGTGCAGAAATGGCCTAAAATAAATTTGCCCCCAGTGGAGCAGCCCTTGCCAAAGAGGTCGCTCTCCTCCTGTATAAGAAGAAAAAAATGTCCCTGGTGCCTAGACGTTTCTGCCCCTAATTAACATAGGCCAATCTGCCCCCAAGTAGGGCAGAAATAGATTTAAAATACATTTCTTCCCTTGGGGAGTGACCCTTGCCAAAGAGGCCAATCCCCTCATGTGTTTACATTTAAAAAACTCCCTGGTGTCTAGTGGGCATTCCTGCAGCTCAGAGAGACATGAAAAGGAAAGAAAAAGCCTTTCCTTTCCTTTTCATGCCTCTCTGACCTCCCTGCCCCCGTACCAAGGAGAAACTGATCAGTTTCTCCTCAGATCGCGCTGGAAGCCATGCTTCCAGGGTGATGTAGGCAACCTCGGATGAGGTGAGCATGTGATCGAGGGGGTCGGGCCTGTAGGGGAAATAATTCCCCTTCCATTCCTGCCCAGGTAAGGAGGGTGGGAGGCCCTCGGGTGAGAGCTAGCACTCCCCCTTTGGGCGGGTGCTAGACATGATGGTTACGTTCTTGGGAAACGAGTGCTGTGACATAACCATTACGTCCAAGGCACCCAAGGTGTTAAAAATACCGATCTTTAAGAAGATAAGTTTACTAAAGTGATCAAAAGGGCACCCAGGTTGCGGAACTCCTTTCCAGGGTCCGGTAAGACAACCTCATCCTTTAAATATTTAAAAGGTATCTGAAGCACATGTCACATTCATCTGCCAAAGGCCCAGAACTTTGTCAAGGGTGGTCTTAAATCTTACCTGTCTTGATTATTTAGGTAAATATCGGAGCACATTTACAAAGAAGTAATGCAAAGCAGTTCAGCAATCAAACTTGCTGCAGTGCATTGCTACAAAAGCAGAAACAAAGAGAGAGCTGTATATACTGAGAGATGGGGCTGTTTTCTCTTCCCCTGCACTGGCTTACATTTGACAGCCTTGTACCACACACACAAACACACATGCACACACACGCACACAAACATTTGAACCATTGTATAAGTTGAGTGCATGATGTTTAGCATAGGTTTTGTAATAGAAGGGTATAGATCCAGTCGAAAAAAATAATCTTAGACATAATTGAATATTTTTTCAAGTTTGCATGTGTGCTGTGTAAGTAAAGAATGCATTTCTGTATTATTACTCCTGCCTCAAAGAAAAGTAATTTTTATGTAAATCCCAGTCTAACAATGTTATTAAATAGGTATTTGCATCAAGTTCATTGGTGGTTGCATGGTGATCAAAATTGGCTCTCTAGTTGGCAGAGGTATGCACCCTGTCCAAGTAGGGACCAATTTCCTAGTCAGGGTAAGTCACAACACAACCTTAATTATCCTGTGCTTAGCCTCCAGTAGCTTGGCACAGAGCAGGCAGGCTTAATTTAGAAGGCAATGTGTAAAGTATTTGTGCAATAACTCATATAGTAACACAGTGAAAACACCATAAAAAGTACTCCACGCCAGTTTAGAAAAATAGATATTAGTTATCTGACTAAAACAAGACCAAAGGGACAAAAATCCAAAATGTACAAGTCAAGATATCACTTTTTAGCGGTTTAATTAAGTCTTAATCCACAGTAATCAATGGATGTATCTCTTTAGCACAAATACCTGGAATGCGTCAAAAATAAAGATGCTGTGGTCCACAGAGGAGGTGAGGCATCAGAAAGTAAAGCAATGTGTTGATTTTTGCGGTGCATTGGAGGTGATGCTTTGATTCTTTCCTCACAAGCAAGGTCATGCGTCGATTACTGGGCACGCAGACTTGGTTCCTTATTGCGGTGCGGGGTTTGATGGCAAATTGACGCACAGGGATTATGCATGGAATATCCAAACGTGTGGTGATGATGAAACAGGCAACGTGTTGATTCTGCAGGCGCTCAATCCATTTTTAAGCCACGAGACAGCAACTGCATCATTCTACAGGCATTGCATTGCTTTTTCCAGCACTGTGAATTTTCTTTCTTAGGTGAAGTCTTTGATGACCCTAGGACTTTTTAACAGGGGGCAAGCTGACAAGCCCTTGCAGATAACTTGTGGGGGGAAGGCAAAGTCCTTCCAGCAGAGTCAAGGAGCAGCAGGCAGAAAGGCAACAAGCAGACAAGCAGTCCAGATGAATCCTTTGGGCAGCACTACAGTCCTTCTGACAGAGTCCAGTTGTTAGTCTGATTTTAGGGGTCACAGACCCAAAATAGAGACCCAAATGCAACTTTGAAGTGGAGGAGACTTCAAAGAGTGGTTTTGAAGTGCACCAATTCTCTTTTCAACCCAGTCCTGGCTGCCAGGAGATATGTTGGGGGTTCTCAGTCCTTTGTGTAGGGTCAGGCCACTAGCCTTTGAAGTGTAAGTGAGAACTCCTCCACCCTTCCTGCTCAGGAAGGTCCATCAGTATGCAGATGAATGCAGATGAGTACCCTGTGTTTATGGCTGTCTGGGTGAAATGCACAAGGGGAGCTGTCAACCGCACAGATCAGACATGGATTGGAGTCAGGCTGTAAGGCAGAGAAATGGCTAATTTCTAAAAGTGCGATTTCTAAAATAGTAATGTTGACTCTGACTTCAACAGTAGGCAGGATTTCTCACTACCATTCCAACCATTCCAAACATGACAGTGCTACTTCTTTCAGATCAGAAAGTACCACTTAAAACGCATATAGGGGGATTTCCAATGCTGGCCTATGAGAGGAGCAGGCTTCACAATAGTATTTTTTCACCTCTAGGACATGTAAAACATACACGTACATGTCCTGCATTTTACTTACCTTTCACCCTGCCTTATGGGCTCCCTAGGGCCTACCTTAGGGGTCACATATATAACAGAAGGGGAATTTTAAGGCTTGGCAAGTAGTTTTAAATGTCAATTTGAAGTGGCAGTGAAACTGCACACACAGGCTCTGTAATGACATGCCTAAGGGGCTATTTATGTAGGTGGCACAACCAGTGCTGTAGGCCCACTAGTAGCATCTAATTTACAGACCTTGGGCACATCTGGTTCACTTTACTTGGGGTTTATAGGTAAATGAAATATGCCAATTGGGTAGTAGTCAATGTTACCATGTTTAAAGGAGAGAGCACAAGCACTTTAGCACTGGTCAGCAGTGGTAAAGTGTGCAGAGTCCTGAAGCCAGCAGACACAAGATCAGAAAAATGGAGGGAGGCAGGCACAAAGTTGTGGGAAGACCACCCTTAGGCTGTTAGGTCTAACACATGGGAACACCAATGTAGCACCCATGATACAGTCCTATAAAGCAAGAGTAGAACAAAGCAGCACATAGTGCTACTTTGGATTACTTTAGGGCAACTTTTGTGCTGGAAAGTAAATGTCAAAACAACACCTTGCACAATTTTGCATCATTTTTGTGATGCAAATCACTCAGCTCAAAGTCGTAGCAATTGCGCACTATTGTTCCTATGTATCTTTTTCAGTGCGCACAATAAGATATTATATTACTTTCCCTATGATGGTCACCCTAATTAAATGTTTTTTGCAACTGGTACTTTATTTTTGAAAAAACATTTTCTTGCAAGTTTACATCTTACAAGCACATCACTTTCTCTGTACAACTGTATTTTACTCACAAAATGATCTACTACAGTGATACATTCCCACTTCCAATCCATCACGTTATCACCCCAACAATACCAGGTACCAATTGGGCCCTGTTTTAACCCTCTTGTCCATGATAGTCCCACCATTTCCTCCACGCATTAGTGTATTTGTGGGGGTAGCCCCTTGCTTCATAGAGTGTTTCTTCTAGCTTGCCACACCAATCAATACCTCTCATCTAGGCCTCCACCAAGGGGGCTGTGGGGAAGTCCATTGTCCAGCTATGTCTTTCTTAGCTGTTATTTTTCCCCGGTCCACCAATGTTCTGTCCCCTCTCAGTCCACCCACACCATCCAGAATACCCAGCAGTGTAACTCTCAGATGGGCTTCAAAAGGAATCCCCACTATTGTTGAGAGAAAAGCTAAAATGGCAGTCCAATATGCATTTATCACCTGACATTTCCATACCATATGAAAGAAGTCCCCCATGGGATCACTGCACTGGTAGCAGGTTGGGGAATCTTGAATGCTGCCCTTACACAAGAAAAGAGTTGTCAGGTATGCCTGGGTAGATAATTAAATTGTACCAGATGGAGCCAGCCTATATCACCAGGATTCAGGCTGTACATGCATCCTTTGAATCTGCTCCTTTCAAGGTCTCAACCCAACCCTCTCATATTTCCTTCAGGGGGTCTAGTAATTCAGGTGGGTGCAGTACTAAAGGCAGATAGAACTGGGACCCTTTTTATCTCCCCAGGTGGTCCATAAGTAACCTACCCTTTAAGGGGCTATGTGCAGGAATGTCTTTCATCTGTTCTTGGTAAGTGGCGAGGGCATGGCGAAGTTGTAAATATCAGAAGAGTTGGGAGGTCAGCATATAGAATTCTGCTCTAAGATCTTGAAACTTCTTCATTTGCCTCTTTCCTAAATATCGCCTTTTTTCAAAATGTCTATATTGTCCCAACTCTTGAACCCCTCAGGGACTGATACCTTGGCCGGCCATCTGCCCTCCAACAGTGGAGTCTCTAAAGTAAGCTTACAGTTCCACCTAATCCAACTCAGTGCGGCACTTCATGCTCTAAACACCACTTGGGTCTCTACCGGAATAAGCGTGGCGATACGAGCGCTGTACAGAATACTATTCACTTTGTCTAGACCAAGTAGGCCTAATTCTCACATATAGGTGGGGTCATCCCATCCCCCATGCAACCAGTCATTAATGGAGAGAAATTGAGTCGCCCAGTAATACAAGAGTATGTCCTCCATTGCTAGTCCACCAACATATACCGCACAAGTACATTTCTCAAAGGCCACCGTAGGAGTTCTATAAATTTGCATAAATTTGCATCACATGGCTCGACATAGAGTCAAACCATGCCCCAGGGATGTGCAAAGGGTAGCTCCTTATATTGTATAGTAGCCTTGGCTTTCCATGTCACAGGGCAGAGGTTCAAACTCCACGTCAGGCCCGGTTTTCAGGAGATATGCACACCAAGGTATTGAAAGCTAACTCGTCATATTGGGATCTGGGATTGCCAGGCTTCGTCCTATCGGTCATCCCACAGGGGTACCAGCAGAGATTTGCTCCCATTGACTTCAAACACTGAGGCTACCCCAAACACTCCCAGGATGTGAAGAAGTCTAGGTCCTGCCTCAGCCAGGCAGGACATAAATAGTAGGATATCATCCGCATGTAGTGGTATTCAGGCCTCCAGTGCCAGGCCCCAGTCAAATCCCGATAAATGAGGGTGACATCTTATCCATGAACCAAGAGTTTTATCGCGAGTGCAAACAAAAGCCTGTCTGGTACCCCTCCTTATGGGGAATCCACAGGACAGCACGCCATTGACATGTACCTGGGCCCGTGGACCAGCATAGAGAATTTTGACATGGGCATCAAAATGTGAGCCCAAATCCTATCCTAATGAGGGCTTCTTCAAGAAAAGACCAATCAAGAGTATCAAACACTTCTCAAAATCAATTAAAAGGAGGGGCACCCTGAGTTCTTAGATGGGCCAGGTGCACTCTGTGAATACAGTGTCTGGTACTGGGACTGAGGGTGAATCCACACTGATCTGGATGAATGAGAAAGGAAATGACACTCAGCAGCCAGTTGGTCAGGAGCTTCACATATAATTTTACTTCAGAGTGAATAAGGAAGATGGGTCAGAAGGATGCACACGCATGTGTGGCCAGCTGGGCTTAGGCAAAACCACAATTGAGGCCTGGTCAATGACTGGGGAAAATGCCACTAGAGGGGATGTTGACTCATACTCCAGCCATGCCCTTGTTGCATATAAATTCTCTTAATATTGGACAAAAAAAAAAACAAAATCCCTGGAGAGTACTCAATCCACCCCCCCCGGATTTGCCCATTATGTATGGTATTACCCTGGACTCTAAGTTACATGTGGCAATCCAGTGAAACAGCTTGCTCGGTTTGTCTTCCCCCTCATTTACCTGATGAGTGGAGGGCAACCAGCACTAACCAACCTCATTCATTCAGAGTTGGCGCAGAGATGTTCTGTCAAGTTCTAGTTGGCGTGTCTCTGAATCACTCCGAGTGTCTGGGTCACTGCTTTCTCTGGTCAATATTAATACCTTAAGTACAGTACTACGGCTGCATTTTACACGGTCAGCCCCTCGGATGTAAGAGCAGGCAATGCCTCTCATAAAAGCCTTAAATGCCTCCTATAAGGTCCCCTCCAAATCCATTGAACCCTGATTCAGCCCATGGAAGGTTTTCAATCCATCTAATAGGTGGTCTGTACATTTTTCATCCAGGAGGAACTGGACATTGAGGCGCCACATAGGGGGGTCTCCCTTGGGCGCCATGTCAAAGTGGAGCAGGACTGGAGTGTGCTACGGTATCCCGCATGGTAGAATTTGCGATCCCGTACTTTGATAGAGATCAACGGCCGGCAGAAACAGAATAAGTCCTCTGGGTGCCATACCCGCCGGGCGTTGCTAAGGCCAAGCCCCTGCACCCAGTCCCTTAAACTATGGCTTCGCCTCAGGTCACCTTCCCTCAACCAATGGCAATCCTCTTGTTCCATGATGTCATGAAAGTCATCCCCAACTATGGTCATCCCCAGAGGGAGAGCTGTCACTAAATCTCTAAGAACTCTCAACAAAGTCTTGTACATGGCGGGTGGGACTTATATGCTTACATCATGCCCTCTAGTATTATGCACCGGCCCTAGGTGTTGTGGGTGATCTCAGTTATGGCTAGTGGCAATGACCTGTGTGAAAGGATTGCTAGCCCTTTGGATCCCTTGGAGTACCCCCAATGGAACATTCTATTGTATCCCCTGGGGCCGTGAAACTGACAATTCTGATCCTGTAGATGAGTTTCTGGTAACAGCACTTTTCCCGGGGCGTGTCGTTGTAGGAATTGAAACAATGTCCCTCTCCTAATATGGTTTAGTAAATTGCTGACATTCCATAATTTACAGGGATGCATAATTGATAGGGACTTAGGCATAGCGGAGGAGATAAAGTCATTATGAGACCTTTGTAGTTTGTCCCCCTACTGCCCAGGGAGTGTAGCTGACAGGAATGTTGCCTATTTGTACAGCCATCCAGGATCCTACAGAGGGGAACAGTGAGCAATATATTCTTCCATAGTGGATATAAGACAAAGTTGAGCATTATAAACTAAAAGCAAACAAGCAAAACAATATCCCCCCAACTCACCTCTCCCTCTACTTGACAGCCCATAGAAGCATCTGTCGTCCATCCTCAAATGATACATAGAACTAATTATTCAACTGTGAGGGGTTGGTGTGCTCAGGTGGGGAAAAACGTCACCCAATCGCTGCCCCCTCCAGAACCGCATATAGCAAGCGGATAACAAGACACAGTGGGGCTGGTGTGCTAGATTATCTGACATGCAATGTGGGGAGTCATCCCAACTTCAAGTCTGCTGGTGGGTTGGCGTTTGGTCGAGAGCACAGGGTCAGTGTCCCCCAAATGGCACCCCTTTTTTCCCTCAGAATCTGTGGTGACATCTGCATCCTGAAGTCTGGTGTGCCACTGTCAGGAGCTTTTCCTCAGGACCTGGTTTTCACAGGACCCTGATCGGGCACATGGACAGCATTGGTAGAGTTCCAAAGGAGTGGTGGGATGGGGACAAGTTTAGTAAGGCATGTCCAGGCCTCCACTGGAGTCAAAGAGAGTGTCTTGGAGTGATTGATCAGTCACAGTTTGGTGGGGTAGAGGAGTATGTAGAGGGTTGCATGGCCTGCAGGTTAGCTTTTTACTGGTCAAAGGACTTGCGTTGTGTCTGAACCCTAAGAGTATAGTCTGGGAAAATCAGTATGCGTCCTGCTTGGAACAACAGATCTTTTGTAAGCCGGGAGCCCTTCAGAGATACATCGCAATATTTGTATTTTAAGAAATGTGGTATCAGGGGCATGGATGGAGCCTTAGGAGGAGGTTTCTGGGAGCTTGAGCGATGGGCCCTTGAAGAATCTTTGCATCTCAAGGAAATCAAGTCACCTTTGAGGAGAAGTGTTTGACAGTGTCCTCCAGTGTTGAAATTCTCTCTTCTGCTTCTGAGGCCCTTTACACTGTTTGGTGAAGCAGGGTCACATCCACTGCCACCTGTCTTATTTTCATCTCCAGTAGTGTTTTGGAGTCATAGATGACTTGTAGGGTGGTAGGTGTGCTGTCTCCGCTCCTCAGGACCTTGGCCCAATTTGCCCTGCCCGGGAACCCCATCGCTCCTCCTAATGGCGCTATGTGTTTGGCCATTTTTGCCTGGCCTGGTGAGCCCTTGTCTCAGCCCATGGTGCCTCAGCCAGCACAGTTTTGTAAGTCAGTGGTTTGTGGAAAGACCAACTGGAGAAGCAGTGTCTCTTGAGGGAGATGACGTCCATCGGGGTCCGCTTCGGGGGCTCCCAACTGTGTTGGGGGAGCAGACCCACTTGCACCAAAGAGTGTAGATCAGGCAGCATGAGCAGTCATCCCCTGTCCCATCCCACGGGGTTGTAAGTCTCAGACTGCTGCAGCCCCTGCATGAATACTCAGTTGATCGGAACATTAACCATCTTAGGAAGAGTTCATCCCCATCACTAGTTTGTCCCTTATGTACCTGCTGGGAACAGGGAATAGGGCAAAGCCAGAATTTTTGCAGTGGGTAATTTGTCGCCGACTGGGATTTGTGACTCACACCCTGATGGGTGCCCAGAGGCTGGGTATGTGTGGATTTGTCCCAGTCCCATCAGCCAGGTGCGCTGCAGATCAATGCCATTGCTGGTCTCTGGACTAGGTGCCCTGCCAACACAGGACCGGCTTTGCATCCCTTGAGTTGGGTCTTCCCCTGGATCTGGATCAGGCTTGTATTCTGGTGTTTCCCATGAGGGGTGCGCTTGTGGGGTGAACAGAATGATGTGTCACTTCTCCCTCCTGGGGCCTCTAAAATTGGAGATGAGTTGTAAATGCGCTGTAGACCCAGGGTAGGTTAAGGTAGGAGCGCAGCCCAGATACAGTGAGCCTTATAGGAGTTAGGCTATTGACTCATTAGAGGTATTATGGACTGATTTTGGTTCATAGAATAATGTACGTGTAGTCCATGAAGGCAAATTAACAGTATTCCAGGCAATGGTGTCTGTTGAGTCAAGCTTGCATTTAGTTTGGCCCCACCCTGTGGCCCGATCCCACCACGACACACCTTATGCTCCGTTTGAGACCAGGAACAATCCTAGCCCCTGCCCATAATGTGATGTTGGAGCTCAGCCACGCCCGCCAGACCGGCATGCCTGTGAGGTGTGCTAGTGGTGGTGCTATCGCCATGCATCCATCGTCAGCTCCAGTGTTGCGGGATGGGGAGCACAGATCAGACCCGGTCTGCCATTTTAACAATGCTGCGTCTTGGCCACAGCAGCTGCTTTGGTCTTCTGGACTGCCAAAGGTGCCTTCAGAAGAGTCCTACTGCTGCCTCTACCAAACGATGGCTGCAATATCTCCCCTTGAACCTCGTGGGCACACCAGCACCCCAAGAAAGTAGTGTTGAAGCGGCGGATTACGGGAGCTCAAAAAGTTTTATCTGTCATTTAGGCCATCCAGGCAACGCCCCCTGCTCTTGTCAAATCATTCCATGTAAAGTATTCTGCCACCCATTGGGACTTGTCCACACTATTCAAAATAAATAAATAATTAAAGCACATGCATACATACACACATTCGATCACATTCTATAGAAATAGAGGGTCTGATTCACAAAGGCAAACTTATACCAAAAGTCTAACTTTACTATGAGTAAAGTTTAACTTTTTGACTGAACATAGACTTTTGCGAATCAAGCCCAGAAAGTGCAATTATACTGTCAACGATACTCATTTTATCTTACTTCAGAATAAGGAAGAACTGAGTCAGCACTATTGAGATTCAACTCAATGATCTAGATTTTATGGAAAGGGCTGCAGCTGGTGCCTAGACCCACTAAGCATACATCCAGGCAATAACCTTGTCTCAAGATTGATATGACACTAGCATCGCGCAGCAGAATGGCACATTGCACTCATTACTTTGTGAGCTGTGATGCGTTTTGCTAAATATTCAAAGGCAATCGTGGGTACCCATTGCTGCATAACAGCACTTTAAGTCAGAAACGAAACCCTTGTTGGGCCTGTGCTGCTTTTCGTTCCAGTAATTACGGATGAAGTAAATAAAACGTTTTCCCTTGACTTTGCTTTATGCCATGGTTAATGTACCTTGTCTTGGTGTGACTCTGATATAGCCAGAATGGTTCTTAACCCAGCAGGTGGTTCATGGCAGGGATAATAACCGTAAACCCAGGAGCAGATTCGAAGAGCTGCAGTTGTCATTGTTTGGCCCCCACAAAGACTTTGATATTCTATTGCATCCCTTCCTCTTCAGGAGGGCTCCACACCCTGGCACTTGCAGCACATTAGAACGTGAATGTGTCCGCCTTATTATTTTGCCTTAGGCATTGGGCCCCAAGACAAAATTTGTTCCAGTAACACCCGTTATACATAGAGAACTGTGCTGCTGGCAGTTTCCTTTCGGTTACTGACGCACACATCCTATATGGTGTTTTACCCCTTCTTCCTCTGCATCATCAACTCCACGCTGGTCCCTGTCTTTATGAATTAATTGATTCTATTGTCGTCATCTGTTTTACGGGATACGTTCTAAATTGAACTGATTTCTTGTTGTGATTATAATTCTTGAATTATCCTGTCATAAAACATGTTTACATTTTCTACTGTGTGCACTTAAGGAATTTTGGGGGTCATTCCGACCCTGGCGGTCCATGACCGCCAGGGCCGGGGACCGCAGAAGCACCGCCAACAGGCTGGCAGTGCTTCCAGGGCCATTCTGACCACGGCGGTAAAGCCGCGGTCAGAAAAGGGCAACCTGCGGTTTCCCGCCGGTTTACCCCTGGCCCAAGGAATCCGCCATGGCGGCGCTGCTTGCAGCACCGCCATTGGGATTCCGACCCCCTTCCCGCCATCCTGGTCCTGGCGTAACAGGATGGCGGGAACGGGTGTTGTGGGGCCCCCTCACAGGGCCCCATAATGATTTTCAGTGTCTGCAAAGCAGACACTGAAAATCGCGACGGGTGCCCCTGCACCCGTCGCACACCAGCAACTCCGCCGGCTCCATTCGGAGCCGGCTTCATCGTTGCCGGGACTTTCCCGCTGGGCCGGCGGGCGGCTTTTTGGCGGTCGCCCGCCGGCCCAGCGGGAAAGCCAGAATGGCCGGTGCGGTCATTCGGCGGTAACCGCATGGCGGGCGGCTACCGCCGCCCGCCGCGGTTGGAATGACCGCCTTTATGTCTTTACATTTCTGGAACAAGCCTCCGAAATGCATATATTTCTGCAGGTGAGATGTCAAATGAACTGTGCAGAGTTTTACAAAAAGCACTAAGGCCCATATTTATGGTGGCCTAGCGCCATTCCAAAGCCACATAAGCGTCATTTGTTTTATGCTAATGTGGCTAATGCTTGCATTGCGCCACTTTGAACCCCTTGTGCACATAATGCCTTTGCGCCACTTGTAGGCATTTTCTAACGTCTGCTAAGTGCAGGCGTTAAAAAGAGGCTCCCATTGTGTCCAATGGGCTTCTGGGTGCTTTGCTGGATTAGTGTCAAAGACTAGCGTCAAAATCTTTTATGCTGGTCCTGCAAAGCCCCCGACTAGCATAAACAATTATATGGCTAGTCCCCCTGACTACCACCATGGTGCGGCGTATTTTAAATACGGGGCACACATGGTGTTAGGGAGGCGCTAAGGGGCGGATTAAAAAAAGAAAAGTGCTGCACACAGTGCAGCACCACTTTTATTGCACCCCTTAGCGCCCCCCCTAATGCCACCATGTGTGTGCCATTTTTAAAATACGGCGCACCAAGCCTGTAGTTAGGGGAGTAGCGCCAAAATTCTAGACTCTAGTTCAGCATTTTGCAGAATTAGCATAAAAAATGTTGATGCTAGTCCTGCAAAGTACCCAGAGGCCTATTAAATACAATGGTGTGCTTTAATGCCTGCTCTGAGCAGGCATTAAAAGTGCCAAAAGAAACAGCGCAAGTAAATCTCTTAGATTTCCTTGTGCCATTTTTTTACCCCCCAACACCCATTTGCATACATTATGCCCGGCACAGGCATAATGTAGCACAAATGGTTACAAAGTGGCGCAATGTATGCATTTCGCCACTTTGTAACTATGGCGTGGCATTTTTGGCCTTCTAACGCCAGGATTAGTGTCAACAAATGAGGCTAATGTGGTGTTAGAATGGCGCTAGGGGCTCTTAAATATGCCCCTAATTGTCTACATCCCCCTGCTTGCACTCTGCAGAATCATGTCCCTTTGCAGTCATCATGGACCATAAACCACGAAGTGAACACTGCAAGTACTGGGCCATATCACAAACCATTTTTGACAGGTGCAGTTTCATGTCTTTAGTAGTAAGTAAGGGAGTACTAGGCGCAAATCATATTTCTGGAGGTGCCAGTGTGTGTCAAGGATGTTTGAGCATATTTGGTGTGTGGTATTTTCTTTGATGGTATGTGTTGTTTTTAAGTGTTGTGCTGCATTACTGTGATGTTGCTATGCTGTACTGTGGTTGTGTTCACGCTTTGACTGCTTTGTTGTGAATTTTGTGTTATGTTGTTTTATGTATGCTATCGTGTTATGCTCTGTTGTTTACTTTGTAGGTATCAACATATATTGTTATATTTCCAGCCAAATGCATCACACCTTTAAAGTTCTTGTTACAAGCAACCACTTATTACTATCTAAGGGACTAAAATAACCCTGGTGTGGCTCTTCAACCAATTTAGATCTAATTCAGCCCAAAAATGTACAAGGGACCTGTTTGTCTTAAATTAGCTTTCAGAGGTCTCTGCCATAGTTGTGGTCTGACTAATGGTTTAAATAGTAGAAGGAACCAAATGCAAAACAACAGCAAAACATTTCAAAAGTATAGAGGGAAAATAATGAAGCCTAAAAAAATAAAATGACACAGGATCACTGCAAAAGATGCAACACAATAAATATGCACAAAGTTTGTTGTCACATATTACTGCTATTACTACCTCTAGAAATCTGATCTGATGTTATGGTGGTAAAAAGTATTTGCTTCATCCACAGGCTTAATTTACCATCAAGGACAAGAAATAGCACCAGTCAATTGTTTTGTAATACAGCTCGGATGTTGTAGACCTGAAAAATACTTTCTCACTTTAATTTCATTTTAGTTTGACATATCATTATAATAGGAGTTTTATCACAATATTGTGGTTTTACTGAGGATCTGCCCAAAAATTCCAGCAAAAATATTAACGATCAACATACTGTTAAAGTAAGCAAATGTGGATGTAAGAATAGTAATCTATACGTCTTGACAAGATGTTGGTAATCAATATCATGTATAAAATATTTTTACAGGTAGATAATAAAACTAATATATTGTGATCATAGAGTTGCCAGGGCTCACAGCTGCTTTCCCCTTGCAACCCCTGACACTGCCTTTGCTACCCTTGGCCTTAGAGATAGCAAAATCAGTGCCAAGAGCACAGAGAGGGCTCACTCTTTTGGGCATCAGTGGTCTGCCCGTTTATTTCTTGTTTACTTTGCATTGCACTAATAGTGAATAATAATTATACACTATTAGTGTAATAAAAATGGAGCACCAGGAGCTAGAACATGACTTTTGCTGGCAGCTGAGGTAAGTGAAATAACATTATTTTATGATGTGTGTGTGCATGTGAAATTGTGTTTGAGTGACTATCATGAGGGTGTGTGTCTGTGGGTGTGACGTATGTGAGTGAAGGTGAATATGTGAGAGTGAGTGAGAGGTAGTGAGTAAGAATGTGTGAGACTGAGTGAGTGTCAGAGTATGGGTGAGTCAGACTGAGTGAGAGAGTGAGAGTGCCTGAAGTGAGTGAGTGAGAATGACCGAGTTAGAATGAATGTGCAGGAATGTTAGAGAGACTTCTACATTGGAGGGAGTTTTTTGGTTCTATTGATACAAAACAGTTTTTTCAGGAGCATCATTCACCTTTGTGTGAAGTAAATATCACTTATCTGAAAATAGCTTCTGACATTTAAGAGATCACACATTGAAATACTACAAAACATATTTGTATTTTAAAACCATTTTCTTTCTATCATAAGTTCAAATATATTTAAAAAAACATAAACAGCAGTGAGCCCACATTTTTTTATTTAGCGGAGTATGGCTAATATGGTGATTGCATCTGAAAGAATTTGGGTTATTAGTTGTTATTAGGTGAGGGAATGAGTACCCACCTCAACTAATAATCAGTCTTTGTAAGGATGAACCACTAATTCACTATATAAGCCATAGCTCCAGCCTCTAGCAGATATGGTATAGAACAGACAGGCTTAACCTAGAAGAAATGTGTAAAGCATTTATGCAGTATTAAAACATTAATACAGTTGAAATAGAAAACAATGAAAATCCCAAAAGGAATTAGAGAAATAAAGTAAAATGCAATAGCTAAAATTACAGAAATCCAATTAAGGGAACCAGAGATGTGAAATTTTAAAGTTTTAAATGTAAATGGTGTAAAGACGAACAAAGTGCCAATGACAGACAATGCAGGTGGTAGAATGGAACCTGGGTGCAATTTTAAACTGACCATGATGGAGCGTGGGTCAAGCACTGCAAACAGATTTATCCTGGTCAAAGTTTTTATCCTTTGTACTTTGGTCCCAATCCACCACAGGAGTACACTTGTAAAGTCTCCCCACCAGGGCCTCAGGAGAGACACTTAGAGGCTCACAGGGTGGCAAACAGAAGTCAGCAGGAGGGTCTGGAGCCTGTTGCCACGGATCTGCTAGGCAGTTGCAGGAGAGGGCCTCTTGTAACTTGTTATGTCTCTTTCACTTTAACAGGAGGTGGGTCTTAGAGACAATTTCTTTGTCCTGGGTACCAGAGAGAGAGAGCAGGTCCAGTTTTCTCATGTCTCAGGCAGCAGGTTAAATCCTTTCCTGATCTTCCACAGGTCCAGAAATATTTATTAGTGTGCACCTGGAAATGTCTTATTTATGTTTGGCACTAGCTAGTGGGTTGGAATGACAGCTGTGGAAGGCCCTACCATTTGGATACCTCAGCCCACATTAGGTATTTTCAAGATGGCAAAAGCATTTAGTCATACTAAATTTGGGATATTAGGACTGGGCATGTATGTGGGAGTGTACCATGGAAATCCCAGTATCCTCCCACAGCTGAGCTTACAGCAAACAGTGGATGCTCACAAATTGTTTTTGATACTCACAAATCGTTCTGCCAGCAGACCTGTCAAGCAGGTCTTGACACTCTAGCAAGATCTGACACTGTGATGTTGTTAGACTTGACATCCTTGACTTGGTCTCCCCTAACCTTTTGCCCTTGTTTCCCAGGTTGTTGGTGTATGCTGGACTCTGTTTTGGCTGTTTTTGGTACACTAGGCACTTTACCACTTCTATCCAGTGTTAAAGTGCAAGTGCTCCTATGCAAAATGTATGTGCAATTGGCTTTCCATGGTTGACATATTTGGTTTACTAGTACGTTCCTAGCGCAGTGCTCTGGTGGTGCCCAGGGCCTCTAAATCAAATGCTGCTAGTGGGCCTGCAGCACTGGTTCTGCTACCGACATACGTAGCCCTATAAACATGGCTCAGACCTGCCACTGCAGTGTCTGTGTGCAGTTTTAAACTGCCAATTTGACTTGGCAAGTGTACCCACTTGCCAGGCCTAAACCTTCCCTGTGAAATGCTACCAAATTTGTTTTTCACTGTTGCAAGGCCTATCTCTCTCATAGGTTAACATGGGGGCTGCCTTTAAATATTATTAAAGTGCAGATTCCCTTTGGGAGCAGATGGAAATGTGGAGTTTAGGGTCTCTGAACTCATAATTTAAAAATACATCTTTTAGTAAAGTTTGTTTTTAGATTGTGTGTTTGAAAATGCCGCTTTTAGAAAGTAGGCATTTTCTTGTTAAACCATTCTGTGACTCTGCTTGTTTGTGGATTCCCTGTCTGGGTCAGCTTGACAGTTGAGCTATTTGCACATCTCCTCTAGACAGTGACACAAAAGGAGATGGGGTGTAGCCTACATATCCTGATGGGCCATCTGGTCTGAGGGGAGGGGAGGAGTGGTCACTTACACCTGAAAGGGCTGTGCCTACCCTCACACAATGCAGTCTCCAACCCCCTGGTGTGCATCTGGGGCCTGGCCTGGGCAAGGCAGGACCTTGAAAACAACAGAGACTTCTCTTTGAAGTAGGCCTACTTCAAAGGCAGAAAGGGGTATAAGAAGAACACCCAAAACCCCTGAAAATCACTTCTGGAAACAAGAGGAGCCTCCACCAAGGAGAAGAGCTGAATAGCTGAGGAGAAGTGTTGTCCCTGCCTGTGACTGTGCTTTGTTGGGCTTTCCTGCAGCTGAGGCTTCTGTCTGTGAAAAGGGACAAAGACTGGACTTTGTTGTGCATTCCTGCTTGAGAAGAATCTCCAAGGGCTTGAATTGAGCTTGCCTCCTGTTGTTGGAGTCTCAGGGCCATCAAAGACATCCCCTGCCAGCACCTGGACTCTCTGCTGAGACTCCTGCCCTGCCAAGTGGTGCCCTGTCCAGTTAATGGGCCCTTGAAAGGTGAAGTTGGTAGACAAGAACTGAAAATCCACGCACAGACCGCACTGCGTGGAAAGTTTTGACGCACCTTCCGTGACGCAGCTGATAAACGACACACTGTTGTCTTTGTGGCTGAAATCAACACTCCGCCTGCATTGCAGCTGGAAAATCTGTGCAACGCGACTGGAGAAACAAACATGCAACACCAGCTAACGGAGGCTGATAACGATGCAACCCCCACACAGCACGGTTTCCTGATACCGTGCAACCAGATTTTCCATGCATCATCCCTGGGCATCAAAGTCAATATGACTCTGCGCGGTTCCAAAGTGCACCATTCGGAAATTGATTCATCACTCTCTTACGAGAGAAAAACAACACATCACCGACCTGACCGGAGAAGGAAACCACACACGGCCTCACTTGCAAGTAAGGAATCCACGTATCACTACCCTTTTCCAATGCACACTCGCCAGTGAGGCTTTATTTTTTACGCTAACCTGGTACTTTCTGTAACAACAGCATTCTCACTGTTATCTAAGAAGTAAGACTCATTCTTTTGAAAATTCATATCTTGACTTTGTGTATGTTGGATTTTTATTGTTTTCATCTTGTTTTGCTTAGATAAATATTACCTATTTTTCTAAACCTGTGTTGTGTAAGTTTGTAGTGTTTTCACTGAGTTACTTTATGTGTTGGTACAAATACTTTACACATTGCTTCTGAAGTTAAGCCTGCCTGCTCGTGCCAAGCTACCAAAGGGGTGAGTGGGCTTTAACTAAGGGAGATTCTTCTTTACCCTGACTAGGGTGAGAGTCCTTGCTTGGACAGGTGGTAACCTGACTGCCAACCAAAGACCCTATTTCTAACAGATGTCAACAAGAGGTTCACTGAGCAGGCCACGTTGAAGATGATCTAGTCCTTGGCCCAGCCCACTGGCCATGTCAAGGGCAAAACAACACATCCCCACATCCAAGGCCTTTTGTCATCCAAAGAAGAAATAGCTTCAAAGGATAGATTTTGTGCACAAAGGTAGCTCTTCATGCACAAAAACTATAATGACCCAGAGTCACCACTTCACGATAGTGCAAGGGTGTCTACATTAGGGCTTATAATGAAAATAAGTTAAGGACGCGCACTACCTCAAGCTAGCACCAATATGACTAAACCATTGCTTTAAAATCATTAAGACAATAGCAGACTATGCCAAATGGGCAAGGCTTTCTGCAAAGATGGATTCCCATCAAACACTATGCTAGACAAACCATGGTTAAAAGAAACCATTTATACCATAAATTTTGAACCAAAGACTAAACTATTGCTTTGAAACCATAAAGACAATAGCACACTATGCGAATGGGCAAGGCTTTCTGCGAAGATGTCTTCCAATCAAACACTATGCTAGACAAACCATGGATAAAATAAACTGTTTCTACCATAAATTTGGGACCAAAGAGCAGATGATATGGATTATGACCCCACAGTCTCAGTGGCCATCCTATTTATATTCCCTGCCGCATGACTCAGTCATATTGATTACCGTCCAACTGGATACCACACCGGGCATGATGCTGCATGTGAAAATTGGTAACTATAACATTTCTTTCTCTATAGGTACCCTAGCATTGGTACTAATAGAATTAGAGCTTATATATATATATATATATATATATATATATTGATATAAAAAAACAAAGGTTTTGTGCCCAATATTTTACTGCAAATATTACATTGATTTAATCAATGATGCATTCAAAGATGTCATTTTAAATGTAGAAAACCAAAGAAATTCACCAGTTATAGTTAGAGTTACCTCAAGTACCTATAACTCGTGACCTAAGGTAACTATAACTCGCGCCCCTGCCACAATTGTTTCGTCAAACATTTTACTGCAAATATTACATTGATGTTATTAATGATATTATCAAAGATATCATGAGTGTCGTAATTTGTGGGGTAATTAGCACTGCAAGGGGAGGTCCTGAGTTATGGTTACCTTAGGACACAAGTTATAGTTACTTGAGGTAACTCTAACTATAAATGGTGAATTTCCATGGTTTTCTACATTTAAAAAATGAGCCTAACTATAACATCCTTTGGTTTTTAAGTGAATTTCTATGTTTTAAAAAAAAATATATTCCCTAACTATAAGGTCTCTGTAAACTTTGCTTTTTTCAGTGAATTTCCATTCTTTTTAACACATAGTAATTTTCATTAATGCCCGTTAATCCAAACACTGCCGTGACTGGCCTTTGACCTGCCACCAGGCCATGAGGCCAAACCCCTAGAAGCACCCATCCCAGCTCTGTGCACAGCCTTCATCTATGCACAGTGGAGGTTGCCCGCAAGACATGACCTGCAGTCAGACCCTGCGGCCAACCCCTCAACCCCATGCTGTGCAAAGTGGGTGTTGGCTGTGGCCTCTCTGGGTGTGAGAATAGGTGTGATAGAATAGGTGTGAAAGGGTATATCTGGGGTTGAGAGTGTCTGTGAGAGTGTGTGTCTAGGTGTGAGAATTCATACATCAGTGTTTTAGTGAGTGTATCAGTGTGTGTGCGGGTCTGTGAGTGGGTGCGTGAGGGTGTCAGTGGGTATGTAAGTGGGTGTGTGAGAGTCTGACTGAGACTCTGAGTGGGCGCATAACTATCAGAATGGGTGCGTGAGGGTCTGACTGGGCTGCGAGTGGGTGCACACGGGTCTGAGTGGGTCTGTGAGTGGGTGCGTGAGTGTCTGAATGGGTCTATGAGTGGGTGCGTAAGTGTCTGAGTGGGTATGTGGGTATGTGAATGGAAGAAAGTTTCAAAGAGATAGAGAGAGAGCTAGAGAGTGAGGGGGAAAAAGAGAGTTTTTTTAGGCTTTGATATATGTAATACTTAGAATGAGATATTTCTGGACAAATTGAAAAGAAAAATGTTTTTGTCATTTAAAAAGAGTAAGATCACCTTTCAGTATGAGGCTTAAACATTTGTAGTTATAAAAAAAAGGTGGGAAACAAGTCCAGCTGGACTCCAACCCTCAATGCTCTGTGTGAAGGTCTGTGACCTTCACACTGAGCTATTTTGTAATTTTTTTTATTTTTAAGCCATTTATGGCCTATCTGGGATTGCAAGGGTGCCCTCAAGGACTCCCCTATGGTCCATACATGTTATTTTTTTACATTTTATTTTAGAAAAAGACCTTTACGGGCTATCTGGGTCTCCAGGGGAGGCCTTGAGGCTTCAGCAACCAAGGAGCTGCTTTAAGTAGCAGCTCCCTGCTTGCTGAAGCACTTTTCATCTCTGTTCCCTGCACGCAGTCAGAAACTGGAGTGTTACCTGTGGCTTGGCTGCAGCTTCACAGCTGCAGCCATGCCACAACAAACAGCTATGCCCCGGGGATGGGCACCTCAGGACATACCAAGAGCTGGCCCTGACGGATTGCAGTCCCTAGACCATCAGTGGCTCCCCGAGGTGCGCTGCACGACCCCCTCCAACACCTATAGCCCCGGGAGTGTGGTGGTTCCCAGGGCTACAGGGGGTCTGAAACAGACCCCCTTTAAGTTTTTTAACTCTGTGCCCTGGGGAGGTGGTGATCCCCAGGTCAGCAGGTCACACTTAATATAAGCAAAATCCTGGGGAAGTGCCAGTTCTCTGAGCACCCCACACCCATAATTAATTTTGCCCCGGAGAGGGTGTGGTCCCTGGGGTGCTGGGGGGACATGCCCCCCCTACACAAACAATTAGAGCTTTATCCTGGGGAGGTGGTGGTCTCCGGAGGGGCCAGGCACCACCCCCCCACACTCCAAAAAAAGAAAAGCCCTCGGGCTTTGAAAGAACAAAGTGTGGAAGCATGTGCTTTGTTTTCTAAAATGTTGGTGGATCCACAGATCCTCTGCACATCCGGGCAAAAATTAAAAAAGAAAAAAGCTTTTTAGCCCTGGAGGTGTTCCTCTGGGAGTCCACCACCAGACCAAAGGGGTCAGGATATCTGTACCCTGGCTCCTTTTCTCTTTTTTTACATATTCTTTTCTGGGACTCGGTTGCTGGGTCCCAACATGACTGTCAACACTTCCTTGTTGAAGTGTTGACAGCCAATCAGATCTCAACACGAGATCTGAAGGGATTTCAAATCAATTGCGTCCCTAGAAATGAAAATTTAGATTTTCTTACATGTCTCAAAAACTAATGAACGGATTTACACCAAATAACAGAAAGGGCTCTTTCGTGACCAAGAGCTACCTTTTTTCCAAATTTGGTGTAATTCCGTCCAGTGGTTTTTGCGTTATTGCTGTTCAATTTTTCCTGTGGGAATTAACACTGGAAACACTCAAAATTTCACCTTCCTTTTATCTCAGCCCCCACATGATGGATCACCCCAAAACTTTCCAAACAGCAGCTCACGTGTCTATTTAATTTTTTTGGAAACTTTCGTGATGATTCTTCAGGGGACGCTAAAGATATAGGCAAGCAAAAACAGCTTTTTCTATAGAAACTAAGGGCCAGATGTAGCAAAAAGTGATTTTGCGGTGCAACTCGCAATTTCCGATTTGCAAAATCATATGCAGAATGGTGTCTCAGACACCTTCTGTGAATCTCAAGGGGGTCGCAAAGACCCACCTCATTAATATTAATAAGGTGGGTCGCAATTTGCGACCCCCTTGAGATTCCCTGCACTCACAGTGATGGTGGCATGCTGGAGACAGTAGACCTCCATGTCTGTGACTGCTTTTTCAATAAAGCAGGCTTTTTTTTCTGTATTGCAGCCCGTTTTCCTTAGAGGAAAACGAGTTGCAATACAAAAAAAAAATGAAACCATTTGGTTTAGTTTTTTCAGAGTAGGCAGTGGTCCATTTGACCACTGCCTGCTCTGAAAAAACACTTATAGCGACATTCACAAAGGGGAAGGGGTCCCCTTCCCTTTTGCGAATGAGTTAACACCCACTTCAAGTGGATGCTAACTGCAAATTGCTTTGCGACCGCTTTCGCGGTCACAAAGCAATTCTGCATCGCGGTGCAAGTCGCAAATAGGAAGGGAACATCCCTTCCTATTTGCGTGTCGCATTCCCATTTTGCGAGTCGGTACCGACTCGCAAAATGGGTATGTGCATTGCGATGGACGTTTTGCATGGCGCAAACTGCGATTTTCGCAGTTTGCGCCATGCAAAACGGTTACTACATCTGGCCCTAGGTCCTAACTATAGCTACGTAGTGGCGACCACCACTAGGAAATTAGGTAATTAGGTATAAAATGTATATATATATATATATACATATATATATATACGTATATATATATATACACACACACAAATATATATATATTATATATATATTTATATTTATACACACACATACATATACACACACATACATATATATCTATATATATTATTATATAAATATACATATACGTATACATATGTATACATAGATACATACACATACATCTATATACATATATGTATCCAAAATACATTACTAATCCACTGGTGCTCCTCAGATGCAACTGGTGGTCTAAGCTCGGGTCTGTTAATCCGTACACATCACAAAATGGTATCCACCCACGCCACAGATACGCCCGAACACAGCTTGTGACTTATGTAGGATCATGATTTTATTAATGTTGAATCCCCAAAACGTTTCTGCCCGGGGGCCTTGATCCCGGGTTAACTACATACAAACTTTCCCCTGTGTATAAATAACTCCACATCAACGACATCAACAACGGACCTCGCAGCCTGCTCGACATGCAAAACATGAAGGAAGGACAAAAGCCTAGATTTGTGACCTTGTCATAACATGGCACTATCTTTGACTGTTATCACATGCATTAAACTGTGCACCAGCTATACAACAACTAATCAAAAGCATATCATCAAAAACCATCTGAAAAAAACGCTCATAGCTTACTTTGCATACATGAAAAAGAAGAAGAAGAAACCCCACCACTAATACAGGATATCATAATAGCATGGTCGCCATCTTTGACCATTGCTGCATGTATGAACCCTTCATTAGTAACCCAACTAGACATATACAAAATTGATGATGATTGTTGATACACGCCATTTCTGTAAAAAAAAAATTTGCTAATGTCAAAATTGAATTATTGTAAACTGCATGCATCATTAGAAAACCTGACCATATACTAATTTACATGGAGACTAATATGCTTAATAGCATCCGATACTTATGTAGTTACATAGTCTATCAAGAAACTACTTACTACGCTACCTGATCTGCACACTTAAAAATGCTAATCATATTAGGACTTTTATGCAAAAAATACCATTACACACCTCCCTAATCTTCATCTGCACTAACAAGTTTAATAGTAATTGATTTAAAGCCCAAAAGGGCCTCCTTCACCACCAAAGAGCCAAATGATATTGTTCATACAATCATTCCATGTTAGAGTGACCCTGCAGGCACGAAAACCTGTGAAAATACAAAATAAATGTGAAAGAAAAATGAATGATGTAACCAAAATTAAACAAACGATAAAATTATACATCTAGAGGAGGCCTACCTAAGAGACTTATCTAACCATATAAGTGACTAGCCATTTCTGCATCATAGTTCAAACCTGTGGGAGCAGGAGTGTCTAACTCAAGGATATACCTTGATTCCATTTCCTTACTCTCTTCAATCTATCTCCTCCACATGTATTAATTGGTATGGTGTCCATCACAAAACATTGTGCCAATTCAGCATTACTATAATGTGTATTAGCAAAATGTCCTGGAATCGGGTACTGCAAATTATTGTGCACTATAGGGCTAAGGTGTTCTAACACCCTTTTCTTAGCCATAAGTATTGTACTCCCCACTACGACTGGTCACACGGACACGTCAAACAGTGCACACAATAATCAGTATTGCAAGAAGTAGATTTTCTGATGGTAAATCATCGTGTCATATTAGGAATATTAAATGCAGTCACACTGATGCTGTACATACATGCTTTGCAATTTCTGGTACACACAAAACTCTGTAGAGTTACCTTGAGGGACTCACTAATGATAACTGTAGGAAGTTGGCTCTGTATATACTATCTCAAAGTGAGAGATAGTGTGCACAGAGTCCAAGGGTTGCCCTTAGAGGTTGATAGTGCCCAAATTAGATAATTCTAATGCTCTATTTTGTGGTAGTGTGGTCGAGCAGTAGGCTTATCAGAGGGTAGTGTTAAGCATTTGTTGTACACACACAGGGAATAAATAAGGAACAGACACTCAAAGACTTAACTCCAGGCCAATAGTTTTTATATAGAAAAATATATTTTCTTAATTTATTTTAGAACTACAAGATTCAAGATTTGAAGTAAAGACATAAAATGCAAGGTACTCCACACAGGTAAGTAAGGGACTTTGAATTAGAACAGTAACATACACAGTATAGGTTAAAATGGCAATAAGCTACTTTAAAAGTAGACAGTGCAAAAATCAACAGTTCATGGGGGAGGTAAGTAAGGTTAAGTTTCTGAGGTAAGTAAAGCACTTACAAGTTCAGTTTCCTGGCATAGGCATCCCACTGTTGGGGGTTAAAGGCAACCCCAAAGTCACTGTACCAGCAACACAGGGCCGGTCAGGTGCAGAGGTCAAAGGAGGGCCCAGAACACATAGGCGCCTATGGAGAACAGGGATGCTCCGGTTCCAGTCTGCCAACAGGTAAGTACCTGTGTCTTCGGAGGGCAGAGCAGGGGGGTTTCGTGGAGCACTGGGGGGGACACAAACAGGCACACAAAACACACCCTCAGCAGCACAGGGGCGGCTGGGTGCAGTGTGCAAAGTTGGTGTCGGGTTTTCTATAGAAATCAATGGAGGGACCCTGGGGTCACTCTAGCAATGCTGGCCGGGCACAGGGGGCCTCTCGGGCCAGCCACCGAAAGGGCTAGGCAGAGGGTCGCCTGATTGTCACTCCTGCACTGGAGTTCGGTCCCTTTCGGTCCTGGGGGCTGCAGGTGCAGTGCTTGGTCCAGGTGTCGTGTTCTTTGTTCCAGGCAGTCACGGTCAGGGGAGCCTCTGTATCCTCTCTGCAGATGTTGCTGTGGGGGTGCAGGGAGGTCATCTCAGGTTACTCACAAGGTCGTAGTCGCCTGGGAGTCCTCTCTGCAGTGTTGGTTCTCTGGAGCTTGAGCCGGGTGTGTCGGGTGCAGAGTGTGAAGTCTCACACTTCCGGCAGGAAGGGTGAGTTCTTTAGAAGTTGCTTCAAAGTTGCAAAAATGTTGCTGTAAGTGAACAGTGCCACTGTTCTTGGGAGTTTCTTGGTCCTTCGGGTCAGGGCAGTCCTCTGAGGCTTCAGAGGTCGCTGGTCCCTATCGGATGCGTCGCTGTGCATGTTCTTTGAGTCTGGAGACAGGCCAGTAGGGCTGGGGCCAAGTCAGTTGCCGTCTCCGTCGTCTCTGCAGGGCTTTCAGGTCAGCAGTCCTTCTTCTTTGTGTAGGTTGCAGGAATCTGATTTCCTGGGTTCAGGGTCGCCCCTAAATACTGAATTTAAGGGGGTGTCTAGGTCAGGGGGGCAGTAGCCAATGGCTACTGTCCTTGAGGGTGGCTACACCCTCCTTGTGCCTTCTCCCAGAGGGGAAGGGGGCACATCCCTATTCCTACTGGGGGAATCCTCCAAAACCAAGATAGAGGATTTCTAAAGGCAGGGGTCACCTCAGCTCAGGGCACCATAGGGGCTGTCCTGACTGGTGGGAGACTCCTCATTGTTTTTCTCATTATCCTCTCCTGCCTTGCTGTCAGAAGTGGGGGCAGTAGCCCGAGGGGCAGGCATCTCCACTAGCTGGGATGCCCTGGGGTGCTGTAACAAAAGGCATGGGCCTTTGAGGCTCACCGCCAGATGTTACAGTTCCTGCAGGGGGAGGTGAGAAGCACCTCCACCCAGTGCAGGCTTTGTTTCTGTCCTTAGAGAGCATAAAGGCTCTCACCCCAGGGGGGCAGAAACTCATCTCAGTGGCAGGCTTGCACAGACCAGTCAGTCCGGCACTGAAGGATTGGGTAAATTACAGGGGGCATCTTCTAAAATGCCCTCCGTGTGCATTTGGTAATAAATCCAACACTGGCATCAGTATTCAGTGTAGCTATTATGGAGCTGTGGAGTTTGTCTTGACAAACTCCCAAACCATATACTTAATATGGCCACACTGTACTTACAATGTCTAAGAATAGACTCAGACATTGTAGGGGCAAATTGCTCATGCAGCTATGCCCTCACCTGTGGTATAGTGCACCCTGCCTTAGGGCTGGAAGGCCTGCTGCAGGGGTGACTTACCTATGCCACAGGCAGTATTTTGTGGGCATGGCATCCTGAGGGGGATGCCATGTCGACTTTGTCTTTTCCTCCCGACCAGCACACACAATCTGCAATGGCAGAGTGCATGTGTTAGGTGAAGGGACCCTTAGGGTGGCACAACACATGCTGCAGCTCTTAGGGACTTTCCCTGGTCATAGGGCCCTTGGTACCACTGGTACCTTTTACAAGGAACTTATCTGTGTTCCAGGGGTGTGCCAATGGTGGAACAATGGTACATTTTTAGTGAAAGAATACTGGTGCTTGGGCCTGGTTAGCAGGGTCCCAGCACACTTCTCAGCCAAGTCAGCATCAATATCAGGCAAAAAGTGGGAGTTAACTACAACAGGGAGACATTTTCCTACAATAACATTCCTAGTCATTGTATCTTTTAAAGAGGGGGCTTCTGCTGAATGTTACCTGTGGATTACCTTTGATGTATTTTATTCAAAATCTTATCTGTCTGCAAGACATGCCAATGTTTATTAAGAATCTTTCTAACCTCACCGGCTTGTGCCGAAAAAGTGGTAATAAATCTTACACTCTCCTCCTCATTATCCTTACTATTTCTCTCACTGTATAATAAATCATGTATAGAAATATTATCCACCTTTTCTACTGCCTTTTTTATGTTATTCTCTGAATATCCTCTATCTGCAAACCTTGCAGACATAACCTCTTGTTACTCTTTATAGGCCTCAATTACACTACAATTTTGTTTGTCTCTTAGAAGCTCCCAATACCGAATACTTTAAATAAGATTAGTTGTTGTGTGCACTCTTAACTGATGATAAACTATTGCCTCCTAAACAGTTTAGTCTCTGATTTATTACCTCAACATCAAGAAATTCCACTTTGTCCTGACTCAATTGTCCACTGAAATGCAAATTCAACTGCAGCCTTACAGGCCAAATGACATGCTATGATGTATTGGGCAATGTGTCAGCTAATAAACAATGGTGACATACTCCTGTATGTTGTACACTCCTGTACAACATGAAACGTACCCCCAATGTAAATGGCTTAGTCCATACACAGTTTGCCATGCACATATATGTGAGGGAATACAGACATCATCCCATCAACACATGTTAACCATGGATGAAACAGCAGCATAGAAATGTTTCTCAAAAGAGAAAGGGATTCATGCTGACATGTAGGCACAAGGAATGTTGACTACAGTGACGGCACATAAATCAAGTAAAAGGGCATTCCCCACTTACCAAGAGAAAGTATTGGCCAGTAGATGCACCCAAAGTAGAATGTAGGCTCTGTCACATGTGTGATGGCCATATTCACATTACAGAATGCAGTGAGGCACCATCACTCATCATATACTGAAGGCAAGTAGCCTCTGGGTGGCAGAGGAAAATATACTCATTTACCCATACAAATTGCTGAGGAAAGTAATTTAACACGTACTTACCTTTGACCTGTAACATTGATGAGAAGTGGTCTTTTGCATAAAATTAACACACACTACAATAACAAACATTACTTGAAAGATCAATGTACCCAGTCATATGTCATCCCTTGAGAGCAAGTGGTTTGTGGAGTCTACCCAGTTGTGTCCTAGGTCCCTGAGCCAATTGGCATGGCACATCAGTATGTACCATATGACATGCCTACACAAACAATAACTCATTTACTGTGTCTGTGTGACACATGTCAAGGGGAGCTGTCAGAACCTAATTCATTCACTTGGCAATGTGAGAGGCAGGAATATGCCCTGTACCCAGTTCCTTGTGGCTGCTGAGCTGTCCTCAAATGCACATCTAGCTCCGTATAGGCCACTGCCAGAATGCCAGCCATTAGGTGGGTCATTGTCTGATGGGCACTCCGTCCACATTCGGAGGACATCCCCAGCTGGGATCTTCAGGCCCCGGTGTCTCAGGACCTCCCACCTTTTCCTGCTGTGGGTGCTCCGCCGGCTGTAGACCCCCAATGTCTGCACCTTCTTGGTGATGGCTCTCCATAACCCCTTCTTTTGATGGACGTTGACCTACATGGATGTAAAACACAAAACAAGAGATCATGATCACAAGTTTCATTACAAATGGTTGGGTCACATACAGGTCAGTAACATCAAGTAAGGACTTTCCTATTTGGCAATACTCCTCAAGTGTGACACATACAAGTCAATAAGTACAGGGACATGATTACAGACATAGATTTTTCCATCCACGGACTAACCCACTACCCTTGCTCAGGGCCTACAATGACTAAACAAGCTTACTGACATCAGGTAGCCCATGCTCCAGCAACCTCTACTGTTATGTGAGTCACAATGAAATACATCCCACATATGTAGCTTCTGAAGGGTAAACTCCTCAGGCATGAAAGTACCAACACATTCACACTCTGTGAGAATGACCCACTGCATAAAGTCCCTGCAAGCAAATGCCAGAGTGCAAACTCAATCATTACACATGAGTAACAATGAAAGGATAGGCATTTTGTGTGCAAAAAGTGTCTTCCGTGTCCATGTATGGTCAGGTGGAATAACAAATGCAGACTCATGCCACTTCAGGGGCTGGGGTTCTGTGCCATGTACCTGTACCAAGGTACACTCATTTGGACATATGTGTCCATCTTACAGAGATGGCATCCAGCAAACAAAGGCATGCTTTGTACAGTTTCTACTATGTGACCAAGCTACTGAGTCACATATTATGGCCTCCCAGGAATCAACACACTATCTGCACTGTGGGACTGTATTTTGAGAAATAGGCCTGTACATGCCTAATATGACCTGTGGGAAAATGACAACAGAGCTATGGGAGTAAGGGACCTGTAATGAGTCAGAGACACGTTGATAATAGTGCTAAGTGCACATGTGTCTTTGATTATTGACTTACCTCTGTACGCATTGCTAATCTACTCAAAGGAATGAGGCATTCTGGGCAGGATTTGCTAAAAGAGCCTCATATTTGGCACCTGACAGGATCTGAAGGAGGTACAGGGAGTGGGCACAGTGTCACAGTTGCATAGCCACAGTGACCCTACCACAGCCTAGACTAGGTCCCATATTGGGAGATACATGTGACATCCTAACAATGGGGTTGTGATCGGTGGTTGTAGTGTTCACTGTTGTGTTGTGGAAGGTGGAGGCAGATGAGGATGCAGAGGAAGGAGGAAGTAAGAAGAGGTGGAGAGGCCAGCTGACCAGCCTGCAAGGAGGCCCACAAGGTCACTGTGCCATACCGGTGCTGCACCGGTGCTGCACCAATCCAGAGCATTCAAATGCTGCCCAGTGTACTGTGTGAGGAGGGGGGCATAGCTGTCAGACACTACCGAGCACTCCTGGATGCTCCTGGACGACAAGGCAAGGACATGGCAAGATGCGGTAGCAAGGCGAGGCAAGGTGGGGTGCTGACCAGGTCCAGGAAAGAAGTTTGTGTCACGAAAGGGCACCCAGAACACTGGTCCGCTGAATAATTAAGGCATTACCCCACTGCCTGCTAAGCACCATTAAGTAAGGAATTTGATCATGCATACAGCTCCTTTTTTCCCTTGCTTGCTCCTACTCCTGTTCATCTCACTCGCCTCATTCACCTCATCACTGGTAATGGTGCTGGTACTGCCATCAATCCCCTCGCTGCGTCTTCATCTCACTCTCTAGTGGAGACAGCAGAGACTGTGGGGAGACTGTGGGGAGACTGTTAGGCTGGTGTGGCTTGTGTCTGCTGCGGCCCCCCACACCGCACACTCCTACCTCAGCAAGAACATCATCAATATTAATATCTGGTAATATCTAGTACTATCCAGCAGCTCTTTCACCAAAAGGGCAAAGGAAGAGTATAAATTAATCAAAGAGCAAGCAGTCCAGAGAGTTAAAGAAGGTGACAAAAAAGGAGCAGAGGAAAAGCAAACTTCTAACTACAATAGTGGCCTACACTCCCACAGAGCAAGTGCCACCCACCGCCTGCAGCCATTCCCCGCCACTTCCTGACCCTACATAGTTTAGTGCCCTCTCTGCACCACCCTAGTGAAGCCAGACTCTTAATGTATATTAGCGTGATCGTGTCTCTCCCAGAGCCTCTCACCAAATCCCCTGACAACTTCTGGCTGGCATGCCTCAAGAAGGGCCTGGAGAAGGTATCTAGGGGTACAGGGAGGTAAGGTGGTGCTTCAGGAGAACAGCAATATAACTCTAGAACTCTTCAATCTTCGACCATCTTCGACCAATCATAAAACCCTGCAACCTCACCACAAAGCACCAGCACTAGTGGTCAATCCTGCCACCATTCAGGAAACTTAAGACAACTCAGGATAATTCTGAAAGGAAAAGCTTGCACTCAGAACAAAGCCAATAATATAGTCGTGGACTCACCGGTGGATTCAACAGCAGAATAACCTGCCCTAGCAGAGGCTCTAGATAGAGACTTTGAGCAGGAGTATGACTTAGACATCTGCAACTCCACCCCATGCAAAGGGGCAGCTGTGGGCAAGGTTTACACACCAACAGCAGACACCCTTTTGAATCAAGAAGGCAAGCTCCAAAGGATCATGTTATGGGGGTACTTGCGACATTCAAGGCACATTTGATCTGACTGTGCTACCATCGACTCTTGTGACACAGAACACATGTCCAACAAACTCCAATCCCAAAGAGCATAAGGCTCCAAGTCAGACACAAGAAGACACAATGGAAGACAGCTGACTCCATACCTGTGACTGAATGGCTCCGTAAGGTAATAACAGGCCTTAAAAGCCTGCTATATTAACCACTCATTGGATGGCGTACCCTTCTAACAGAACTAATGGCAACTCTTCAAGCATTGAGGGATAACACACTACCTCTAAAGAGAGCAAGTAAGCCACAGGATACAACGCCACATAGCCCCCTCATTGTAAATGCACAAAGTCAATTATGAAGGGCATGGCACACTCATAAATCCTACTGTACAGTAACAACCACAAGGCAACTGAGCGAAGCCCACAAGGCACACAAAAAGGCAGTATGGGAACTGAAGAATACCAAGGCAGAGAGAAGAATGGATAAAAGTCCTCTGTGTGATTCAGAAAAGAGGCCTAACACGCTTCTGAAACTATGTCAGTAACCTAAAATCTCCATACCGTACTAGGGAACATGGAATTCCGGAAGAAGACTGGGTGATCCATCTAACAGCATGATACTTGAGCAATAGTACGGCCCCAACAGACCAGGGAAACATGAAAAGGTGCATCCAGTTGATGGAGTTCTGCCACCACTTTCAAAAATGATATGGTATGCTGCCTCATCAAAGAAATGAAAAACGTTGGTGCTCCTGGACCAAATGGGCTCCCTGCTAGAAACTTCAAATGTGCAGCGGAGGACTGGGCCACGCTACTAACACTCCTCTAGAACCACACCTTTCATACTCCACATATCCCAAAGGAGTGGAAGGGCTTCATTCTGTGCCCAGTCTTCAAGAAGGAAGATTTTACAGTGACATTTAACTACAGATTAATAGCTTTGTTAGATCTAGAGGCAAAGGCCTATGCACAGCTACTGCTTAAGCAACTAGAAGCCTGGGGACAGGACAACAACATACTTCCATTTGTTTAAACAATTTCTGGACAGCAGCATCAACTATGGATAACATCATCGCTCTTGCTGGATTCATTCATGAGCTGCCCAAAGGGGACAGCTCCACCTCTTCTCACGTTTTTTTTAAATATACAGGGTCGCTTTTGAAAAAGGCCACCGACCAACACTATGGAGGAAATTAACCTCTTAGCTGCTGGGCCTTCCCCCCCCCCCCCAGTGCTGAGCCCTTTTTTGGCTATTTGGGGTAGTTCGCACTTAGGCCTTCATAACTTTTTGTTCACATAAGCTATCCACGCCAAATTTGCGTCCTATTTTTCCAACATCCTAGGGATTCTAATGGTACCCAGAGTTTGTGGTTTCCCCTGGAGGAGACCAAGAAATTAGCCAAAATATAGTAAAAATTTCATTTTTTATTTTTTATTTTTTTAATGGGAAAAAAGGGCTGCCGAAGAAGGCTTGTGTTTTTTCACTGAAAATGGCATCAACAAAGGGTTTCTGGTGCTAAAATCACCATCTTCCCACCTTTCAGGAATGGGCAGACTTGAATCAGAAAACCACATTTTTCAACACAATTTTGGCATTTTACTGGGACATACCCCATTTTTACTATTTTTGGTGCTTTCAGCCTCCTTCCAGTTAGTGACAGGAATGGGTGTGAAACCAATGCTGGATCCCGGAAAGCTAAACATTTCTGAAAAGTAGACAAAATTCTGAATTCAACAAGGGGTCATTTGTGTAGATCCTACAAGGTTTTGCTACAGAAAATAACAGCTGAAAGAAAAAAATATTGAAAGTGAGCTGAAAAAACCAGCCATTTTTCTCCACGTTTTACTCTGTAACTTTTTCCTGCAATGTCAGATTTTTTAAAGCAATATAACGTTACGTGTGCTGGACTCTTCCGGTTGCGAGCATATATAGGGCTTGTAGGTTCATTAAGATCCCTAGGTACCCAGAGCCAATAAATGAGGTGCACCTCGCAATGGGTTTTCATTCCATACCGGGTATACAGCAATTCATTTGCTGAAATATAAAGAGTGAAAAATAGGTATCAAGCAAACCTTTGTATTTCCAAAATAGGCATAAGATAAGGTGTTGAGAAGCAGTGGTTATTTGCACATCTCTGAATTCCGGGGTGCCCATACTAGCATGTGAATTACAGGCCATTTCTCAAATAGGCGTCATATTTGCACACTGTCTTACATTTGGAAGGAAAAAACGTAGAGAAAGAGAAGGGGCAATAACTCTTGTTTTGCTATTCTGTGTTCCCCCAAGTCTCCCGATAAAAATGGTACCTGACTTGCGTGGGTAGGCCTAACGCTCGTGACAGGAAACGCAACATGGACACATCACATTTTTACATTGAAATCTGACGTGTTTTTTGCAAAGTGCCTAGCTGTAGATTTTGGCCTCTAGCTCAGCCGGCACCTAGGGAAACCTAGCAAACCTTGGCATTTTTGAAAACTAAACACCTAGGGGAATCCAAGATGAGGTGACTTGTGGGGCTCTGACCAAGTTCTGTTACCCAGAATCATTTGCAAACCTCAATATTTGGCTAAAAAACACATTTTCCTCACATTTCGGTGACAGAACGTTCTGGAATCTGAGAGGAGCCACAAATTTCCTTCCATCCAGCGTTCCCCAGGTCACCCGATAAAATTGATACCTCACTTGTGTGGGTAGGCCTAGCGCCCACGACAGGAAATGCCCAGAAACACAACGTGGACATATCCAATTTTTTGACAGAAAACAGAGGTGTTTTTTGCAGAGTGCCTACCTGTAGATTTCGGCCCCTAGCTCAGCCGGTACCTAGGGAAACCTACCTGTGCATTTTTGAAAACTAGAGACCTAGGGGAATCCAAGATGGGGTGACTTGTGGGGCTCTGACCAGGTTCTGTTACCCAGAATCCTTTGCAAACCTCAAAATTTGGCCAAAAAAACACTTTTCCTCACATTTCGGCGACAGAAAGTTCTGGAATCTGACAGGAGTCACAAATTTCCTTCCACCCAGCGTTCCGCCAAGTCTCCCGATAACAATGGTACCTCATTTGCGTGGGTAGGCCTAGCGCCCACGAATGGAAATGGCCCAAAACACAATGTGTACACATCACATTTTTTCACAGAAAACAGAGGTGTTTTTTACAAAGTGCCTACCTGTGGATTTTGGCCTCTAGCTCAGCCGGCACCTTGGAAAACCTACCAAACCAGTGCAGTTTTGAAAACTAGAGACCTAGGGAAATCCAAGATGGGGTGACTTGTGGGGCTCTGACCAGGTTCTGTTACCCAGAATCCTTTGCAAACCTCAAAATTCGGCTAAAAAACACATTTTCCACACATTTCGGTGACATAAAGTTCTGGAATCTGAGAGGAGTCACAAATTTCCTTCCACCCAGCGTTCCCCCAAGTCTCCCGATAAAAATGGTACCTCACTTGTGTGGGTAGGCCTGGTGCCCGCAACAGGAATAGATCACTCAACGGTCAATGCTGGTCCTTACATGAGGCAACTGTTAACCCTGGGGTGATCCATTCCTGACGCAGGCACTAGTTGTAGGCACTCAAGTGGGGTAGTGTTTTTATCAGGACAGGTGAGGAATCACTGGGTGGTAGGAATTTTGTGGATCCCAGCATATTCCTGTAGTTTGTGTGACAGAAATGTGAGAAAAATAGAGTTTTTATTCAACATTTCAGCTTTGCAGGGTATTCTGGGTAAGAAAACTTTGGGGAATCCACACAAGTCACACCTCTGTGGACTCCCCTGAATGTCTAGTTTCCAGAAATGTTTGGGTTTAGTGTGTTTCTCTATATGGCCGCCGAACCCAGGACAAAAAACACAGGTGCTTGCCTTACAAAACCAGTTTGTTTTGCGATAGATAATTTTGATGTCTCCACAATACGATTTGGGCGGTGGAATTTGGGGCTGAACTAAATTGGGGAGCTCCCAAGAGAGCACTCTCTCTCCCTGCTTGCCAACGCATTCACCTGCTCTCTGGGTTGGGCTAACCCACTATTACCCCGTTGCACAGACTGTGCTTGCGAAGGGACAGCAGGACTGTCCTCATCACCTCCCTCATAATTTACTGGAAGAGGAGTTATCGAATGGGACTCCTCTGACTGAAAAATCACTCCCAGAGTCTGCGCCATTGTCCTATCCCTCAGATGCTGTCTCAGTATCTGATGTCTCAGTCTCTGATCCTATGTCAGAGTTGTCCTCTATAACCCGAGTGACGGCAGCAGTCATCCATCAAGATGCCATCTCTGCTATTGGCTAAACTGTTGCTCTAAAACACTAGCCTACGTAGACAGTCACAACATTGATGGTGTGTGTGAGATACGTGCAACAGTAAAGGCCACCTTACCTGCGCTTCTTCCCTCAATCAGCACGTTCTTTTAAGACATTCAAAAAACACCTTGTCACATACCATTCGTCACAGTCTTTAGCACCTCCTGCGCCCAGTCCAACAATCATTATTGGTGCTCCCACTCCCTCCTCCTCGGATTCCCTCATTACCACCCAGCAAAAGTGCCCTTCATCTCTCCATAGCCGCCCTCCACCCCCCACATACATTTCATTTGTATTATAGCGCAGGTAATGGCTGACTTTACCAATGTACTCAGCTATTTACATAAAATACAGATTTGCTCTTTGCAGTAGGCATATAAACCTTCTGCGCTTCTTTATGGCACTAAAACGGCCACTAGACAAGTCTGACCCTTTTGTAGCAGAAACATAATCACAATACTTACTTGACTTTTTTATTGCTGCCTAAAAGCTACAGTTGAAAAGCATCAGTTGAAGTATGTGCATTGCTTTGAAGACGTAAGCTGCAACTGCAAGACAACTGGTGGCAAATATATATATATTTTTGCATAATTTATGCGTCACTCTATCCCTGAAAGGGCCTTGGTTTGACTTATACTGTGTGCTCCCTTGTGTCTGGACAAAGCTATACCCCTCTGAAGAGCTCTAATGAGAGCGAAACACGTGTCAGGGGTTGCTTTACTCATTCCAGGTTGGCTTGGATGGTATTTGACCAGTCCAAAGCTGTAATACTGTGCCTGGAGTGGTAAATGGCTTTTGTCATTTTACAGCTCGGCAAGGATGACACTATGTCAATCCTATGCTTAAAGATTTTGCTGTACAAATGGCAAAAGACTTTGTCACTATCTAGCTCGACGAGGATAGCACTGTACTAATCCTATGCTTAAAGACTTTGCTAGATAAGCAGACATTTGAGGTGAGCAAATCTAGAGTGTCGCTGGTGTTGCAGGGTGCTCCTTACTAGAGCAGCTCTCCACCTAAAATTGGGAACTTCCCAGAGTTCTGCTTAGTTTTTTGCATAATTTATGTGTCACTCTATCCCTGAAAGGGCCTTGGTTTGACTTATACTGGGTGCTCCCTTGTGTCTGGACAAAGCTATACCCCTCTGAAGAGTTCTAATGAGAGCGAAACACGTGTCAGGGGTTGCTTTACTCATTCCAGGTTGGCTTGGATGGTATTTGACCAGTCCAAAGCTGTAATACCGTGCCTGGAGTGGTAAATGGCTTTTGTCATTTTACAGCTCGGCAAGGATGACACTATGTCAATCCTATACTTAAAGATTTTGCTGTACAAATGGCAAAAGACTTTGTCACTATCTAGCTCGGCGAGGAAAGCACTGTACTAATCCTATGCTTAAAGACTTTGCTAGATAAGCAGACGTTTGAGGTGAGCAAATCTAGAGTGTCGCTGGTGTTGCAGGGTACTCTTTACTAGAGCAGCTCTCCACCTAAAATTGGGAACTTCCCAGAGTTCTCCTTTGTTTTTTGCATAATTTATGCGTCACTCTATCCCTGAAAGGGCCTTGGTTTGATATATATATATATATATATATATATATCACTTTTATATGGGAGTCTGGTTTTGTTGGGGGCCGATCGCACCCCGCGTGGAAACCACACACGCACAGCTGCGATCGGGGGCCAGGAAACACTTTCAGGAAGGCCTCGTAAGAAAGGGGAGAGTCTCCCCTTTCTTACGAGGCCTTCCCGAACGTGGGGAAGGCCATTTGTGGCCGTTTTCCCCATTGGAGCAGGAAGCGGGCGCAAGGCCGCTTCCTGCTCCGATGGGGAAATCCACAAAGTGACGTCAGCGCGCCTCGCATCGCGCTGACATCACAAAGGGGTGGGTGGGGGGCGGGGGGAGACCCAGAAAAGCTTCTGTGTCTCCCAGGGAATAAAAAAAAAAAAAATCCTCGGTATGAACCCCCTCCCTGGTGTCGGTCACTGGTCGTGGCCGACGCCCGCACCCAAGGGGTTAAGAACGTGGGGCATCCTCAGCAAGCTATTGTTTCTCCTTACACTCAGATGTGGGTTTGTGTTAAAACTGGCCATCACACAGACACTTCCAGAATCCCTATCCTGGGAGGCTTGAAACAGGGCCGCGTACTTGCTCTGCTCCTCTTCAACTTATATATGGCAGATATGGGGAGGGCATTAGTGAATAGCAGCATGTCACCTCCAAAACCTGAACATATGAACCTCCAAATACAATACACTGATGACACATTATAATGGAGCACACAAAAACAGATTTGCAGCATGCATTAAACAGCCTTTACACCTACAGGAAGACAAACTTTCTCAAGATTAACCAAGATAAGACCGAGGTTATAGTATCTGGGCACCATAAGAGAAAGCAAACATTAACATGGAAAATAGGGGAAAGTGCAATGAAAACAACAGAGAACTATAGTTACTCGGGGGACTGGCTTTCAGATACATCAAAATCCACAGCACATAACGCCTCATTAAGAACACAAGCAGCAACAATAACACATGGGCTCGCAAATTTGTGCAAGAATTTAACTAGTGCAACTGTAGCCCCTAGTCCCTCCTACCAGCACTCCACTATGGGCACCAGGCATTACCCAAGGACTGCACTACCACCTTGGATCACCTGCAGATCCTAGGAAACAAAAAAGGGTTTTCCAACTCCTAGAGATGTGAAAAAATCCAGAGTTCGTCTGGAATTTGGACTGTTAAGCCAACAAGTAGTATGTGCATCAGACATTTTGAAATACTACATCTGGATACTAAGGGCTTCAACCAATTCCCTGAAAGTCTGTTTGAAAGAAACCTTTGAAAGTGCAGGGTCCCTATGGCAGGGCCAATTGTAGAAAGCAATCCAATCAACCCAAATAGATTCAGCAGCCTTGGCACTCGACTTGTTGGATTTGGCATCATGAAACTGGGCCATCAACATACAGGTGCATCTTGCATCATTTCAGCAAGACACGGCATCCCTGCAGGAACATCTTATGCCCTCTGAACGTGTCATACTTGATCGGAAGACATCAACCCTACCTTTTTGAGGCTATCAAACTTCGCACTCGCAAAAACATCATTTGACTACGCCTGCTCGATATACCTCTGAAGGACTTCTACCCGGCTTGGCCCCTGCTGGGCAAAATGGGGGCCTGCGGGCTCTGTGACATTAGCAAAGAATCGTGGCTCCACCTACTATGCTGCTGCCCTGCTTTAGAGGCCACCAGGAGGTCATTATTGAAGCTGGCATTTTTCTCCAAAGGCACTCGCACCAACAGAGAGGCTTCTGAGACATGCTTTGCACAAACAGACGTAAGATCCTTGGCAAGATATGCCAACTACGTAAGTGAGCTCTTAGCCTCCTTCTGCCCATGACCCACAATAACTAAGCCACTGAACTTCACTCAAAAACTCATTACAGACTATGGCCCTCATTATGACATTGGTGGTAAATGGGCACCAACATACCGCTGCATGGCGGATATCCGTTCTCCATATTATGACGCACACACACCAATCCGATAGAATGCTGCCACACACACAAATCTGCCAGCCCAAAGCTCAGTGCTAAGGTGTTGGTACCAACACCCATACTGTTATACCAACAAAATGACGGCTACCACATTATGACACACAAATCACCACAGCGGACATTCAATGGCGCTAAACCATTGGCGGACATACCGCCGCGCTCAGAATGGACACCCACAAACAAAACAACACTACATTGGCCAATATTAAAAACACACACCTGACACACATACACACACCACACCCACACCACTATAAAACACACACTCACATTTCCCACAACCCTTTGCCAACACCAAAAGACTGCAAGAGTTAGCCATCGACATCAGAGACAACTACACACACACCACTTATACCCATACATCCCTCACGCACACCACATCACACATCCCACCACATTACTCAAGACACTCTCACCAACACAAAACATATAACACCAATGGCTCCACAAAGGCACCCCCCTTTCACGTGGGAGGAGTTAAGGGTCATGGTGGAGGAAATTGTCAGAGTAGAGCCACAGCTGTTTAGAGCACAGGTACAGCAGATTTCCATTGCCCGCAAAATAGAGCTATGGCGGAGAATCGTGGACAGGGTGAACGCCGTGGAACAGCAGCCAAGAACAAGGGATGACATCAGGAAGAGGTGGAATGACCCACTTGGGAAGGTACTTTCCATAGCAGCAAGGCACCAGCTCGCTATACAGCGGTGGACTCCCACCTTCTCCCCCTCAGCTCACAGCATTGGAGGAGCAAGTACCAGCATAACTGCATCCTGAGGGACTCACTGGACTATCTAGAGGACTGGACACTGGTAAGTCAACATTTACTACCTATTACCCCCCCCATAACTGCATGCCATCTCACACCCAGACCCTCACTCCCATCACCCCACTCCATCCCACGCACTGCACATACACATATGACTAACCCCAATGCCAACCCCTGCATGCTATACCAATGCTTGGACAGCCCTTCCAGCCCTGCATGGACACCCATCACCAAAGCATGAACAGCAGAGGGACACTAACAATCCCACAATACATCACCTTACACAAACAAAAGGTGGCATGGCAACAGCAACCATAGAGGGTAAGCCAGAGATGTACAATATGTCATACAAATGAAGCATAATACATCACTTACATCCCCACAGGTACCCCAGCCAATGTCAGTGGAGAGGATGTGCCACGACTATCCTGTCCCCCAACAAAAGATGCCCCCAGTGATGACAGTAACTCTGGGCTTCAGGATCTGGATGACCTACCTGGCCCATCAGGGACCACTGGACAGCCAGTCACCCAAGCCCACTCACAGACCACCACAGAGCCTCCCCCATTAGGATCCAATACCACAGCACCCACCCAGCGTACCCACACCTCTGTCCCCAAGACACATCAATCAGCAGTGTGCTCACCTGTACAGGGACCCAGGCCACACCTCGCCCCCAAACCAATCAGGGACCTGGGGTTAGTGGCAGTGGGCACAGCATTCAGGGAACAGGGCATAGGTCAACAGGGACACTGGGAGAACCGCTGTGCACCAGCGGGAGGATAGGACCAGGGAACAGACTCTCCGGTAGGCATTCTCTGAGATCCTGGGAGCCTACCAACATTCCCAGGAAACGATGGGCAAGATCCTAGACAACGTGCAGGAGAACAGGCGGCTGCAAGAGGGACAGTATCAGGGGATCAGGGAGGACTTGCATGCCATTAACACCACCCTGATCTCCATAGCAGGGGTGCTGGCTGACATGGCAGACATGGCAAACATCATGAGGGAATGGACAGCACACCAGCGGGCCCCTACCACTAGCCAGTCCATCGACCAGTCCTCCACTTCCGCTGCCGCTCGTGAGAAGGACCCACAGGCGCCACCAGCACCCCTCCCCCTGCAGAAGGTGAACCACCCCGCAAACATTCCCTGCGACTCAGACAGAAGCCAGAGACACTTGCCAAGACCACTGCTAGGAAATGAGACTCTCCTGATTGTCTCCCTTGTGTCCCACACTGTCACCTTGTCCACTTTGAAGTGCCGTTGCTCCCCTTCCTATGGCCCCTTGGACACTGGACTTATGCTACAAACAGACTGGAACAATAGCCTGGACTTTCCTCCATCATCACCCCATTCCATTGCGCTTTCCCCTCAATTTCTTAGCACTACAATAAACACCCATGGACACAACTCAACAACTTGTATGTCGTGTGTAGAAAATGTGTGTTCATGGAAACATTTTCATCCATTGCAAATGTACTGTGCATTGTGAGAGCATTGAAATAATGACCTGTAGCTGGCTGTAGTCAGTACATCAGGACACAGTTGTTATATCACAACATCTGCAAAATGACAAACCATAGGTGACAGTAAGTAGAGGTAAAGGGAAGTGAATGTCATCATGCCACAGCCACACAGAATATACCAATAGTTATAGAGATGTTAAGTTGCACTGTCTCACGTGTGTGTCCTTGGAAGTACTGACGGATATATTCTCCTACCAATTACTATTTTATCAAATGTAATAGGTAGAGTAAAATATTTTTAAGTTTCTACATGTTTTAAAACAAAATGTACATATTACTACAGTACTTCATCAGGACTACATCAGTACTCAAAAGAAATTAATAAAAATATGTTCAAAAATAAACATACACCGTACAACACTATATTTTACAAATAGAATGTTCTGCAGTGCATTTTCTATTTTAATCTATTTAAAGGTGCACAAAAATTGTAGAGAGCATTGCACTAATACACAGAAGTTACCACACTACTTGAAAATGTTTAAAAAAGCACAGTTCTCCCTAAACTTCATAATAATATATATAAATATATTAAACAATTGTATCTACTTATTACCATTTTAATAAAGTGATAATAGATGAGCACCAACAATAAAACCATCTATTTACCCATATCTAAGATCCTAACCCAGAATGCAGCAAAACACAGAATGCAACCAAACTATACTAAAACTACATGGCTGCTTTTTATCTTTGATAAACACAGCCAATACCAAATCACACACTGCCTTCTCATTCGTGGCACAAAATGTAACTAAGTATTTTCAAACTTATAACTGTAACACTACTTACATTATTTACTCATATTAGCAAACATTAATATTTACACCTCGTAATGTATATTCCTACCACATTACAACTACATCTGTTTACACACTTTCACACAATGGTCCTCATTAAGAACGCCATATCAAGAGTTACACTGTGAAATCTGCCAAAAAGCAGCCACATTTCTGAAACCGCCAGGACACTGGAGGATGGAAAAGAGGCAGTCCCACCACCAGCACTGCCAGCCTGACAAAAATCCTGCCATCAGATTACGATCCACAAATCACAACAGTGGTTTTTCCTTGGTAGAAAACCATTTGCAGTGCAAATTGCGGCAGTCTCAACTCACATCACACTGAACACAACACCACATTGGATAGTTTGAATACCACACACCTGACACCTGACCACACACCGGACACACCTACTCACTGCGCTATATAACACACCTCTACACAACCCACAATCCTTTTCAATCAAAATGCCACACACATCCACAGACAACCAACATCCAAGAGAGTTCAAATTAGCAAGAATAGGCACCCATTAACACTTCACTACTCACACATAACACACCTGCACAGCTTACTAAACACACATATTAGTACCACACCAACCACAACACCCATCACCCACTTACATCACATCACCAACACCTCACCATTTACCTAACTCTGCACCCTTTTACTTTGAACACAACCACCCCATCTTCACAACCACTACCATGTCCCCACAAAAATACCCATGTTTCGCAGATGAGGAGTTGAGGGTCAGATTGGATGACATTGTCAGGGTAAAGCCACACCTATTCAGAGCACAGGTACAACAAACACCTATTGCCAGGAAAATTGAGTTGTGGCAAAGGATAGTCGACAGGGTGAATTCTGTAGGTAGGTATTCACGTACAAGGGAGGACATTAGGAAGAGGTGGAACGACCTCAGGGGGGAGGTCATTGCATCCAGGCACCAGCTTGAGGTACTAAAGACTGCCAGTGTGCCCCTACCTCCCCCCCTACTTTCACATCTTGGGAGGAGAAGGTCTCGGACAAACTGCATCCTGCAGACCTGACAGGAACACCTGGGAGAGTGGAGTCTGGTAAGTACCCACAACTTTCATGTCACCTAATTGTCTAGTCCTGCATGCTCCGTCACCACCTAAACACAGCCCAATTAACACACCACCCACTGCAACTCTGTCCTAATACCCCTCTATGGCATTCCACATGTCCACTAAATTCATCTGACTCCACAGCCCTTGGAAATTACATCTGAAGTACTGACTAATCATAGCACTACAACTCCCAAAATGCAATATCCCAACATCTTCAAAATGTGGACACTGCACCAACTATCACATGTCATGCATGTTAAACTAATTTTCTATGTACACCATCTTGATTGTTCGAGTGTAGAACAGTACATGGCAATGACAGCAAATCAATGGCACACTCACACTAGCATCACAAGCAAAACACACCTATTGCTGAGGTGCCCAGTGAAAATGGCCACAGATGAAAGATCTCAAGCTAGTAAAATACTCACCTGGTTTGGAAATTCAGATGGCTGAGTGGATGCAGATGTAGTGCATCCTGATACAGGCCAATGTCCATTGCTTACTCATATACTGTGTTCCTACAAGGACACCAATGGTCATTGTATAGCTCTTATTTGTGCCATCTATCATGCCAGACAGTTAACTAGCTAGCAGAGGTGTACAGCCATGTCAATAACCAGGCAATATCAGATGCCATCAGCAGTACAAATAGTACCAACCTATCCTAACAACTCAATACATGGAGTATGGAATTCAAGTCACAGAGTTGTATGCTGTAAAAGTTAGTCTGTGCAGCAGCTGTCAATGTCATTACTGGGGATCATGTTAAGGCAAGGACTGCATCTTGCACAACTGCAACAATACCCCCAATTTAACCTGAACTCTGTCTTTCACTCCTTCCACAGGTAACCTTCCCATTGTCACCATGGAGTGAATACCAGAGACTGTCACTATTCCTCTAGATGAAGGCCCCAGTGAGGAAAACACCAGTTGATGTTTGTACACTGATGACGAACCTGGCCCATTTGGGATACCTGGTCAGTCAACAACTGTCAGCCTCACCCTGCCCACATCAACTCCTCTCAGCCCTGTTGCATCTACATCACAGGCATACATTCACCCCCAAATCTGTGTCCCAAGGACTGTTTCATCCATTGTGTGCTCCACAGTGCAGGTACATGATTCTCACCTTGCCACCCCTGACAATAATGGACCTGACACCACTGGGAGTACGCACACTGTGCCTGGGGCACAGTCACGTGGGGGTAGGGTATGTGGGAGGGATGCTGTGGGCCAGAGGATGGGGTCTCAAAGGGACAATACTGACCAGGAAACAATCTCCCAAGTCTTCGGAACCTACCAAAGTTCCCAAGGCATGATGGGCCAAGTTGTCACCATGTTGGGGGAAATCCAAAAGCTGCAGATGGACAACCACCAGGAAGAATGCAGCAGTGACGGGCATAAAATGCCCACTAAGCTTCCATTGCAGGGGTGCTGAGCGACATGAATACCATACTGAGTAGGCTATGTACCCAACATCTGGCCCCTTCCACTAGTAATGAAACATCAGACCCTTCTACATCTTTGGCTGCTAGTGGAATGGAGGCCCTGCCAGAGGAAGGACATGCTCAGACACCCCACCCTCTGAAGCTGAAGAACCACCACCCACAAACATGGATGTCCATCCAGACATCCAGCAGGAGCATATGTCAAGATCAACCCACTGCTAGGAAGTGAACCGCTCTTGATTATACCCCTCCTGTGCCACAGATACACCCTGTTGACTGTACTGTAACCAATCTCCATTTTCCTATGGTGCAATGACACTGGGCTTGTGTATCCTGATGGTGTAGCATCTACCCTCCTAATTCCAGCCACCATGACTGAACTCATCACTGTTTATTTTGTGTGTGTTTTTATGTATATAGTCACATATGTTGTTCTGATTCCACAATAAATCACACTTACACAGGTCCTCTGTATGTGTCATTTATCATCCAGATACAATAGTATGCATGCCATCTGTAGTCTGAATATGTCCCTCTGTATTGTACACCCATTGTTATGGACATCAAACGAGGACTCCATCAGCAGGAGACTCATCACAATATGATAGGAACAGGACAGATTCCAAAAAAAGTTGTAAACTACAACTACACAGAAAAGAACAACGCATCCAGAACCACACCTGCATTGTTCACTCAAGTGGACCAATGCTTACCTGAACAACGCAGGCCTTTTGCTTTGCCTTACCCAATCATGTGCTGAAAAACACACATGTGTGGTTATGGCAGAGAAAAAAGAAGAGCCATCGGGAAAGGATGTGGTCAGTTAAGTGGGGCTGGTGCAGGGTTGGAGGTAGTTTTTAGGGGCGGGGCTGAAGGGGTTGGGGTGGTTTGGTTATTTAATTTTTTTTAAGGGTTGGAGGGTCTGTACTTTGGTTTTTAGGGCCAGGGTGGGGGGTTGGGTTATTTTGTTTTTTAGGGGCGGGGTCGGGTCATTTTGTATTTAGGGTGTGGGGGGGCATGCGTGGTAAAGGCATACATGGAAACAACACGGTTGTTGTTCCGATTGCGTTGTTTAGGCATGTGTAGTTGCCGCATGTGTGGTTCCATCATGCAACCCAACTGCACACAATCATTGGTAGATATGCTAACAGCACATAGGGCATGACTGAGAGTAGCATCAGGATGTTTGCTAAGGTGTCACACAATGCTAAACCACAGGATACATAAGTTAGGGTCATGTTAGTCTACCAACAAGACAGGGGCACACAGATTGGTTCTTTCTATCACCTGGTAAAGCCTTATAAGATGCCCATACCACAACATCCAAAGATTCATATCCCATTGTACGCAGTGATCAGTACTGATGTCTCCAGTCCTGGAACCTTTCATTTACATTATTCACATACCTGTGGGCTTGTCCTTCACCTATGTCAGTCCACAGTGATTCGCACATTGGTCTGTAAAGTAGGAAAACACTGACATATAGGTACATGGTAGTTTACTTATTACAGAAACCATTGTGATGGTAGAGGCTATGGTCCTACATTTACACACAGTGCCAGACACATATCCAGACACAAATGACACCATTTGACAACCTCCTGTACCCTGCAGGTGAACTTGATGGGAAAACACATTACCACCTCAGTGTCCTGGGAATCTAACAATGTTTGTTACACTCCACCGCAAGACAAATAGTATCTGGTTTCAGCCATGTCCATGTCTCATGTCTGTCTGCAAATTCCCATCTGCTTCTGACACTATCTGTCATTTGCCAAGGATGATGAGCCAAACACAATCTAGGCAAATCTGTCCTGTACACAATACAAACTTTCAGTCTGCATCTCAACTCACTCATAGGCATTGGAGCTATCTACAACCCCACAGATGATGCAAGAAAGGAGGTGACATGCTACCCATCTACTACAGGTTACAAAATTACATCACAACATTATGTCAAATTCACATACCTTTTAGTCAGTTGGAGTACTGATTGATGAGATCTGCCCTAGAGTCTCCTGCTTCATCTTCCTCTGGCTCTTCATCACTTGGCAAATCTGCATTTCCACCCACAGGTTCTGCTGCCTGCCTCTCATCTGGTATAAATGGTGTCTGTCATCTCAGGGCAAGGTGGTGGATCATGCAGCAGGCAACTATTATTTGACATACCTTGTTAGGTGAGTACAGGAGAGCTCCTCTTGACATGTCTATGCACCTAAATCTTGCCTTAGGGAGCCCAAAGGTCTGCTCAAGGACACGCCTTGGCCTCCCGTGGGCCTCATTGTAGCAGACTTCCCCTGGATTGGTTGGGTACCTCGCTGGTGTCAACAACCAAGGACGGTTTGGATACACAGAGTCACCTGTGTACAATTTGGTAGGACAATACAAACATATTTTTGTGACATGCAACTTTGTGATGGCAGGAGACATACATTACAAACACACATTTCAATTGTAACTTACCAACCAGCCAGGCCCTCTCTGTGTGGAGTCGTGTAATCAGCAGTGGGACATTGCTGTTCCTCATGATGAATGAATCATGGACTGGTCCTGCATACTCATAGGCACTGGGGGAACCAAGGCTACATGGGTGCCATCTATTGGTCCAACCACATGTGGAATGTGTCCCTTTGCATAAAACTCTGCCTTCACATAGGCCAATTCCGCATGTTGGGGAAACTTGATGTAGCTGTCCAGGCGTTTCAAAAATACACACGGTACATCCTTCATAACCTGACTGAACATGGGCTGAGACATCCCTGCAGTTAGTACGAGTGAATCCTAAAAGGAACCAGTGTCCAGGAAGTGTAGCACTGACAGGACTGAAATGATGGGAGGTATGCTATCAGGATTGCAAATGGCAGGCATCTGATCTGGCTCCAAATGATCACAAAGATCCATGTTAGCATCACGATTCAGCTGATATATTTGGATACAATGCCTCTCCTCCATGGTGTGCAGGCCTACTAGTGAACGGTATACTGGTGGTTGTCTTCTTCTCCTCATGTAGGGTTACTATGTGAAAAGATGTAAACATAGCATGTGACATGCAGCATGCACACCTCACATAAAGTTAAATAAACAACTAACACATATCTGCTGTCGAGGTCAGTTACAACCTCTGACATCTGCAGTACAGTAAATAGCTATGCTTCCGATGACACCCTCTTTGGTGCACATTCCCTCAACTTACTATTGAACTACACATACATACTCATCTGTTACTGAACATGTTAGCAAGTCCCACCGAATTGACATGTCTTACACATAGCGTTATAAATTATCTACATTTTCAAAGCACAAAGGAACCTCAGCGTAGGTGTACATTGTACACATGACCTCCAGTTAAACAGTATTTGCTGCACAGATGCTATACTTACAGATATACTGTACAATATGGGGTATAGTTCATGACACAGATTTTTAATCTTTTCCATACATGAAATGTGCTTAAAATGGCAACCACCTGACCTACTGTACTGGACATGTGGAAGTGACCTAAGTCCGTCGGCAGAAGTCGTCGTGGCGGTAGGTGGTAACAACTGTGGTGGAAATTGCCATTGGAAGACATTGCTGTCTTTGGCGGTCTTGGGCCAATGGCAATATCTGCTGGCAGTGATGGTCATGTACGTGATGGACGTGACCGCCATCGTCTGCAGTATTGCTTACTTGACTCCTGCCACTGCTGCCACTACCTGAGCTGCTGTTTACTGCCTCTAGGAGCTATCATACCATGTCCTGCAGGTGATAGTGCCCCATCTTTCACCCCAGAAGAGCTGGATAAGCTCGTGGAGGAGGTCCTACCCCTCTATGAACAGCTATATGATGGACTAGAGAAGCAGGTGAATCCAATGCAAAACCAATGTGTGATAGGTATTGTATATGATGGTGAACCTGAAATATAAAGTTGGAAAGGTGTTGATGCATGTAGATGTTAGTTTGTAAGTGAGTGTCAGTTGAAAGGATGGGATGTTTGCCTACTTGCTGTCACTGAACTGCTCTGTCCACTACTATTGGTATGGTGCATATGGACATGACTTTTTCCTTTTGCCTGTGTCATCTATGCAGGTCAATGCCCAGCAGAAGAAAGGAAATGGGGTGTGCCATAGCCAAGCAAGTGCGGACCCTGGGGATCCACAGCTGACGGAGCACCCAATGTAGGAAGTAGTGGAAGGACCTGAGATGCTACGCCTGAAAGACCGCAAAGGCCTATCTGGTGATGTTTTTGCAACAAGGGAGAGATGCCAATCGGACCTTGACCCCCTATTGGCCTGCATTTTGGCAGTGGCCCATCCTAAGGTGGATGGGCATTTGAGGGCAGCACAGCAGCCACAAGGGGGTAAGTACTGACTGGACCCATGTACATGCCTGTGCAAGTTCAGTGTATGATATATAAGTATCTCATCTGTGACATTGTGGTGAGGTATACAGCTAAAGTGTCACCTAGGTGGACATAGTATTCCAGTTAGCAACATAGAAACACACATGTGGCCATAGTATTGTGTATAGGGACATGCTTATAACCTAAGTGAGCCAAATGGTATGACGTAATGTGGAGATGCAGCTGTGACTGTATCATATGTGTAAATCTAATTATCCATGCATATGTGTAACCAGCAGTGTCATCCTACCCACTCAGTGTTCCCAGGTCAATTTACCCAATTGATCAGTTGTATAGCTCCTTGGTCTCAGATCAGTCCTATTCCATTTATGCTACTCTATGTGCAACATTGGGTCTGACAGATGAGTAACAGGGCCAAGTAATCCTGTGTCCTGAAATAATGGAAACTTCATGTGAGGCTGTCATCCCTAGCAGGAATTAGCTTGTCAACCTCACTACACTTCCTATGAGGTCTGAGGAGGTATTCCTATTGTAAACTCAGATTTGTACATTGGAAAAGCTAAGTTTTAATCAGGGTATACATCCTATATAGTAGAAATCATGTTGGTAACAATACATTGACATTTCAAGATATAACATGGACATGTGTATAATACTTTTTAGTCTCATGTATATGATTATGAGAAGGTAAGTGGCTAGTTTGCTGACCCCTTAGCCCATATATATTGTCCATGCTACATAGGGCAATACCATAACTAGATGACTGCAACAAGAACTATTTTCTACCTACATCATGTGTCAATTGATACTTTGTGGGTACTGTAATGTTGAAACGTCTTCTTTACCAGGCTTATCTTTGCAGATCTGAAGCTGTTTGGACAGTTTTAGTAATGGATCATCTCATTTCTGCCTGACTTAATGGTGTAGCAGGTGTTCCATTAGACATACACATGTTGGTGTTATGGGATATGTTGTCATTTATTTTGCTTGAGTTTAGATGTATCACATGTCTGGACAGTTGTTAGTGATTAGGGTGTTTAGATGTAGTCATGTATAGATTTCTAATCAGCATGAATGGTAAAACGCTATGAGCCCTTCATGTACATTGTTTGGTGTCCATTGTATTGGTGGTGTTACTATGGTCCCTGCGGTTGCCTGTGGATGTATCCTGTGTGCTAAGTAGGCCTTAATTGCAGGACATCGAATAGTTGTCTATGTGTCAATGAGTTCGATAAGTGGGTCCAGATACTCTTTATCAATCTTTTCATTTTATTGAGATAGATGGTTCAATAACATGCTATGTCATTTCTTGAGGCACACAGTTTTTGTATGCCATATTTAGTGTCTTCTTCAGAGTTGTTCAACGTTGCGAATAGAATGATAAGTTGGGCATGTGTTTGGAAAGCAACATGCTGTGCTGCATGTGAAGTGAGATGAGTTTACTTTCATGGAACATGACTACTGGTGATGGACTGGGCAGATGTGGAGTAGGGGGAGGCATGGTATTGTGTTGTCAGTTAACTACATTTCCTTAAAATGATTTGTTGATAGACAGTGATGATCTGTATGGGGAAAGGTTTTAGATATAGGCAATTCATCTTGTGCATGATGCTTTTGAGTTTCTGGTGAATTGATGGGATGGTGAAGTAGTGGTCAGATGGTTGGCTTATGTTGTGGGTGAGACTGTGGCCACATGGGTATGTTGGAAGTATTTAGGTGTGACATGATGTAGGCTCTGAATCGTTTCCACCTTGGGCTTTATTTGATATAGATGTGTTGTTAGTGTTGTATATGTTGCAATGTATGTGTATGTTAAGAATACAATAACCCTCTCTCTCTTTCTGTTTCTGTGCATCAGCATCGGCAGGTGAAGGAGACTGGTCACAGCTGAGTGGGGAAGCTGTTGGCCATGGGACCCAAAGTACTGAGACCAACGACACCGAGGGACCCAGTGGCCTGTAGGGTGATGGAAGTGCCACGGGGGAGACAGGATCCACGTCTTCATCATTGGAATCTTCTTCTAGTGAACATTCCCTGGCGGTGGTGGACCCCTCTGGGACCACCCTGGAAGCATCAAAGTCCACCACCCCCCTTACTACCACCACCCTCCCAGTAGTGCCCCACCCAGTTGGCCGTGCCTGCTTACCCAAGAAGGTGGGTGTCTCCTTTGCTGCGGGCACCTCTGCCCCTGTCAGCCCTGCTGCCCTCAGTGAGGAGGCTATTGACCTCCTGAGGTCCATCTCTGTGGGTCAGTTAACCATCATGAATGACATCTAGGGACTTGCAACTCAGATCCAACAGAGCAATGCATTCCTGGAGGGAATTCACTGTGCACTGGCTGGCCTACAGAGATCCTTTCAGACTCTGGCCTCCACACTGATGGCAGCCAGTCACCCTTTGTCTCCCATCTCACCTCCACCTTCCTCTTCCAAAACCCAAACCCCTCTTCCACGACCCAGCCAAAGCACACAGACAGACAGGCATGCATCCACCACAACATCCAAGGGTAGCTAAGGCAAACACAAGCACCACAAGACACACAGGGACTTTATCGCGCACTCGCGATTTACCGCGGGACGCGAGTAAAAACATCTCTAGCTCGATCAATATGAACTGATATTTGTATCAGAGGATGTTCCTACCCTATATGTTTTGCCTTGAGAAAGCCCTGGCTTACCTGCAATAAGGGGCGAAACACGTGTTGGCTGTTACTTCGAAGAATCTTGGTTGAACATCTATGTATTAAAGAAGAATTTGCCTATCTGGCTGTTACTTCGAAGAATCTTGGTTGAACATCTATGTGTTAAAGAAGAATTTGCCTATTTATACAATAAACAATAAGTTGAACTTGATTGACGATACTTTCCAAGTGGGTTTTTCACCATTTCTTAGCATAGTACTTCTACATGAGGAGGGTTAGGGCCCAGGCCCTTCGTGATTAACTCCCACAGCTTTATATAACGGCATTTTTCACAGGAAGTTTCTCGGTTGGACCCTTGTACCTTTACCACAAGACACACCACCTGCATGAACACAAGCAACATACACCTGCACACACAACAACAGTCACTACTTGCCCTGACACCCCACCACCTCCAGCATCACTGACACGCATGCAGACACTAAACCAACATTCACACAGATCCAGCCACCACACAAATCCTACCAACAGACAGCACCACAACAGATCCTCAGACATCCGCCCCAGTCATCACACCTGCAGATATCACAACCACTGACACTCCTACATGTAGCACTACCCAACAGACACTCACCCAACCACCACAGCATCCCCCAGCACCTCCACCTCCCTTCAGTCCCTTACACATAAACGCCCTCACTCACCCATCCAACAGACACCCACCACCAACAAGCATACCTACCACACACACGAACCCACGACAACCACACCAACACATCAGACAACGTCTCCCTCACCCTCCACTCCCAAACCCCCTTCTAATGACTGTCCCCATGTGTCTAAAAAAGTGTACCATTTATATTTTGACTTTTTCCATACTCCTCTTCCCCTCTGTGTGACCCATAAAAACTCTCCCCAGGCCCATGCCCCTGCCCCCACCAAGATGTCTATCCCTCCCAGGAGTACCCAACCCTCCCCTAAGCCTAGACCTAACCCCCACTCAAAGCCCAATCCCAAAGGACCCCTCCCAAGCCTAAGCCTAGCCCTCCCCTGTACTCCCCAAAATCCCTGAGGTACCTGCCTGCCCCCTTGATGCCCTTACCTGTGGAGGTTACATGGCAGTCAGGAGTCAGGTTTGGGGCACAAATATGTGCATTAAGTGCATATTACAATATTTCTATTTGGACTGGCCCATGGTCTTGGACATTTTCATATTTGTTTTACCTTTTAATAGATAATCGGACCAGCAAGCTGTTGGTTTCAACATTACATATTTGTTCTGCATTTTCTTTTCTTAGGGCATATTTGGAAATGGCTCACATTGCCTGTGTGTGACTATTTGTATATAAGTGGTGCTTGTGCTACCTGTTTTGTCTGGGCAGCATGTGAGGTTGTGTGTAATTCATTTGTTCCCCAGTGATGGGTGTTTGTTGTGTGATGGCCACGTGTATGTTGGTGACATGTTGTCACCATTGTGATGAGTGCTGTTTGTGTTGACATATGTTTGTTGCAGTATTGTGTGGCTTTGTGTGCTTTGACTGTGTGTGTGTGTTCGTGTATTTGGTGAATGGTATATCAGATACGTTGTGATATGTGTTTGCTGGGTATGTCGAATGCTGCATTGTATGGTTGTGTGACTGTTTGAGTTTGTTCCCTGTTGGTGGTACGTTGTGTTATATGTGTGATTTGCAACGGGTAGTGTCTATTGTGGGTGCTTGCCAATGCATTGATGGTATTGCGGTTGTGGTGTTTTGTGGTGTTGTGTGTTGTTGTGTGTAACTATGCCGGTGCTATGTTTCTGGGAGTTGGTGTGTTTTTGACATGTCTGTGTGTGTACTGTGTATGTGTGTATGTGGCTGTCTGTGAGTGTGCATGTCAGGTTATGTGTGTGTGTCACCCTTTCCACCCACTCTCAATTGGTATGTTGTGTGTGCATGCAAAATTTAGCAATTTACAACAGTGTCAGGTAAGTGTGTGTACTCATGGGTGCTGTTGTTGTCTTCTGTGTTGATTCCAGTGTCTCCGGGCGAGTAGGGGCAGCGAGAAGATGTGTAGTTCATGTTCCATGGCGGCTCTGGACGAGTATGGCTTCCTGAAGGTGAGTGTCTCCTTTTATGCAGTTGGTTTCCGCCTGGGCTTCCATGTTAGTGCGACTGCAGAGGAAACCTTGGAGCTGTACAACCTCGTAATCTGTCCGGTGGAAACATGGGGGGGTCATTACAACATTGGCAGTAAAAGCCGCTTACCACCGTGCAGAAGACTGCCAATACACCGCCACGGAATTCCGCCACAGCTATTATGACACACATCTCGGAATCCGCTGAAATTCAGACACCCACACAACACCGCCACACCAAAGGTCAGTGATAAACTGGCGAAAACAAAACCTCCACCGTCACGCCAACAGAAACACGCCCATGCTATTACAACCCACGAATCCACGCGGCGGTCTTTCAACCGCGGTATTCCATTGGCGGTACACACCGCCACGCTCAAAATACACACACATCTCCAAAACACCGCCACATTGGACAATTCAAAATACACACACCTGATACACATACAAACACCACTCCCACACACCCAACACAATATAAACACACACCCACCTCACCCACAAACCCCTACGACCAAAAAATAGAGACGAAGGCGACAGAGAGAGCACAGCAATAGACAACCCCACCACACAGAGGCACACAACACCATCACCCACACAACATCCACACACAAAAAAAACCACACCACTACACATCACCACACTCATCACCACATACACCACCCCACACATCAATCAATCACAGTATTTATAGAGCGCACTACATACCCGTTAGGGTTTCAAGGCGCTGGGGGGGGGGGCTGCTGCTACTGGTCGAAGAGCCAGGTCTTGAGGAGTCTCCTGAAGGTGAGAAGATCCTGGTTCTGTCGCAGGGCGGTCGGGAGGGCGTTCCAGGTCTTGGCGGCGAGATAGGAGAAGGATCTGCCGCCGGAGGTCTTGCGTTGGAAGCGGGGAACAATGGCGAGGGCGAGGTTGGCGGAGAGGAGTTGGCGGAAGGGGACGTAGAAGTTGAGTCTGTTGTTCAGGTAGACAGGTCCGGCGTTGTGGAGCGCCTTGTGTGCGTGGCTGAGGAGTTTGAAGGTGATCCTCTTGTCCACGGGGAGCCAGTGGAGGTCTTTCAGGTGGTGAGAGATGTGGCATCGGCGGGGTACTTTTAGGACCAGTCGGGCGGAGGCGTTTTTGATGCGTTGGAGGCGTCGGATGTCTTTTGCTGGGATGCCTGTGTAGAGTGCGTTGCCGTAGTCCAGTCTACTGCTGACGAGGGCCTGGGTCACCGTTTTTCTGGTTTCCGTCGGGATCCATTTGTGGATTCTACGGAGCATGCGGAGGGTGTTGTAGCAGGAGGAGGAGACTGCGTTGACCTGCTTGGACATGGTGAGGGCAGAGTCGAGGACGAAGCCCAGGTTGCGTGCGTGGTTGGTTGGTGTTGGAGGGGGTCCCAGCGCAGTGGTCCACCAGGAGTCATCCCAGGCCAAGGGGGTGCGTCTGAGGATGAGGACCTCCGTTTTGTCGGAGTTCAACTTCAGGCGGCTTTTTCTCATCCATTCGGCGATGGACTTCATTCCCTCGTGGAGGTTGGCTTTGGCGGTGTGTGGTTCTTTGGTGAGGGAGAGGATGATCTGGGTGTCGTCGGCGTAGGAGAGAATGTTGAGGTTGTGCTGACGGGCCAGTTGTGCAAGGGGGGCCATGTACACATTGAACAGCGTCGGGCTGAGGGATGAGCCTTGGGGTACGCCGCAGATGATGATGGTGGCTTCGGAGCGGAAGGGAGGGAGTCGGACTCTCTGGGTTCTGCCAGAGAGGAAAGAGGAGATCCAGTTGAGGGCTTTCTCTTGTATTCCAGCTTCGTGGAGGCGTGTTAGTAGGGTGTGGTGGCAGACCATGTCGAAGGCTGCTGAGAGGTCCAGGAGGATGAGGGCTGATGTTTCGCCGTTGTCCATTTGCTGTCTGATGTTGTCTGTGGTGGCGAGGAGAGCGGTCTCGGTGCTGTGGTTGCGTCTGAAACCGGATTGGGAGGGGTCCATGATGGAATTGTCCTCAAGGTGGTGGGTGAGTTGAGCGTTGACGATCTTCTCGATGACCTTCGCCGGGAAGGGCAGGAGGGAGATCGGGTGGGAGTTTTTGAGGTCGTTGGGGTCTGCCTTGGGTTTCTTGAGGAGGGCGTGGATTTCGGCGTGCTTCCAGCTTTCCAGGAAGGTTGCGGTTTAGAATGATAGGTTGATGATCTTTCGAAGTTGGGGCGCGATGGTGGAGTCCGCCTTGTTGTAGACGTGGTGGGGGCATGGGTCTGAAGGGGATCCTGAGTGGATGGAGTTCATGATCTTGCAAGTTTCCGAGTCATCTACGTGGGTCCAGGCGGTCAGGCGGTTGTTGAAGGTGGAGCTGTCGGAGGTGGGATCTGGCGGAGGCGTGATGTTGAGGCTGTGGTGGATGTCGGCGATCTTCTGATAGAAGAAGGTGGACAGGGCGTTGCAGAGTTCTTGGAAGGGTGGGATGTCATTGGCGTTGGCGCTGGGGTTGGATAGCTCTTTCACGATGCAGAAGAGTTCTTTGCTGTCGTGTGCGTTGTTGTTCAGGCGTTCTGTGAAGTGGGAACATTTGGCGAGTCGGATTAGTTGGTGGTGCTTGCGGGAGGCTTCCTTGTGGTCTGCCAGGCTGTCTGGTGAGCGTTCAAGGAGCCATTTATTTTTTAGTTTCTGGCAGGTGCGTTTGGAGGTGATGAGTTCGTCTGTGAACCAGGCGGCTTTTTTCTTTTCTTGGTTGTCGGTGGACCTCTTGAGTGGTGCGAGGGTGTTGGCACAGTCGTTGATCCACCGTCGTAGGTTGAGGGCGGCGGTGTCTGGGACGGTGGGGTCAGTAGGCGGGTGCTGGTCAGTTGGTCTTTGGTGACTTTGCTCCAGCGGCGGTGAGGTGGTAGTTGGGTGCGGTGGTGTTCGGTGTGCTTCTTGAATTTGAAGTGGACGCAGTGGTGATCGGTCCAGGGGAGTTCAGTGGTGTGGCTGAAGGTGACGTGGTTGCTTGCGGAGAACATTTGATCGAGCGTGTGGCCGGCGATGTGGGTGGGTGTGTTGACCAGTTGTCTGAGGCCGAGGTTAGAGAGGTTGTCGATCAGCGATGTGGTGTTGGCGTTGTTGTTGTTGTCCAGGTGGAAATTGAGGTCTCCAAGGAGGATGTAGTCCGTAGAGGCGAGGGCGTGGGTGCTCGTGAGGTCGGCGATAGAGTCATTGAAGGGAGCTCGAGGTCCTGGGGGTCGGTAGATGAGCGTTTCCCTGAGGGTGGTGTTGGGGTCAGTGTGGATCCAGAAGTGCAGGTGTTCGGCGGTCTTGAGGGTGTCGTGTCGTCCACATCACCTACACCACCCAATGGCACGCCAAAGACACCCCAGGTTTTCAGAGGAGGAGCTCAGGGTCATGGTGGAGGAAATCATATGGGTAGAGCCACAGCTATTTGGATCACAGGTGCAGCACACCTCTATAGCTAGGAAGATGGAGCTATGGCGAAGAATCGTGGACAGGGTCAACGCAGTGGGACAGCATCCAAGAAATAGGGAGGACATCAGGAAGAGGTGGAACGACCTACGGGGGAAGGTGCGTTCCGTCGTCTCCAGGCACAACATCGCGGTTCAGCAGACTGGCGGCGGACCCCCACCTCCTCCCCCACAACTAACAACATGGGAGGAGCAAGTCTTGACCATTATGCATCCTGAGGGCCTTGGAGGAGTTGGTGGAGGAATGGACACTGGTAAGTCAAATCTTAACTATCATATCCCCCACCCTACCTGCATGCTATCACACACCCCCACCCGCACCCCCTCCCCTATCACCCCAACACCTCACATATGTCCCAACATCACAAACCACCCATCCCAACACCAAGCCCTGCATGCAACAACAAAGCATGGACACCCATCACTAAAGCATGCCCACTGCACACACCCATACAACCCCCTAAACCATCATCACACAAAGTCCCACACAGGAATGCAAGCACTGGGGTACATGGTCACCCACCCATTGCACACCATGAAACACACAGATGCAATAATCATGCCTTTCCACCCCTGCATGACCACTACCCAACGTCACCAGACAGGAGGGTCCAGACATCTACACCCCACCCACAGAAGAGGCCCACAGTGATGACAGCAGCTCTGTCCACCTGGATCTAGATGACCAGCCCGGACCATCGTGGGCCTCAGGACAGTCGGTTCCCCTCGCACAGGCACAGCCCACCACTGACCTTCCACCCTCTGGAAACACCAGTACAGCACCCACCTAGCGGGCCCATACCTCCGTCCCCTGGACACGTCAATCAGCTGTGTGTCCACCACTACAGGGAACCCAGGATAAACCACCACCCCAACAACAACAGGGACCTGGGGGCAGTGGCAGTGGGCACATGATCCAGGGGACGGAGGCCCAGGAACACAGGGGAACTGGGAAGGCTGCTGTGCGACAGGGGGCGGACAGGCAAAGGGAACCCACTCTCCACGAGGCCCTCTCCTCCATCATGGGAGCATACCACCACTCCCAGGAGACGATGGCTACGGTCCTGGCCAAGTTTCAGGAGACCCAGCGCATGCAGGAGGAACAGTATTTGGGGTTCAGGGAGGAACTCAGAACCATCAGCTCCACCCTGGGCACCATTGTAGGGGTGCTGAAGGACATACAGAACACCATGAGGGGCACCGTGGCACTCCAAGGGGCCCCTGACACTAGCATGGACGATGAACTGCCCACCACCTCCGCCGGCGCTAGTGGACAGGACACCCCGCCACAGGACCACCACACCAGCACCCCACCTCCTGCAGATGGAGAACCACCCCGCAAGCGGTCCCTGAGATCCAGGAACAGGACAGAGCACGATGGCAAGACCCCCGCCAAAAAATGAGACCGCCCTGATTGTCATCCCACTGTCCCACTTTGTCACCCTGTGCATACTTAAACTGCCCCAGCTCCACTTCCTATGCCCATATGGGCAGTGCACCTGTGAGACTAATAGACTGGACTCTGCCATGGACATTCCTCCACCATCACCCATCACCATTTTACCACCCCCTCCAATAATTAGCACTTCAATAAACACCCTTGAACAACAAAACAATCTGGAGTCAGTCTGTGATTTTGAAAAAGTGTATTAGCTATGACAATGAAAAAATCCATTCTTAATAGTAATGTCAACATAACTATGTCACACATCACAAGTCCATGAAGGATTCAAGCAGATGACACACGTTGGTAACCACACCTGTGAAACCGTAATGGAAATGTACAACTCAGTTACCAAATACTGCATGAAATTGACAGACAGGATAGAGGTAGAAGTGTGAAAGTAAATGTATTAGTAAAGAAAGTTTTCTCACCTGTGTGTCACTGGAAATATTGCTGTATGACAGAGTCCCTGTTGTCAATGCCTTCTTCCTCTGCTTCCTCCTCATCACTGTCCACAGGCTCCACAGCTGCCACAACACCGTCATCTGGACAATCCTCCTGCAGAAAAGGCACCTGGCGTCGCAAAGCAAGATTGTGAAGCATGGAGCAGGCGATGATGATCTCGCACACCTTCCTTGGTGAGTAGAATAGTGAACCACCTGTCATATGGAGGCACCTGAACCTGGCCTTCAGGAGGCCGAACGTGCGTTCGATCACCCTCCTAGTCCACCCATGGGCCTCATTGTAGCGTTCCTCTGCCCTGGTCCTGGGATTCCTCACTGGGGTCAATAGCCATGACAGGTTGGGGTAACCAGAGTCCCCTAATAACCACACCCGGTGCCTCTGCAGTTGACCCATCACGTAAGGGATGCTGCTATTCCGCAGGATGTAGGCGTCATGCACTGAGCCAGGGAACATAGGCCCGTATTTATACTCCGTTTGCGCCGAATTTGCGTCGTTTTTTTCGACGCAAATTCGGCGCAAAACTAACGGCATATTTATACTTTGGCGTTAGACGCGTCTAGCGCCAAAGTATGAAGAAAGAGCGTCATTTTTTAGCGTGAACGCCTTCCTTGCGTTAATGAGATGCAAGGAAGGCGTTCCCGTCCAAAAAAATGACGGCGACGCAAATGCGTCGTGTTTATACTCCCGGGCAAAAATCACGCCCGGGAGTGGGCGGGTCAAAAAAACCCGCATTTGCGCCTGAATTTAACGCCTGGGTCAGGGTAGGCGTTAAGGGACCTGTGGGCTCAGAATGAGCCCACAGGTGCCCTCCCCTGCCCCCAGGGACCCCCCCTGCCACCCCTGCCCACCCCAGGAGGACACCCAAGGATGGAGGGACCCATCCCAGTGAAGTACAGGTAAGTTCAGGTAAGTATAATTTTTTTTTTTTTGTATTTTTTTTGTGGCATAGGGGGGCCTTATTTGTGACCCCCTACATGCCACTATGCCCAATGACCATGCCCAGGGGACACAAGTCCCCTGGGCATGGCCATTGGGCAAGGGGGCATGACTCCTGTCTTTACTTAGACAGGAGTCATGAAATGGCGTCTGGGCGTCGAAAAAATGGCGCAAATCGGGTTAAGACGATTTTTTTGCGTCAACCTGACTTGCGCCATTTTAAGACGCCCTAACGTCATTTTTTCCCCACGCCGGTGCTGCCTGGTCTACGTGGTTTTTTTCCACGCACACCAGGCAGCGCCGGTCTGATTGCGCCGTCTAACGCCATTCCATAAATACGGCGCCCGCATGGCGCTTCAGAATGGCGTTAGACGGCGCAAAATTTTTTGACGCTAAACTGCGTTAGCGCAGTTTAGCGTCAAAAAGTATAAATATGGGCCATAGGCCCGTATTTATACTCCGTTTGCGCCGAATTTGCGTCGTTTTTTTCGACGCAAATTCGGCGCAAAACTAACGCCATATTTATACTTTGGCGTTAGACGCGTCTAGCGCCAAAGTATGAAGAAAGAGCGTCATTTTTTAGCGTGAACGCCTTCCTTGCGTTAATGAGATGCAAGGAAGGCGTTCCCGTCTAAAAAAATGACGGCGACGCAAATGCGTCGTATTTATACTCCCGGGCAAAAATCACGCCCGGGAGTGGGTGGGTCAAAAAAACCCGCATTTGCGCCTGAATTTAACGCCTGGGTCAGGGTAGGCGTTAAGGGACCAGTGGGCTCAGAATGAGCCCACAGGTGCCCTCCCCTGCCCCCAGAGACCCCCCCTGCCACCCCTGCCCACCCCAGGAGGACACCCAAGGATGGAGGGACCCATCCCAGTGAAGTACAGGTAAGTTCAGGTAAGTATAAAATTTTTTTTTTTTGTATTTTTTTTGTGGCATAGGGGGGCCTTATTTGTGCCCCCCTACATGCCACTATGCCCAATGACCATGCCCAGGGGACACAAGTCCCCTGGGCATGGCCATTGGGCAAGGGGGCATGACTCCTGTCTTTACTTAGACAGGAGTCATGAAATGGCGTCTGGGCGTCGAAAAAATGGCGCAAATCGGGTTAAGACGATTTTTTTGCGTCAACCTGACTTGCGCCATTTTAAGACGCCCTAACGTCATTTTTTCCCCACGCCGGCGCTGCCTGGTCTACGTGGTTTTTTTCCACGCACACCAGGCAGCGCCGGTCTGATTGCGCCGTCTAACGCCATTCCATAAATACGGCGCCCGCATGGCGCTTCAGAATGGCGTTAGACGGCGCAAAATTTTTTGACGCTAAACTGCGTTAGCGCAGTTTAGCGTCAAAAAGTATAAATATGGGCCATAGTATTTACCTGTGAGATGTACTGGTCTGCCAAACATACCATCTGTACATTCATGGAATGATAACTCTTCCGGTTCCTGTACACCTGTTCCTGGGGGGGGACCAGAGCTACATGGGTCCCATCAATGGCACCTATGATGTTAGGGATATGTCCCAGGGCATAGAAGTCACCTTTAACTGTAGCCAAATCCTCCACCTGAGGGAAAACGATGTAGCTCCTCATGTGTTTCAGCAGGACAGACAACACTCTGGACAACACGTTGGAAAACATAGGCTGGGACATCCCTGATGCCATGGCCACTGTTGTCTGAAATGACCCACTTGCTAGGAAATGGAGCACTGATAGCACCTGCACTTGAGGGGGGATTCATGTGAGATGGCGGATTGCTGACATCAGGTCTGGCTCCAACTGGGTACACAGTTCCTGGATTGTGGCACGGTCAAACCTGTAGGTGATGATTAAATGTCGCTCCTCCATTGTCAACAGGTCCACCACCGGTCGGTACACCGGAGGATTCCGCCATCTCCTCACATGTCCCAGCTGACGGTGCCTAGGAAGGACAAAAGTGACCACAGAGATAAGCAACTCAGAGGTATGTACCCACAGCTACACTGAACACGAAACATAATCCAAAAAGTTGTGTGTAAGAGTGTTGAGTCCAGGCCTAGGTATGTGTGACGCTGTTGAAAATGAAGCCATGTGGGCCCCTGAAATGGCGGCTGCCTGACCTCTAAACTGGGACAATTGGATGTGAGGTAACTGCGCTGGCGTTGTACACCGTCGGGGTAGGCGGTCGAAGACCGCGGAGCAATGCTGCATTGGTTAACATTGGACCCTATGGGTCCCAGGAGCCAATGGCGAAGTGCACCGGCGGTGATGATACGCACCGCCGCGGACATGACCGCCACGGACGTGACCGCCATTTTCTATCTGTTCAATCACTCGATACCTGATCTTCGACAGGAGAGGACCTACACTGCAAGTGCTGCTGTGACCTCGGTCTGGAAGAGACAATGGCACGTGCGTCTGGGGAAAGGGCCCCTGCCTTCACTGCACAGGAGTTGGAGAGGCTCGTGGACGGGGTCCTCCCCCAGTACACGCTACTTTACGGTCCTCCAGACCAACAGGTGAGTACATAGGGTGCAAGTTGTATGGGCTATGCCTGGGTGGAGAGGGCTGGATGTAAGAAGGAAGGGGGCAGAGTTCTGCGAGCATGAAGGAGTGTGAATGCATGTGCCACATGGCAAGGGTAGGGATGGGGGCCACTCACTTCGGCGGTGCAGTTGCCAATGACTTCTCTTCTCCCCCTGTACATGTCATGTAGGTCAGCGCCCACCAGAAGAAGGATATGTGGCGTGCCATCGCCAAGGATGTCCGGACCCTGGGGGTCCACCAGAGACGGAGCACCCACTGCTGTAAAAGATGGGAGGACATTCGCTGCTGGAGCAAGAAGACGGCGGAGGCTCAGCTGGGGATGGCCTCCCAACGTGGGAGGGGTGCCCGTCGCACCATGACCCCCCTGATGTTCCGGATCCTGGCAGTGGCCTACCTTGAGTTGAATGGGTGTTTGAGGGCATCACAGCAGACACAAGGGGGTGAGTACACTCGCATTCTGCTGTCTTTGCGCGCAGTGGAGGGGTCTGGGTGGGGGAGGAGGGCTGTGGGTTTGCCTAGGCCAGGGCGAGTTCCGTAGGCTAGGCCCCTCCGTAATGCAGGCCATGTGCCACCCCACCCCACCTCTGTAGAGTGCCAAGTACAGGTATACATGCCCCTGTGTCATCAATGTGTGCAGATGTCCACAATAGCCATGTAGGCCTTATCCCAGTAACTGCATCTGTAGAGCCCAAGAGCGCGGCGTAGTGCAGGGGGCTGCTGTGTGTGTATTGTCTGCCAACGGTAGCGGTAAGCCATGCACTCAACCTGTCTTTCTTCTGTTTCCCCACCCCTTTTTGTGGTCTCCCTGTTCTTTTGTGCATCAGCATCCTCAGGCGGAGGTACAGTGGCACCGGAGCACGAGGGGGCTGCATCCCACATGGCCATGGAGGGCCACACCACGGACTCAGAATACACCAGTGGGACGGATGGCGAGGGGAGCTTCACGGCGGTCACCGGATCAGCAACAAGCGACACGGACTCGTCCTCCGATGGGAGCTCTCTTGTGGTGGCGACACCATCTGTGCCCACCACTTCTTCAGGTACAGCTGCCACACCCCCTACCAGCACCGCCCTCCCAGCAGCCCCTAAGTCTTCGCCCCGTGACCGCTCACCCAGGAGGGTGGGCATCACCTTCGCCCCAGGCACCTCAGCCCCTGACCCTGTCACCTCTGCTGCCCTCAGTGAGGAGGCCATTGACCTCCTCAGGTCACTCACTGTTGGGCAGTCTACCATTGTGAATGCCATCCAGGGTGTAGAAAGGGAGTTGCAACACACTAATGCATTTCTGGAGGGCATTCATTCTGGTCAGGCTGCCCATCATCAAACCCTGCAATCTCTGGCCTCAGCACTGATGGCAGCCATTGTCCCTGTGTCTAGCCTCCCCCCTCCAACTTCCTCCACCCAGACCCAATCCCCGGTACCTCAGCATATCCCAAGCACACAATCAGACCAGCCTGCACACACGTCAACACACAAGGGCAGCTCAGGCAAACATAGGCACCACACATCCCACAGGCTCTCACACAAGCATCACCCACATACAGACACAGCAACATCCACTGCCTCCACTGTGTCCCCCTCCTCGTCGTCTCCCTCCTACCTCACAGTCTCGTCTACACTCTCACCTGCATGCACTACCACTACAGCCACTAGGACTCGCACCACAACACCCAGCACCATACCCCGCTCACCTCTACTCACCACCCCCACTACCATTTACACGTCCCCTGTGTCCCCTCCCAGTGTGTCTGTGACGCCCCCTCCCAAAGTACACAAACGCGGGCACACACACACCCAACATTCATCCACCTCACGACAGCCTCCTGAACATTCACCTGCACCCAAATCATCAAAGGTTACACATCCTACAACCACCTCCTCTTCCACCACTCCCAGACCCCCTCCAGCTACCCGTCCCAGTGTTCGTCAGAAACTTTTCCTGAGCAACATTGACTTCTTTCCCACCACCCCCCCCCTCCAATTCATAGGTCCCGTAGTAGCACCTCAGCCAAAAAATCTCTGGTACCAGTGGTGCCTGTTAGAGGTATGTGGAGTGCACCAGGCACAAGGGCAGCCAGTGTGACACGGAGCCAAAGCACAGCCAGTCCCCCCCCTGTGAAGCACCAGAAGTTGGACAGTGCCCGACGGGAGAGGGTGAAGACTCCTGCCGGCAAAGCCGCTCACAAGGGTCCCGGGGGGGAGTGTCGAGTCAGCTGTGACTCCTCCCAAGGTGGCGAAGGGGCAGAAGAAAGCACCAAAGTCTGGAAAGAGCAGCACGGCGGAAAAGGCCACCATCATCACGCTGCCCAGGAGGCCACCGCCAGCTCCATCGTCACTGGTCAGGAGACCACCGCCAGAGTCAGTGCCCAGGAGGGCAGCACAATCGTCACTGGTCAGGAGACCACCGCCAGAGTCAGTGCCCAGGAGGGCAGCACAATCATCACTGGTCAGGAGACCACCGCCAGAGTCAGTGCCCAGGAGGGCCCCGGCAGCAACAGGCCCACTGGGCAATGAGGGACCGCCATGGCACACACCGCTGCACAGGTCAGAGACAGCAAAGTCAAGCACCGCTGAACAGGGCAAGCACCGCTGAACAGGGGAAAGACCGCCAGCTGAACAGGGCAAGCACCGCTGAACAGGGGAAAGACCGCCATGGCAAGCACCGCTGAACAGGGCAAGCACCGCTGAACAGGGCAAAGACCGCCATGGCAAGCACCGCTGAACAGGGCAAGCACCGCCAACACAAGCATTGCTAGCCCATGTGCGGCAGGGGCAGTGACGGAACTGGGACCGTCACGGGGAGAGTGATGCACCAGTCCCCCTCCAGAACCAGTGGAGTCTGTTATCCACTTGAGAGACTGTGGCTTTGCGTTCCCCAGGATGGTACAGTGGGCAAACCACCCACTGTAGAGACTTGTGAGACTGTTACTTTGCACTCCCCAGGATGGTACAGTGGGCAAACCACCCACTGCAAAGACTAGTGAGACTGTGGCTTTGCACTCCCCAGGATACATCAATGGGCATGGAGCCCCCTCGTGGATCTGGTGTGGTGCTGTCATCAGGCTGAGGTGCCCCCATTCCCTTCCCCCTGAGGTGCCTGTTGTATTTCTATCTGATGCCCCTGCAGTGTTCTCTCCGTTTCTGGAAAGGTATCTGATGTGGGCCTCGCCCATGCATTTTGGGCCCAGTGGTCCACGGACATTGAATGGGGCATACCTGCACTACTAATCGTGATGTAAATTTTTGGAATGTGTATATATTTCTGTATATATTTGGTTACTGTATTTTGATACATTACAATGGTTGTACTCATTTCCTTTTGTGTTTGCATTCTTCCGGGGGGGTTGGGGGTTGTTACTGGGATGTTTGGAAATGCATTGGTGTGTGTGTTGTAGTGGGTGAGGGTCGGGGTGGGGGTGGGGGTGTTGCATGTGTGTGTCCCTGACTTTTGCCTCCCCCCTCCCCTATGTCATAGGTGCAGTACTCACCGTTGTCTTTGGTGCCGGCGTTGCTGATGTTCGTAGAGGAGCAGGGAGTATTTGGAGTTCCGGCTCCATGGTGCCCTCCTTCCTCGTGGAGTGTGTTAAGGTGAGCATTTTCCCATTGAAATGGCTGTTTCTGCCATGTTTTTATCCACGGTGAATCCGCCCCGGAAAAGGTGGCGGATTGGCCTGTTGTAATACTGTGGGCAGTACTTTGTCTTCCACCTGTCTGTTGGCGGTGACCGCCGTGCTGCTTGTCTGTACCGCCGTGGCGGTCAGAGTGTTAAAGTGGCTGTCTTTGTTGGCGGTTTCCGCCACGGTCATAATTCCCTTTTTTTTCCGCCGGCCTGTTTGCGGTATTACTGCCGCTTTAACACCATCCGCCAGGGTTGTAATGACCCCCATGGTCTCCGTCGGCCTGCAGTTAGCTACTGTCATTGGTGGATGCCAGACCACAGTGGCAGTGCCGGTGGTGCTGTTGGTGATTTGGCTGTATTGTGTTGTGAATTTTGCCATGGTCGTAATATGACGGTCTTCTCCACTAGCCTGTTGGCGGTGCAACCGCCAACATGGAGGTACTGGTACCGTCAAACTTGTAATGAGGCCTCATGTCTGTTTCAATTAACAGCTCCACTCTACACCACTCCACTCTATACCACTACACTCTACACCATGACACTCTACCCTACTCCACTCTACGTCACTCCACTATACACCACTCCACTCTATGCTAATCCACTTTAAACCACTCCTCTCTAGGACACTGCATTCTGAGCCACTGTACTCTACACTATTGTACTGTGCACAATTACACTCTGTGCCACTACATGCTATGACACTCCAGGCTACACCACACCCCTGTGTGCTCCTGTATGCCTTTCTATGGTATTCCACTGTAAGCTATTCCATTGTACACAACTCCACTGTACCCCACTCCCCTATACTCCACTCCACTCTATGACAATCCACTGTGTGCTATTACACTGTACACCACTCCATTTTACACCACTACGCTCAGTACAGTAGTAAACTCAATGTCATTCCACTCTACACCACTCTCTGTACGCTACTCCACACTGCACCGTTGTATTCTATTCTATTTAACTCTGTCCCACTCTACTCTAAGCTACTCCGCTATACCCCACTACACTTAACGCTTTTCCTCTGTACGTCACTCCACTTTACACCACTACAGTCTATGCAAATCCACTCTACGCCACTCCACTCTGTTCAACTCCACTCTACGCCACTACACTATAAGCTACTACACTGTCCCACTATATGCCACTCCACTATGCATCGGTACATAGTACACTAGTAAATGTTATTCCACTTCACACCACTCCACTGTATGCTACTCCACTCTATGCCACTCCAATCTATTTCATTCTGTGCCACTCCACAGTACAGCACTTCACTCTATGCACTCCCATCTACACCACTCCCATCTATGCTATTCCAATGTACATAAGTAGCCCCTACCACACTCCATTCTATGGCACTGCACTGTGCGTTATTCCACTGTATGGCGCGCCACTGTACAACACTCCAGTCTACACCAATCCACTGTATGCCACTAAGGAGGTCATTCTGACCCTGGCGGTAATTACCGCCATGGCGGAGGTCGGCGGTAGCACCGCCAACAGGCTGGCGGTGCACCGCTGGGCATTCTGACCGCGGCGGTTCATCCGCGGCCAGAAACGGAAAGTCGGTACCGCTGCCCTTGAGAATCCTCCATGCCGGCGGAGCGCTCCGCCGCCATGGGGATTCTGACACCCCCTACCGCCATCCGGTTCCTGGCGGTTCTCCCGCCAGGAACAGGATGGCTGTAGGGGGTGCCGCGGGGCCCCTGGGGGCCCCTGCAGTGCCCATGCCAATGGCATGGGCACTGCAGGGGCCCCCGTAAGAGGGCCCCACGGAGAATTTCAGTGTCTGCTTTGCAGACACTGAAATTCGCGATGGGTGCAACTGCACCCGTCGCACCTTCCCACTCCGCCGGCTCCATTCTGAGCCGGCGTCCTCGTGGGAAGGGTGTTTCCCGCTGGGCTGGCGGGCGGACTTTCGGCGGTCGCCCGCCGGCCCAGTGGGAAAGCCAGAATGACCGCCGCGGTCTTTTGACCGCGGAGCGGTCTTTCGGCGGGAACCGCTTGGCGGGCGGCGACCGCCGTCCGCCGCGGTCAGAATCACCCCCTAAATGTATGCCAATCCAGTCTACACTATTCCACTGTATGCAACTCCACTGTATGACACTCCACTGTATGATATTCCTCTGTATGTCACTCTACTCAATGCCACTCCACTGGACGTCACTCTATTACATGCTATTCTTTTGTATTCCACTCCACTGTATGCCACTCCATTCTATGCCAATGTACTCCATCCCAATCACCAATGTATGCCACACCACTTTTTGTCACTCTTGTCTACACTACTCCACTGTATGTTATTTCACTGTATGCTACTCCACTCTGTTCTATTCCACTTTACACAACTCCACTCTCACCACTCCACTCTATGCAATTCCACTCTACTTTACTCCATGCTACACAACTACAATGTATGCCACTCCTCTGTTATTCCACTCTATGCCACACCACTCTATGCCACTGCAGTCAAAGCCAGTCCACTGTATACCACTTCACTATTCCACACTATACTCTACGTTCTTCCTTTGTACGTAACTCCACTCTAACCCATTCCGCTCTATGCAATTCCAGACTGTGCCACTTCACTGTATGCCACCCCACTGTACACCACTGCACTGTACGCTATTGCACTGTATGCAACTTCACTGTATTCTACACTACACCACTCCATTGTATGCTACTCCACTCTACCTTGCTACATTGCACACCACACCACTGTGCTGAACTCAAAAACACCATGCTCCACTCAACAACAGCCTATGCCCCTCCACTGTACCACACTATACTACACTTTACGCAACACAATCAAATTATTGTAACTCACACACATCCAAATACAGTATAGTGAACTTTGTAGCCACATGACTAACTATAACTAGAGACTTCTCCATGCACTGCTTATACCTATTGATACTACACCACTTACATCATCTCAAATTACACCATTCATAATACAACTTATTGCATCACAAATCACGCAATTTCTTAGAACACAGTGCATAGTAGAGTGGCGAGTGACAGTTAATGTAGTGTGAGTACTGAATTCAATACCTTGTGTATGAAGGTGCGCAATTTATAATAATTTGAAGGTGTTGAGTAAATGATGAATTAAAGGTATAAGTATGAGCTTACAATTTTTGTGTAGCTTACGTTTTCTTTGTAGTTGAAGAATACATACAGTTATATTAATTTGAAGGTTGTGTGTTATTGTATAAATTTATGGTATAACTATAACGTTAGAATTTGTATTGTATGTGTATTTGAAGCTTAGTTTGTATAGAAAGAATACATAGGCCCTGATTACAACTCTGGCAGTAGGTGACAAAGCGTTGGTAATACTGCCAACAGGCCTGGGGTAAAAAAAATGGAATTATGACCTCGGCGGAAACCGCCAACACAGAAAGCCACTTTAACACACCGACTGCCATGGCGGTAGCAACAAGCACCTCGGCAGTAACCACCAACAGCCAGGCGGAAGACAATGTACCGCCCACTGTTTTACAATAGGCCTATCCGCCACCTTTTCCAGGGCAGTACCAACACCATCAAAAGCGCGGCGGAAACAGTACACAGAAGGGAAACAACTCATCTCTGGAACTCAAGGAAGAACCACAACGCCATGGAGCCCGAACTACAGTTGTTACCCATGCTGGTCTACCTCCTCCTACACCAGGAATACCAACGGCGGCGAAGACGACCACAGTGAGTACGCCCCTAGCACACAGGGGAGGGGGGGAGGAAAAAGAGAGTGACACACACAGGCAACACCCCCACCCCAACAACATACACAGAAACAGATGCAACAACATTACATATCCACCCCGTACCCCTCAGGAATAGGACAAAAGGAAGTGAGTAAAGTGAGTGTAATAATATAAAGTTCTAGAAATACGTCCTCAAATCACAAAACAGTATTTACATATATATACAAATGGAGGGACACTGCCCAGTCCATAATTTCCGTGGGCCACAGGGCCATATCAGATAGGCCAAGGCCCCACTTGACTCCTGCCTCAATACGGAGAAAACACTGCTGAGGCATCAGGTCGAAAATACACAGGCACCACAGGGGAAGGGGAGGCACCTCAGCCGGAAGATGGTACAAAGCAACTGCTCCTGGTGGGGGCTACATGCCCAGTGCTTGATCCTGGGGAGTGCAAAGCCACAGTCTCTCAAGTGGGTGGTTTGCCCACTGCTTGGTCCTGGGGAGTGCAAAGCCACAGTCTCTCAAGTAGGTGGTTAGCCCACTGCTTGGTCCTGGGGAGTGCAAAGCCAGTCTCTCAAGTGGGTGGTTTGCCCACTGTTTGGTCCTGGGGAGTGCAAAGCCACAGTCTGTGGGTGGCTTCTCCACTGGTTCTGGAGGGGTCTTTGTGCCAAGTGTGCTTCATCCTGCAAGGAGAGGGTGAGTGGATGCCTTCCTCCACTGGTTCTGGGGAGGGCTTTGTGCCCAGTGTGCTTCTTCTTGGCAAGGATCCGGTGAGTGGATGCCTTATTCCACTGGTTCTGGAGGGGGCTTTGTGCCCAGTGCACTTCTTCCTGGCAGGGATGAGGTGAGTGGATGCCTTCTTCCACTGGTTCTGGAGGGGGCTTTGTGGCCAGTGTGCTTCATCCTGGCAAGGAGTGGGTGAGTGGATGCCTTCTTCCACTGGTTCTGGAGGGGGCTTTGTGACCAGTGTGCGTCTTTCTGGCAAGGATGCGGTGAGTGGATGCCTTCTTCCACTGGTTCTGGACGGAGCTTTGTGCCCAGTGTGCTTCATCCTGGCAAGGAGTGGGTGAGTGGATGCCTTCTTTCACTGGTTATTGAGGGGGCATTGTGCCCTGTGATGCAGATCTTGGGGAGTGCAAGGTCACAGTCTCTCACCTGGGTGTTACACCTACAAGATTTGCAGGGGCCAGGACGCACTACAGCCCATGGAGGCACGACTACACACTGCCTGCCTGTGGTGAGGACTGCTCAGTGGTGGCAGTGGCGGTGCTGGTGTTGGGGGTGGCAGTGGTGGGGGGAGGCTCTAGCCCTTCCCCTGCAGCCTCAGACGGCTGCCCACTGGGGCTGCTGTTGCTGGCAGTGGTGCTAGTGGTGGTGCAGGTGGTGGGGCAGCTGGCGGTATTGGCGGCGGTGTTGGCGGCGCTGCTGCCAGTGGTGGGGGGAGGCTCCTACCCTTCCCCTACAGCCTTGTATGGCTGAAGTGCCATGGCTGGTGTTGTGTGCTCAGATTCTGCTCCAGCACCAGACCCCATATCCATCCTGTCTGCGGCGTCCATGTGTTTGTCATTGCCCTTGGCAGCTGGTGGTCCCTTCTTGCCCTTGGCAGCTGGTGGGCCCTTCTTGCCTTTGCCAGCTGGTGGTGCATCCTTGCCTTTGCCAGCTGGTGGTGCCTCTTTGCCCTTGGTAGCTGCTGGTACCTTTTTGCCTTTGCCAGCTGGTGGTCCCTTTTTGCCCTTGCCAGCCAGTGCAGGCTGTGCTGACGGGTGTCTCCTTGGAGCCTCTCACAACTGCAGTAGCTGCTGAAACTACAGTGGCCTTGGACTGGGTGGCTGAGGTGCTAGCCTGGTTTCTCACCACCCTGGCCTGAAGTGAAGGATGGGGGAGGGGCAGGGAATAGGTCAAGGGTGGAGAGGAAAAGCTTTTTAGGGACACTAGGGCGTGGTGGTAGGAGGTGTCTGTCTGCTGTGTTTGGGTGCAGGTGCATGGGCTCTATGCTGTTGTGAGGTGGATGGCTGTTGGGTGTCTGAGTGCTTGCGTTTGTGTACTTTGGGAGAAGGGGGCACAGAGATAGTGGGAGAGGACACAGGAGACGTGTGCATGGATGTGGGGGTGGTGACTGCCAGTGAGGGGCGTGTACTGATAGGTGTGATGGTGATGGAGGCTGTGGGTGCGGATGTAGTGCATGCAGGTGTGAGTGGAGATGCTACTGGGAGGGAGGTGGAGGAGGAGGAGGAGGGGGACACAGTGTAGGCAGTGGATATTGGTGTGTCTGCATCTGAATGGTGCTTGTGTGAGTGCCTGTGGGGTGAAGTTTGGTGCTTGTGTTTGCCTGAGCCACTCCTGTGTGTTGCCTTGGGTGCATGCTGGTCTGATGGTGTGCTTGGGATAGGCTAGGTTGAAGGGAATGGGAGTGGGTAGAGGATGCTGGAGGGGGAGGCTAGAGACAGGAACAATGGCTGCCATCAGGGAGGAGGCAAGGGCCTGGAATGACCATGCCAGAGTGAATGCCCTCCAGGAATGCATTTGTTTGTTGCAAATGCCCTGCCAGACCCTGGATGGCATTCACTATGGTTGACTGCCCAACGGAGATGGATCTCAGGAGGTCAATAGACTCCTCTTTGAGGGCAGCAGGGCTGACTGGGGCAGGGCCTGAGGTGCCTGGGACGAAGGAGATGCACACCTTCCTGGGTAAGCGGGCACGGGAAACACGCTGAGGGGCTGCTGGGAGGGCGGTGCTGGTACGGAGGGTGGCAGCTGTACCTGCAGTTGGGCTGGGCACAGAGGTGTCCACCACCACCATGGAGCTTCCTTCGGAGGAGGTGTCACTGTCCGAACTGTACCCTGCAGTCTCCGCTGTGGTGCTCCCCTCGCCCTCTGTCCCACTGGTGCCTTCACCGTCAGTGGATTCAGCCTCATGGGCCATATGGGATGCAGCTCCCTCCGTCGCTAGTGCCTCTGCTCCTCCGCCATATGATGCTAATGCACAGAAGGACAGGGTGACAAAACAAAAGAGGGGGGAGACAGAGGATACACTTGGTCAATGCCAGCAACAACACCACCGTTGGCATGCACGGGGAACAGCCATATGCACTAGGCCATGCACTACCAGTTACAATGCTAGTCACCAGGCCATGGAGTTTAATGCCTAACACCAATAGCAGCATACCTGAGACCCACAGGACCCTGCCCAGTAGTAGAAGCCCGCTAGCACCTTTGCGCCTGGAGTGCATCAGACCCTACTGAACATGGAACCTACTCTGCCATGTTCGTCCTGGCCGAGGGGCACCCACAGGCCCACATCCCCCACCCAGATAACACTCCACCGCGTGCAATTTGCTGAATTGGAAACTGTACTCACCCCCTTTTGGCTGCTGTGATGCCTTCAAGCGCTCATCCAACTTTGGATAGGCCACAGCCAGTATGTGGAACATCAAGGGGGTCAGGGTTCGATGGGCACCCCTTCCTCGTTGGGAGGCCATCCCTAGCTGGGCCTCCGCTATCTTCCTTGCCCAATGGCGCTGGTCCTCCCACCATTTGCAACAGTGGGTGCTCCACCTGCCGTAGACCCCAAGGGTCTTCCCATCCTTGGCGTCGGCACGCCAAATACCCTTTTTCTGATGGGCACTGACCTGCAGAGAAAGATACATAGAAAAAGTTATCAGCCATACCGTCTGGCCTGTTACACTCTTGGCCCACCATAACCTTCCCATCCCCTTATGCACATACATTGACCAACATACATGAAGCACTCTGCCCAGGACCCCTCAACCACCCTCCCCTTGCAAGAGGCCTACACACACAGCACTCCATGCATTCAGGTCTCCATGCATCGTGCTCAATGTGTACTCACCTGTTGGCCTGGAGGACCATAAAGTAAATGGTACTGGGGTAGGACCCCATCTACCAGTCTCTCCAACTCCTCTGAAGTGAAGGCTGGGGCCCTTACTCCAGAGACTCGAGCCATGGTCACTTCCAGACACAGGTCACAGCAGCACTTGCAGTGTAGGTCCCCTCCTGTTGACGGTCAGGTAGCAAGTGAGTGAACAGATAGAAAATGGCGGTCACGTCCGCGGCGGTGCGTACCGTCACCGCCGGTGTACATCACCATTGTCAACTGTAACCCATAGGGCCCAAACGATAACCAATAAGGAGTTGCACGGCAGTCCTCGACTGCCTCCTGTACCGGCGCACAACGTCAGCTGAATTATCTCATTTCCACTTGTCCCACCACACAGGTCAGATGGCTGCCATTTCAGGAAGGGGGCAGGCCAGGGCACCTAACTGCGTCACGGCAGACATAGGTACATTTACGGGACTACACGTTAACATACTGTTTCTGTCACAACATGCAAGTCATTTTACTCTGAGGATATGTTTGAATATGGCCAGCTGCTCACTGTTTTTCCCCTAGGTACAACCGCTGAGGATGAATAGGAGATGGAGACATACCCCCGTGTACAGACCCCTGGTGGACTTGGCAACAATGGAGGACAGGCACATTATACTAACCGACAGACTTGATAGGGCCACAGTCCAAGAGCTGTGTTCCCAATTGGAGATAGACCTGATCTCAGCTATCCGTCACCCCACTGGGATCCCACCTCTTGTGCAAGTCCTATCAGGGCTCCATTTCTTGGCCAGTGGCTACTTCCAAGTGACAGTGCAGCTACACCGTTTTCCCCTAGGTGGAGGATTTGGCCACAGTGAAGGCTGACTTCTGTGCAATGGGACATATTCCCAACATCATTGATGCAATTGATGGTATACATATTGCATTTGTGTCCACACAGAGAAATGGACAGGTGTTCAGAAATCGAAAGAGCTTTCACTCGATAAATGTGTAGATAGTGTGCCTGACGGACCTGTACATCTCCCATGTAAATGCAAAGTATCCTGGGACTGTGCATGATGCCTATATCCTGAGGAATAGCAGCATCCCATAAGTGATGGCTCAAATCCAGAGTCACCGAATGTGGCTAATAGGTGAGCCCATGGTCCCCAACCACTGAATGTTGATATATGGGTGTGGGGTTGGCATTAAGGGTGAGGCTAACAGGTACCGCTGGATATTTGCAGGTGACTCTGGTTACCCCAACCTCTCATGGCTACTGACCCCAGTGAGGAATGCTAGGACAAGGGCAGAGGAATGTTACAATGAGGCACATGGGCAAACAAGGAGGATTATTGAGCGCACCTTTGGCCTCCTGAAGGCCATGTTCAGGTGCCTCCATATGACAGGTGGATCTCTGTGCTACTCCCCCAAGAAGGTCATCGTGACATGTTGCACAACCTAGCCATGAGACGCCAGGTGCCTTTTCTGCAGGAGGATGAGGATGAGGCTGAAGATGGGCGTGTGGCAGCGGTGGAGCCTGTGGACAATGATGAAGAGGAGGCAGAGGAAGAGGATGTGGACAACAGAACAACTATCATACGACAGTAATTCCAGTGACACACAGGTAAGACACTGTAACCTCACGTTACATTTCTGTTTTGTGTAGTGAATTTTCTCTGGCTGGCTGCTGTTCCCACTACTATCGCCACTTACTGTGCCCTTTAACATGTCTATTTGAAGATATTTGTGCCCTACTCTGGCTCCTGGTGTATTGACTGCAGCACATTACAGGTCATACCTATGTATACATACAGTCTATTTCAATGTCTACAGATTGTTAAAAGAATACATCCTTAAATCATTTCTCAAACTCCATACTTGTATTTTTCCAAGGGTGTTTATTTCAGGGCTGAGAAGTAAATGAGGATGTGCAACGGGCTTGGGTGATGGTGGAGGTAAGTCCAGGATAGAATCCAGTCTATTGGTATCATAGGTGCATTGTCCAATGGGGCATAGGAAGTGGAGCAATGGCAGTTTAAGGTAGACAGGGTGACAGAGTGGGACACAAGTGTGACAATCAGGAGAGTTATATTTCCTGGCGGGGTCTTGGCAATGTTCTCTGGCTTCTGCCTGGATCACAGGGACCATTTGCGGGGTGATTCTCCTTCTGCAGTGGGTGAGGTGCTGGTGGCCTGTTGGTCCTGTGGCGGGGCCTCCTGTCCACTTTTGTCAGCGGAGGTGGAGGACTGTTCATCAGTGTGGCTAGTGTCAGGGGCCTGTTAGTGTGCCACTGCTTCCCTCATGGTGTTGGCCATGTCTGTCAGCACCCCTGCAATGGTGACCAGGATGGTGTGGATGTCCCATGGGTCCTCACTGATCCCTAGGTACTGTCCCTCCTGCAGCTGCTGGATCTCCTGCAACTTGTACAGTATCTGGCCCATGGTCTCCATGGTATGGTGGTATGCTCCCAGGATGTTGGTGAGTGCCTCGTAGAGAGTCGGTTCCCTGGGCCTGTCCTCCCCCTTTTGCACAGCAGTCCTCTCAGCTTCCCTGTTGTCCTGTGCCTCTGTCCCTGAACCGTGTACCCACTGCCACTGACCCCAGGTCCCTGATCGTCCTGTGTTTGTGAGGTTGCCTGGGGTCCCTGTAGTGGTGGACACACTGCTGATTGACGTGCCCTGGGGACAGTGGTACGGGCCCGCTGGGTGGGTGCTGTGCTGGTGTTTCCTGAGGGAGGAGGCTCTGTGGTGGTATGGGACTGTGCCTGGGTAACCGACTGTCCAGAGATCCCTGATGGGCCAGGCTGGTCATCCAGATCCAAGGGTGCAGAGCTGCTGTCATCACTGTGGGCCTCTTCTGTGGGGGGACTGGATGTTGCTGGCACCTCCTCTCCGGTGATGTTGTGTGGGGGTCCTGTGGGGATGTAAATGCTATTGTTCCTACGTGTGACATCTTGTGCATGGGTATGTTGCCCTCTATGGTTGTTATAGCCATGGCAGATTGGCCTTAGTCTGAGTTGTTATTTGGTTGGCTAAGCCATTGTCTCTAGTGTGCATGCAGTGGTGATGGTTGTCCATGCAGGTCTCTGATGGGAGTCCATGCATTGGTGTTGCGTGCAGGGCTTGGTTGAAGAAGGGGTGGGTTGTGATGGTGGGGTATGTGGGAGGTGGTGGAGTGATGGGAGTGAGGGTGAGGGTGGGGGTATGTGATGGCATGCAGGTAGGGGGGTAAAAGTAGTGAAGATTTGACTTACCAGAGTCCAGTCCTCCAGCTACTCTTGCCAGGACCTCAGGATGCAGTACTGCCAAGACTTGCCCCTCCCATGTTGTTAGTTGGGGGGAGAAGGTGGGGGTCCACAGCCATTCCTCTGTACAGCTATCTGGTGTCTGGCGCCCACGGAACGCAGCTTCCCCCTTAGGTTGTTCCACCTCTTCCTGATGTCATCCCACGGCGTTGACCCTGTCCACAATTCCCCGTCATAAGCTCCATCTTCCTTGCAATGGATGTCTGCTGCACCTGTGATCCGAATAGCTGTGGCTCTACCCAGTTGATTTCCTCCACCATGACCCTTAGCTCCTTCTCAGAGAGAGAATCTGGGGTGTCTTTGTGGTGCCATGGGTGAAGGGTGTGTGGTGTGTGTGAGGGTGTGTCCTGTGAGGTGCGTGGATGGTGTATGGGTGATGGTGTTATGTGGCTCTGGTTCTGTGGGTGCTCTTGGTGTGGATCTCTCTCAGTTGTAAAGTTTTTGTAGTTGTAAAGGGTTGTGGGTAATGTGGATGTGTGTTTTATAGTGGTGTGGGTGTGGTGTGTGTATGGGTGTCAGGTGTGTGTATTTTTAATTGTCCAATTTAGTGTTGTTTTGTATGTGTGTGTGTATTTTGAGTGCAGCGGTATGTACTGCCAATGGCTTACCACAGTTGAATGTCTGCCGCGGTGATTCGTGGGTCATAATGCTGTGGGCGTAGTTCTGTTTGTGTGACGGTATGGGTTTTGGTACCGCCAACTTATCACTGACCTTTGGTCTGGCGGACTTGTGTGTGTGGCTTTATAATGGCGGATTTCTATGTGTGGGTCATAATACGGGTAGCTGTATACCGCTGCGGTATGTTGGCAGTAGTCAGTATTGGCGGTAAGCAGCACTTACCGCCATGTCATAATGAGGGCCATAATGTTTTCCTAACATTAACAAATGTTTAACCTTTGTTTTTTTCTAGATAGATAGATAGATTTCCTCTTGCTTTCTCTCCCTCCCCTCTCTCTCTCCTTTTCACACTGTCTGCCATTTACTTGCAGGCACATGTTCTTCCTCCATTTAGAGCAGGTCGTCAAAATGTACTCCTCGTAATAGAAAATACCATGAATAATTCCATCTGGTTAGTATGGGTATGTACAGCTATTCACCGTTCTGATGGGTTTACCTTGTCATTGCACAATACTAGTTGTATAATAGTACATCCTAGAGGTAACTTAGGAGGAGACGTTTACACCCCAACAGTACCGTGCAGCTCGTAATCAAGGTCTATCTCGTGGACATCAAATGAAGTCCTAAAGTCCTGGAGAAGACATACGGTCTAAAATAAAGGAACACTGAACTCAGTGCAACTCCATTTACAGCTGAAGCCATTAGAGAGGCCTTCCTACTATGAACTGATGTTATTCTAAATGTTGTCCTGGGAAGAAACATTTAGAGCCTGTTGAGTGAAATTTTATTTTCATTTCCCTTTTAATAACGCTTTGTGTTTAGATGTGGAATCTTTATTTAATGTCAGGCACAGACTAGAGATGGAGTATATCATATATTTTTGTGTAAAACATGAAGGAGAGATTTTGTTTAAATTTGCCCATTTACCAAGATATCATAGTTTCATGCAATCCATTGTATGTGCATATGAATTATGCAGCTGTCCGCCACATAACCTCAGTGTTACAACTTAATAATATTTCTGATTGAAAGATTCAATTGTGAGAAATAAAAATGTGTCATTTAATGGTGGCGCAGACAAATTGCAATGTGCATTTACTGTAGGTTAATTGCGCTAGCATAAAAAGACAATCATGGCGTGTGCTTCCTAAACGCTAATAGACTGTCTCTACTTCACAGCTTTAGAATGTGGCAGAATTTTCCTAAAATTCCAAAAGGTGTTAAATATGAGACACTTTTCAGCGCGGTTGTCGACAAGTGTATACATGAGGCTTTTGCAAATTAGAAAGGTATAACGCATCTAATTTTAAAATGTCATTTCAATAAATTAGTTTATGACCAAAGTGTAATATAATCGTCCAGTATGTCAGTTCATAAGACTCGCACGTTTTCTTTCACCTTGATCAAGAACAACATACTGTTCGGAAATTCAGTTTTAAATTCAATATTCTCTTTCAGGAAATTGTGAAGGGCAAAACAGAGAACTGCAATCTTTGTCAGAAAAATATCATTTTATGATCAGTTCATGGAGGAGCGAAAATGCAGTTGATGAAAATGCAAAAGATCACGTGCAAAAATCCATAATGTACTCTACTAGAAGAACTTTTGTGTTGGGGTTACTACAATTTGCTCTTTCGTGCACTTTGTGTGTAACTATGAATCATAGCGAGAAGCATGTCCTACTTTTCAAAAATGGTATAAGGTCAAAGGGACTTTCAGAAAACCTGCACACTCGGGTTGCCGCACTTGCTTGGGTACACATTTCTGACAAATTTTGGATTTCACTAAACATTTCTAGGTCAAGCTTGAAACCTACACCAGATGCATTCTCCCAGGTACAATCTTGTGAAGGTTTGTCAATTCCTTTTTAAATGACAATATACACACATTATTTTCAAAGCACTTGCTCACATTCTAATTTTATTCTTTTTTTTCCATCCGGGGAAAATATTTTTTCTGATCTGAGAGACTTTACCTTCTCCTTTCCTATCGTGGAAAGGGGTTTTTCGCTGCCTCTGACAAGAGTAAATCTCTGACCTTTTCCAACATGATAACACGCCTGAAAATGGTTTGCCACTATTCAGAAAATGTAAGCTTTGTGTGTTCAAAGCTTTCTACCTAGGAAGAGGAAATCTACTCATAAGGAAATCTCTGTTTATATAAATCCTATACAGTGTGTAAAAAATAGCCACAATTACACATGGAAATAGTTGTGTACATAATGCACATTAAATGTTGTAAAATGAAAGCGTGGCATTTACATAATGAGAAACTGTGACGAGGTCAAGTTGATAACCTAAGAGCACATAAATCTGGGTGTTAATTCTCCCCTCCGCATGTTCGCGAAAAGCTGTGTGATTCATTTGCCTGTGAACTAAAATTTAAATATGTGCAAAATCCATATGCAAAACTACAGTCCTCAATAATAAAACATGTTATAGACAGGGAAGTGACATATGTCTGTAGCAAGTCAACATTGCTTTTGATTCAATGGGCCTGATTCACAAAATATTTTTTACGAGTAGCTATGACTTAATCTGGTACTATTCCTGGTTTATTGCTGAACCCCAGAAGCAAGTTGGGAATAATACAACTGTAAAACAGGAGTACTACAGGACTAAGTAAAACCTATTGATACCGAGATCTTAGTGAATTGCTTCATTTCTGTACAAATAGTTTAAAATCTGCAGAGTATGCATGTTTTTGTAAAATATTAAGTAACACCATTGGAGGCGTGGTCTGGACGCCAACGATGGCGATCTCATGAGCCTGTTGCTTCGCTCCGGCCCAACAATCATCCTGTGAAGTCACAGCAGCAGGGCAAGACAGATACCCTACTGGGCACAGTGCCGAAGTGCAAATCCCCCAATGGCAGTGAGTGGAGTCACGGGCTGCCAAGATGACACACAAAGCCATATTTTGGGCCAATGCCCCGTTTGCATGAATGACAAAATGGCTGCAGCAAGCCAGGGTGGACAATGATGCACTTGGCCCGCTAGGAATACTGGTGATGTGGCCCCATTGAGACCAATGGGCGGCTCCCAAGAAGCTGTGACTGAGGAGCTGGAATTAGGAAGGAAGGCTGGGCCACAGGCTGGGGATCTCTAGAAAGGGACAAGAGTCCTCGGAGCTCATACTGGAGCTCAAAGCAGGGTACGCATAGGTACAAAGGGGTAGGCCAAACCACTCATGGTACAGCCTACAAAGTGGCTGGCATGACCGTGGACCCCGACAGATGCCACAAACAGGGGCTGTGGAGAGTGAAAGGTGCAGAGACACGAACCCTAGATCCTAGGCGCGAGCGGAGACAAGAGTAAGAGGAAATACTGTCTGACTGCATTTGAGGCAGTGGAAACAGCCCAGTTAAAGAGACTCAGCAGTGGGCTAGGGTTCTGACAAATGGAGACAGTGATGAGAATAAGCCTGATAAGAGAGTGAGAGACTGGGGCTTATGGAGACACTAAAGATCAGACCTTTCCTGGGTGGTGTGGGTGAACTGCCCCAATGCGCTTCAATGCGCCTTGAGACACTGATGGGTGAGTAGCTACGCTTTACAAATACTGATTGATTGATAGAATTAGGAATTCAAATACACCTGGATAGTGGTAACATGCTGTGGCTAGTGGTTGAGGCCAAGGATCGCATGCTGCATAGTTTGTGGTGAATGTGTGACGGGAGGAGGCCCATTGATTCACACAGATTCATTTCGAAAAGGGACCTGCTGTGTATCTCTCCCGCCAATGATTAAGAGGGACTCAGAAGACCTCTCTCACGTGGGGGGAGGCCTAGGAGCTCACCTGAGGGCCCACCTGGCTCATAGTGCCTGCAGCACTCTCTGCATAGACTAGAGACAACATAACTGACACTGAGTGAAATGAGTAAACCACAGAATAGAAACGGGGTTACAATGCCAGAGGTGATTGAGCCTCCACCGCCCCCTCAAAGGGAGGCTCAAAACCAAGACTCAACTGACATTTCAATCCGCTCCCACCTGGATAATGTCTGCCTGCCATTGCGGACAGTAACTTTACACTACTGAAAGACATCAGTGTTGACTCTGTGGCCTGGGTTTGCTGCAGGCTCAACATCGCAAACTAGTAGACCATGTCAAGGAAGTGGAGACCTCTTTTCAGGAATGCAAACCTGAGTCGAAAGCCTTGTCCCAACAATTATGCAACATATCTGAAAGAGTGCATATATTGGAACAAAGGGCGGAAGTTGCAGAGAGACGCAATCGTCGTTACAATATCAAAGTGGCGGGTTTACCTTACAGCGACATTGCAGGCGCAGAGGGCATCATCCCTAGAAGTCAAGTAGATGCACCGTGAAGAAGGATTACAATACTCAATGATGTTCCGGGCTAAACTGCAGATTGTTCTGGATTCAACTACTCATTTGTGTGAAACTCCATACAAAACATACATGTGGCTGGAGGTGTATACAGCAGGAACTCCACTTCCTTAGGCCAAATCCAGGCCAAGAGCTCCAAGACAGAGATTAAGGAAATGGACTTGAGGGACTTCCTGGGAAAATTCTCTGAAGAAACCCTCTCCATCCTAGACAGAACAGGATAGAGTGGCTGCACTTAGGGCTTTTGCAGAGATCACACTAATGCAAAGGAAAGAGGATGCACATGGCTCCTCATCAGGATGTAGATCAGTGTCATTGGACTTGGAGGTGTTGAATACTACAGGGGAGATTCTCCCCAATGTGACTCCCCAGATGGCTAAGGGTATTAAATGAACATATGGGGATGTAGCTTTAGGGGTCCTTCTCTCAGGCTACAGTGCGGGAAGAGAACTATTGGCCTCATGTCCCTTTGGATGGCAGTTGTTTGCACCCCACGACAAGGATGGAGGGCTGCAGGCACAAGATGCACTGAGAGCCTCGCCCAGGGGTTTCATGTTGGTCTGCTTCACATTGCCCCCACTGCCAGGGCAGATGTTACTCTCTGGGCTGAAGCAGAGATTTGTAACCTTTGTTTTTTTCCCTAGCATTCCCGCTGTAGGATTGCCCCTAGTGGGTGACCGGAGGCGGTAATCTTATAACAATGTTTTTTTCATGTTTGGGAGGCCAGCCTTTGCTGGACTGCTCATGGGTGTTGGGGTTTGTAGTTGTTTTTTTTTGTATTTTATTTTTTATGTCCTCATACACTTCAGACTCCTCAGCCAACTCTAATGTTCTACCTTGCACCCTCTCAAATATGGAGATGACCCATGCCATGGAGACCCCTTTTTCTCACTCGGCCATCCCACAGTGAGTCAACACCCACACCGACACAGCTGGAGAACGGGGGGAGAGGGAGTATAATCATTGGACTAAGAACACCAGATTGTAAGCCCCTCTCAGACCTTTACCACCTCCCTTGGTCTCTTCTCCATTTTACCAAAGACTTCCAAGTTTCTTCCTTCCTCTTGTGTAAGCCACCCGCCTCTAAATCCATTTTTGCCATATAAAAAAGAGCGTGAAGCATGTCCAGATGCGGGGGGGATTTTGCCATCCACTTTTGACATATTTCTCTTTTGTCCACTAGAATAGAGTAAAAAATCAGATTCCTGTCGCCTTTACCACCACATCTTCCCTGCAATTTTAGTTCTTATAATTGCCCAAATATAATCAGGGGTAGACTTGCTCTAATTTCTCGCCCCGGAATAGTTGAGAGAGATCTACACACTTCTTCCCAGAAGGAGACAACCCCTGGACATTCCAGAAAGATATGAATGTCAGAAGCACCCTGTAGATTGAATTTGGGACAGTTTACTACTGCGCTTTTCCTTATTTTGGAGACTCTTTCTGGTGACATATAAGCTCTATGAATGGAGAAGAGGTGGTTCTTCCGTAGTGATGCAGGCTTTACTATCTTAAACAAGGTACGCATGGATGACTCCCACCATATCGTCACCTGATCTTGAGGCATAACATTTCCCCAAAGAGTGCTAGCCAATGCAAATTGCCATCCAAACCCTCTAGAATTTCCCAGTACCAGACCGAAACCTTCTTGGCTATGGAGGATTGACAAACTAAGTTATCTTCCAAAAAGTTTGCCGCTCCAGAAGTCGTTTGGGCCTTCAACAGCCAACCTTTTAATTGAATATATTTAAAAATTGAAAAGGCCCCTCCTGTCTTATCCTCAAGCTCTTCCCGGGGATATTAGGGCTCCTTCCCAGAGAAGCTCTGCACAAACCACTATGGCAGCCTTCCCTATTGGCAACGTTAAGCCATCCTTTAGGCACTCAGGGTTGCCTGGTGAATCCCAAATGGGGGCATTTTGTCTATAGTAACTAACTTCCGCTGCTAATCTTAACTGGTACCAGCGCGTTGCGAGGTCACGTAGAGTCTTCAATTTTAGCTTTTGAAAACTTTTTGGTCTCTAAATTTCTAGAGAAATCCCTTTGAAGCCCCTTTGACCATACCTACCATAACTTTGCACATATCACTAATTACAGAGGAGTCTGGAGCTGTAAAGAGCATTTTTGAAGTTTTAAATTGAAATGGCCAAGCATAGAATTTTAAATCTGCGAGTGCCGACCCCCCCCGTCTCCCTTCTTCTTCTCAGTTTTTTCCAAGAGATCCTAGGCCCTTTAGATGCCCAAATTAAGGACATTATAACTTGCTGAAGTTTCCCTAGCTAATACTTGTGCATTTCAGAGTGGGATAGAGCTAAACAAAAAGTTAAGTTTAGACAGAATCATCATCTTGACCAAATTAACTCTACCCACAATTGTCAGGGGAAGATACGTCCATCTCTGTAGTAACTTACAGCACTCGTCTAACAAAAACTTTAAGTTCTTTATTGCAAGATGCTCAATATCCTGTGTAAACATTATCCCTAAGTATCTCATTTCACTCTTCATTTGTACTTGTTCCTTCTTCTGGTTCCATGCCATAATCTCTGTCTTCCCAGCATTCATGCTGTATCTGGACACTCTACCAAAGTCCTCCTCTAGGGCCAGCAGTGTGGGGAGAGCTGATGATAGGTCAACCCTATATACTACGAGATCATCAGCATATAAGGCTACCTTTTTCACCAAACCGTTACAAGAAAAAGGTGCTATAAGCAAATTCTCCCTTCTTTTCCTCACAAACGGTTCTATATAGAGATCAAACAATAAAGGAGACAGAGAGCAGCCCTGCCTAGTACCTATGGTTATCTTTAAAGGCTCTGTAAGGTTAAGGTTAACTAAAACTCTTGCAGAGGGGGCATTATATATCAGTCCTATTGATCTACAAAAAATTTCTCCCAAACTACATAAGCTCAAGACCTGGCGTAAATACTTCCAGTTCACTCTATCAAAGGCCTTTATTGCATGTAGAGTTAATAAAGCTAGAGGCACCTCAAATGATGTAGCCATATCCATAGCCCCTACCAGACTGTAAATCAATTTGTGTAGAAATCTTCCTTTAATAAAACCTTTCTGGTCCGGATTAATCAAACGGCCCACCACTTTACTTTATCTGTCTGCTAGTATTTTAGGGAATATTTTGTAATCACAATTCAGCAAAGAGATAGGCCTATACGATTCACACTTCAACGGGTTCTTGCCAGGCTTTAAAATCACCATTATCGTGGCCTCGTTCCATAAAGTCAGGATAAGAGCCCCTTTTTCAAAAATTGCAGAATATAAATCTACCAGAGCTGGAATTATTGCCTCTCCCAACGCTTTATAAAGATCCGTCAGGATACTATCTGGTCCAGATGCCTCCCCCCCCCCCTTACTACCTTTCAAAGCAATCCTAATTTCCCCTGGATAAACTGGCCTGTTTAAGAGGTTTTGTACCTCTTGTGTGGTACAGGGGAGTATATCTTCACCCAACCAATTTCCTATATCCTCCTCCCTCACCAATGCCTCTTCTGTATAAAGTTGTGAAAAAACTATTGAAAAGCGCCCTCCATTGCCTTACTACTTGATGACCTCTCTCCTGACTGATTTATCTCAATTTCTTTAATATGATTCCTCACCTGGTCCCGATAACACTTCCAGGCTAGCAACTTTCCTTAATTTTCACCATATTCAAAATGGGCTAGCTTGTTGGCCTCTTCTCTTTTAAAGACTCTAGCATGTAAATCCTCTTCAAACTGACGCCTCAACCACCCACTCAACTTATTCTCCAGAGCCTCAGACGCATCCCCCTCTGTATTCAGAGTTAGTTGATTCTTATACTTAAACATTTCCTGTTCTAAATAGGAGATTGCGGTCCTCTACTGCTTGTTTTTGTAGCTAGGTAAACCCAGGATTTTCCCTTTTATTATCACTTTAAAGGTGTCCCATACCACTACTACCGGAGCCTATCCCAAGTTAATCTTAAAGAATCCTTCCATCTCTATTCGTAACTGAGCAATGACATCGCCATCTAGTAATAACGTGCCATCCAATGTCCATCTACTACCGCCCATCCCCCCTTCCAGCCTCAAATCTACTGTTACAGCTGCATGATCCGATAACTGGGCTGGCAGGTAGGTTATATCATCTACTAAGTCCCCCAGCTTCATATCAATAAGGAAATAGTCTATGCAGGAGGCATGCTTGTACTTTTTATTGTTAAAAGAGAAATCCCTTATTACCCCCTTCTCTGATGCCATAAATCCCATAAACCCCATTCTTTCATCATCACCCTCAAGTAACCCTGGGATTTTTGGGTCCCTACAGATCTGCACTTCTCAGACATGTCTAGCTTGTTGTCTAAAACAACATTAAAATCCCATGCCATTATAACAGAGTCGGGGACATCGGTTAACTGTGAGAACAGCTTCTTAAGAGATCCTATATCATCGCAGTTCGTCCATAAAACCCAAACAGTGTCATCCTTCTATTATTAATATGTACCTTAAATATAATCTATCGACCTACGAAGTCTGACCTCACCTCCAATATTCCAATGTTTAATTATGCTCAGTACAGGCATAAGATTGACCCCATGTTTGCCTTTTAAAGAGCTCAATAACCTCTTCTCTAGTTAAGTGTGTTTCCTGCAGGACTAGTATTTGAGCTGGTGAGTCTCTCAAGTACTGTAATACCTTTTCTCTTCTTTCTTTTGTTCTTAGGCCGTTAACATTCCAAGAACGGATCTGAAAGGATCTGCCTCCAAGGTCCTGGCATTTACTAGTATCACCAGCCAGTGCTATTTAGGTGCGGTGAAAAAGGATCCTTTTTTTTAATTTTCCTCTCATGCTCCCCACCCAGTGCCCCCCTCACCACACCCTCTACCCACTTCCCCACTCCCTCCCCCCCATCCTTGGAGAACCTCCCTCGAATATTGTACCGGTGTTAAACCAAATTTAGAGCACTCAGGGTTCCCGGGCGGGACTCAATCTTTTTAATTTACTTTGGAACCTTCCCCCGACTTGATAACTGCCCACAGCTCATTCGCTGCCTTGCCATCTCTAACATTGTACATTTTGTTGTTGTACATAACTCGAAGGGTTGAGGGGAACTTAAGTTGTGCAGACACTCCTAACTCTTTGAATTCCTCCAACTGCTGCCCTGGCTCCCATTGCTTGTTGATGGTGATCTTAGACAGGTCTGACCTAATCTCAAACGAAAAATCCTGAACTTTATTAGTTTTCAACTTTAATGCCTTGGAAAGATTGTTTTCTTTCAAACCATACGTTAAAAACTTAATCAAAATCTTCTGAGGCTTAGTATTATTTGGTTTCGTCTTAAAGGGGTCTCTATGTATCCCTTGAATGTCTTTTATGATTTCTTCTTCACTCTCCTCTAACGAAAGTGCAGACTTAATAAGTGAGACCACAAATTCTTTAAGATTTTCTCCTTCCGGAACAGGGAACACTCTCAAGTTGTTTCTCCTCGAGCTGTTCTCCAACTGCTCCAGTTTACTCTGTAAGACCTGTACGGATTCCTTCAACACCTGAATTTGATCTTTATGTAGTCCTAATTCATCTTTCATGGCTCCCACCGTTTCTTCAAGAGCCTGAGTTCTCATTGACAGGAGATCAAACTTCTTCTCCAATGCCTCGCAGGCCTCTCTTATTTCTCCCTGATTTTTTTCAGATAATGAAAAACCCTTTCTGATGTCTTTAGAGAGGGAGAGAATCATCGTTTCCACTGAAGGATCACAAGCAGGACCAGCTTGAGGGCCCATCGTGTGACAATCTGAAGCCCGATCGGAAGCAAGTTCTTCTGGTAGCCTCAGGCCTGTACTTCTGACGCGGGGAACCACTTCTCTGAGTGGCTGTGTTGGGGGGCCTCCTCATAGTCCTGGGTTATCTCATCGCCGCCCCTTAGACTTAACTGGTATGCCTGGAGGGACCCTCTTGACCTAAGATCACCTTTCTCTCACTCCTCCACCATAACTAACGGACCTTGAACACTATTTTCCTGTTACATCTCCAAATTGTTGGGTGATGAATCCGCTATCACTGTCTTCATTTTGAAGTACGATCTCAGTGAGGGAGTAATTTTAGTTTTACGTTTAATAATTGGGCTCCGTCTCTGCTTTCTAGATCTATATCCCAATAAACTAGTAGTATTGACCTCACATATGGACCCCAAATTATGGGTAAGGCCCTCACTCTGACTTGAGGAAACAGAATTAAAGGATCCAAAACCCATTCCAATCCACCACGCAAGGGGTCACTAACCCTCCTACCTTTGCTCTTCTCTCCTAGTAAGCTGAGCCAGGGCCCCCCCTTCTTGGTGTCTTGCTGTGTTCCTGGTCCCCTCCGGTGCTTCTGTCCCTTTCCAGAACGACTTCCCACTCCTTACCGTCGTTCTGGCAGGCTCTATGCTGACCCAGCCTTTGCTTGTGCTGGCTCTGCCTCCATGGAGTGAAGTCTGCACTGCAGCTCTACGTGACCGACGGAGCTCCAAGGTGGCTTTGTCCCTGCACTTGATTCCTGCAATACTTCACTGCCTGTCTGGGCCGCCTGGAAACACCTCTGGCACTCCTGTATAACACGCCAGCATGTCAGCGCGAGCGAAAATCTACGTGCCGCCCCACCTAGGAACCACAGTGCAGACCGCCATGTTCTCTCCCCCCCAGTACCCCGATTTGTAGTTGGGGTTGTGCTTGTGGGTCCTCGGGGTAACAGTGTGGAAATTCTCCTAATGGGGGATGTTTGGTGGGTAGGCGGTGGCACGCCTGAGGCTGCTTCGTACTGTTTGTGGATATGGCTGACCTTAGGTATGTCTTAACTTTGTGCCCTGGAATATTAGGGGGATAGGATCTGTCTCCATTTGCCACAATATATAGCTATGATACAGGAAATGCATATTACGAGTGAAGACATGGCTTGCCTCAAACGTAGATGGCGAGGCCAGCTCTACAGCACCACCTAATTCGCATACTCTCGAGGAGTGCTAATTTGGATCTGAGCAAGGACGCCTTTTAAACACACACACTCCATCATTGGCAAACAAATCAGTATGTGCTAATTAAGGGTAGATTGTTGGGCAGAGAAGTAACTCTTGGGAGTACATACGCCCTAAACCAAGACCAGCAATGTTTTTGTAGACACTATCTGCACCCATGGTAACCATAGCGACTGACGACCTTGTCCTTGGAAGAAATTTTAACTGTTTAGCAGATGTGGACTTAAACAGGTCCACCCCACCCCTGCCTGAGGCTCCAGACCATGAAATCACACACACAGTTACGCAATGGTTGGGACTCTGGGAAATGACAGAGATCTGGAGAGTCCAACATTAGCAAACCCGAGAATACTTATACAACTCTCATACTTATAGACGTCACACCAGACTTGATATGTTTACCTGCTCGACCAGACTAAGCCCACAGGTGCACCTCACAGAGTACCTGGGGTGTACGCTATCTGATCATATCCCCCTCCTGATGAAGTTCCAACCTATTGAAGAGCGCACGGTGATACCCACCTGACAACTAAACCCCATGCTATTCGAAGATGCAAGCTTCAAAGAGTCTATTCAGACTGCCACCTCAGAATAGTTTGAACATAACCAGGGTACAGAGACACACATGAGTAGAGTAGGACCTGCTTAAGGTGGTATTGTGGGGGGACCTATTTGGGACAGTCGGTCAGGCTTAGGAACTAAGAAAACTTGAAACTGCACTCCACAAATTGGACAATGAGATGGAGATAGTAGAGGGAACACAGACACAACACAAGGAGACCAGGGAGCAATACAATGACGCATTTGAATGCCTCCGTTGTCACAATTACAAACATTACCTAGCTAGGGCACATGATGAAGAAGCTAAACCAGGCAGACTTCTTGCCTGGCTGGTTCAATCAGACACTCGTGGAATGCCTATAAGACAGATCCTATCAGATGAGGGCACCACGATTTATTACCCGAAAGCCATTAATGCCTCCTTCCAAGACTACTATAAAAAGCTTTCCTGAAGCCCAGAGCCCATCCCATAGGGTAATCTGACGAATTTCTAACTTTCCTACCTTGGGCGAATTGGACCCCAGAACCAGAGAGGTATTGGGAGGCCAAGTAATAGCACAGGAGATCAAAATCACCATTAAGGAGAAAGCCTCTGGTAAAACCCCAGGGCCCAGAGGGCTACCAGTGAAATTCTGCACCACTTTTGCCTCTATGCTGGCCACTAAACCGGAGTCTTTATATGCAGAAGCATTGCGCTTGGGGACACTGCTTGAGTCAACCAGGGACTTCTGGTTATACCATGGGTGCACCCACTACAGCGTTTTGCCCTTTATCCATGATAAACTTGAATTTAAAAATCCTCAGTAAAGTCCTGGCCTTATGATTACTCCCCCATATCTCAAATCTCATTCATAATGATCAGAACGGGTTTATTCTGAATCGGAGAATCTCCCTTAAAATTTGTAGATTTTATGACATGCTGTAACACCTATTGATGCTCCTCCGCACAGACACCCTTGTCAAGTCAGTAGACATAGAGAAGGCTTTCGACTTGGTGCGCTGGGACTTTCTTTCTGAGGTCAGGCTCAGGATGGTACTTGGAGAGCACTGGGTGAAATAGATCTGATTACTGTACATGAACCGCACAGCAAGAGTGAAAACGGCCTGCACTGTCTCTGCAAAGTACCAGATCTTTAAAGGCAAAAGACAGGGCTGCCCCCGTCCCCTCTCCTACTTGCGTTAGCCATCGAGCCGTTGGCACAACTTTTTCATCAAAGATACGGGGTGAGAGTAGACAGCAGAGAGCATATAATATCTCTGCATGTTGATGATCTGTTGCTCTACTTTGATGATGGCTCCAGTGGGGCTGCGAAAGCACTGACTCTACTGCGTGAATTCACAAATCTCTCTGGACTCTGGCTAAACACAACTAAGATATATCCATTCCCCATTATGGCTGGAGCTCCACAGCTGCAAGACTCTCCCTCAGGGACTATCATGGTCACCGACGTCCTTATGAGCCACAATGGTTTGGAGCACAAGTCCAGCATACTCCTGTCAGTACGAGAATGGAAATGTGGGACTGGACCATTTAGAGAGTGAAATCTGTAGGCATTACCCTGCTTGCGAAGGAGGGCATTAGGTGTCATGTGGGTTCTCATTATCCTAATGAGGCTGCTGGATTTGGGTGGCAGCCTCACCTGATTTGTGGGGAACTGAGTTCAATCCCACACCATGTGACAACTGTCAGCCTAATCCATTTCTGGCCAACTAGCAGCGCCTCATCTCTGCCCAAGAGCAGGGATGATTTGTGGCAACTGGTTGCATGACAAGATGACTTCTCAGGGAAATCGTGGTGGATCAGATCTCATCCTTTTCTCTCAGTTACATTAGTATTGCACATGCAAAGATTTATTGGATCAGCTGCATCTTAGATAAAATGGCATGAAGTGCAATAAAAACAATATGGTGACAAGGAAAGTGAAACACAGGAAAAGTCCCACCATATTGTCGCTATGCGCAATAAATGCAATTCCTACCTAAACTGTGTTAGAGCATATCACGTTAAGCCATAATCCACCCTTCAGGATTCCCCTTTCAGATACCTCATCCCCCATACATGAGTATGACAGTAGCAAGGAAGCCTGTTGTCTATAGAGACACCATCCCTATGTAGACCAGGGAACCAGTGGTCTCAGCAAGCAGCTGTAAGAAAGTCAGACAGCATGCGGTCGTGGTCATCTGGCCCAACCTCCCTCTAACATGCATGGGACACGGAAATGTTTTATAATAAAACAGTTGAGGTTCTGAGAAATGTCCCTATGTAAGGATGTGTATGTTTCTGGGAACGTGCCGACAATCCTATCCCACTGAAGCCAGGAGAAAAGCACAAAGTGAAAAGAATGTAATGGTTTCCTGGGTGAAAGGATACTAGATAAAAAAATAAAACACCACCGCAAATGTGGCCAATTCAAAAATAATGAAATTAAGCTGAAAAAAAAGTAACTAGGCTAAAAGCACAAGCAGTAGGCCTAGTTGCTAAAATAACGTGTCCAGAGACATCACTAAAAATGGCGATACAACAACCTTCGTCTTTCGGTTCAGAAGTGGTAAAGTAGCCTCATATAAAAAAATAAAAAAAATAAAATGCAAAGCTTTAAAACATATATACACAAATGTCAATTATGACAAGTTAAAACACACTTGAGAATGTGAAATAGCAGAAAAGGTAAATTTTGAAGTTTAGCAGTGGCACCAATGTAACCAAATTGAAAAGTCAAGGTAAATTTTAAAATCTCCAATTACAGCCAGGACAATTGAAGCAAAGAAAGTTTTCTATTGGACAGGAGGTAATGTGACCAAATTGGTGCTAAGGAAAACCAAAGAGCACTCATGTTCTAAAGCCTGAGCTCCATCTGAGGCAGCAACATTCCATGTTGTCCCCAATGTTAAGTTAAGAGCTGCTTGATCCACGAAAGGCAGCTCATAGTCTGCTTCCCATCGCAAATGCACCCCCAGCGTGCATGTCTGAAAATGAGCCCTTAGCAAGAACATCAATAGATCAGCGTCCAATGAAAGTAAGCACCACAGAGAAAGACAAACTTTCAGGGCACATTCAAAAAGACACCAGAGTCATCAAAACACGAGCTGCACATGCCAAAATCAGTCAGAATGAGAGAGACCAGTTGCACTCCAGTTCTTCCAGGAGTAGTGCTCCGAAATACTGCATCATGGGTTCACGACAATTGCGCTGGTAGAAGAGCTTTCAGTCCTCCTTGTTGTGATGGGACAGTCATTGCAAATAAAACAATAGCAACAGCTAGATGCCACATATTATAGCCAAAGTAATAGGAAATACCCCCAAAACCCTCGAAAATATTGCATGCATGGCATTAAGCCAAATATAGAAGAGAAGGTGTTAATGAAACCAGAACCAACAGCCTTAAAGAAATGTACAATCCCAGTAGTACTGAACGTGTTAAATATTCATCCTACAAGTTCACCAAAGTGTCTCGGAAAGTTTGTATTTTAAAGGGACTTCTATTTTTGCAGATGACCTCACAACCTGAAGCACACATGTCTTGCGTGCAGATGTCAGCACCACTTGCTTTTGAAACAATAAAGCCTTTATTCTTCTTAACTTGTCAAAATTCACCTTTAAAGTAGCAATGTGAGGCCAAATCTGCTACTTTTTTCTGTTGTGTAGGGGAAAAAGAACATTCTAGAAACAGGTGACAATTTGGGAGACTGAAATGACCTAAGCAATTCCGGCCCGCATTCCACATCAGCTCTCACTGCTAAGAAGCGCCTAGCTTCCATTAGAGAGCACCTGGTACGCAGTTCTAATCAAGGGGACTGGAGCTCACTTCAGATAGCAAGCTAAATTAGCTGCCAAAGAATTACACGCCCCATGCAAGGACAGCTGCTTACAAACCATTCAGTGGCTCACAGAAGTCTGGCATTCACTGCCGCTAAGAAAGACCTCTTTCATGTCATTGAGACATTTTTGTGAGAACGGAAGCTCCAACACCTCATGAATATAACTATCTCCTAGCCTTTCATATCTGCCTGCACAAATGTGTTTCAAGCAGGACGTCAATTGGGGAAACATCCTGAACAACTAGGTCTAAACCACTACTTGCCTGAACCACTACTGCTAAACAACTAAAAAGTCTCTACAACTAAGTACTGAACAACTACTGTCTAAACAACAATTGTGCCTGAATAACAATTGCCTGAACAACTAATTTTAAGGTAATGTTTTCTTTTTGTTTTCGTATGGTTTATTAGTTGTTTAGAATATGTATATATATATATATATTAGTTGTTCAGACAATTGTAATTCAGGCACAGTTGTTGTTTAGACAGTAGTTGTTCAGTACTTAGTTGTAGAGACTTTTTAGTTGTTTAGCAGTAGTGGTTTAGGCTATAGTTGTTTAGGACCTAGTTGTTCTGTCACATATTCTGTGAATTGCAGTGCTGAAATAGGTAGATTAATAACAATGTGTATTAACCCTTCAGCAGATGTTATTTCAGCCACAGTAAAAGGCAATTTTTCTAATTTCTTGATGTTTGGCTTAACATAAGTAACTTCCTTTTTAGTCATTATTTGTTGCTATCTCATCAGATTAAATGCAGAAAATATATCCCTTGCGCTGACATTTTGCCAGGGAATACAACCAGATTTCAGTGTTTGTAGTGTTCAGGGTTGTAGTGTCCTAATGGACCTTAGCTGACTCTGTCCATGTTGTAAGAATGGCATGTCACTTTGCACAATGTCTATTGCAGGAGAAACAATGTTGTTTAAAGTGTATATATGGTCGGGTAAGGTGTTAATCCCATTATCTACAATGAATAATGCTTTCTGTAAGTTTTCCTGATCTATTTGCCTTAACTGGGCAACTGCTTCTTGTTGAGAAAGTTTCCAAATTTAATTGTAGACTGCATATAAGTAGCGCTTTCTCTGTTGTCTTCTGGGGCCTAACAAGACATCCTGCAAGTCTGTGTTATTAGACAGGAGACTGAGGTGTTTTTTAACAGCATCTAGTGAGGAACTTTTTAATCATTGCTGGCAAAATGTCCCTACATTGTATGTTGTTACTAAACCTTAATGTTCTGATGACGCATAGCGAGGGTCTGGACTACTAGTTCTAAACCTCCCCATAGAGTTTACAAAATGTGCATGACAACCATTTGTGTCCACTACCCACAATAGCCACCCACCAGTACGTGAGAGTGAAATGTTAAATGTTTCATTTTGAACTTACTCATCAAGCTGATCTTCAGGTGCATTCATGTATTTTTGCCATTTGTAAAATTTAGCAGGGGTAGGGATACTGGGCACATGTGAATCCTTAATCTTTGCCAAGCCTAAACAACTTGTCTGTTGTACAGTTTTATTTGGAAATACCATTTGAGCAAGTATCAGGTATGCTCTAAGTAAAGTTTCCTTTCCCCTTATTTGTCAATTTTTAGTTCCCCATACACTTTTCGGGTCAATCGACTTCAGCCAATATTCATAGCCTTCTATAGCCACCCATGAAAAAAAGGAATCAGAATAAATCAATTTTTCATCAGTTAATAAGATATGCTGCATTTCTGTTATTGGCAAAATAAAATAATACAACTGGTCTTTTTTAAAATTATGCCCAGAAAAATATGCAAACTTTTCAGAGTATGTTTTCGAATACCCCACTGGCGGCGTTGGACAACATTGCCATTGTGTGTAACTAAAAATAGTTTTGGGGTGCTTGCTCTGTGAATGTAATGATGTCCATAATAATTATAACAGAACATGTCTCCATCATTTTCTTTCAATTGATTAACATCTTCACTTTCAAATACAGCAAAATCTTCTAATTCAGATAACATAGAATCAACTGTTTTTACATCCCAATCATCAGAAAAAACACCAGTGTTAGAAATGTAGTCTTTGGTTGGCAGTCCAAGCAAGGACCCTCACTCTAGTCAGGGTAAGTCACGCGCAATCCAAATTATCCTGTACCCATCCTCTGGTAGCTTGGCACTGAGCAGTCAGGCTTCACTTAGAAGGTAATGTGTAAAGTATTTGTGCAATAAATCATGCAATAACACAGTATAACACCACAAAAAAACACCACACAGTGTTTAGAAAAATATAGAATATTTATCTGGTTAAATGCAGGTCAAAACGATCAAGATTTGATAGGTGCACATTGAAATTTCACTTTAGAGAATGATGAAAAGAGTCTTAAGTTCTTAAAAGCAATTAGTGTCTCTTGCAAGTACAAAGCGCCTGGTTTGCATTTTAATTCTCTCCAAGGGGCCGCAGAGGAGGAGATGCATGGAAAACGGGGAGGTGTGTGTTATTTTTTCCGGGCACACATAGGCAATGTGTCGATATTTTTCCACACAGTGAGGGCCTTGCTTCGATTTCCGGCACGAAGACTTGGATCCTCCTCTGGTTGCAGGGTATTTAGACCCCCTGGGGACAAAGTGGAGAAATCCTGGGCGTGCAGGATGAAATCACAGGAGCTGCGTCGATCTGGTGAGCGATGCAGGGAAATTTCTGTCACACAGCAGGCGCTATGTCAATTCTTCTCGCAGGAAGTCGGGCTGTGTAGTTCCGGCTCGGCTATGCGTGGATCCAGTGGGCCATGAGTCGAAGTTCTGGTCGCAATGCTGGTGCTGCATCGATCTCCTCTCAGGGAGCCAGGCTGCATCGTTGTGGTTCGGCATGCGGTGATTTTCTCACTGCGATGCAGGCTGTGCGTCATTTCTAGCAGGCTGTTCATATAATTTTCGCTGCACTAGGAGTTCTTTGCAGGATGAGGTCTTTTTGGTCCTGAGACTTCCAGGAACAGGAGGCAAGCTCTATCCAAGCCCTTGGGGAGCATTTCTCAGCAGAGCCAGAGGGCAGCAAGGCAGCAGGGCAATAGCAGGACAGCAGTCTTTTGCAGAAAAGCAGTCAGGTGAATCCTTTGGGCAGTCAGGCAGTCCCGTCTGGCAGGTTGCAGTTTCTGGTTCAGAGTTTCTTCACCAGTGGTATGTTGTCCAGAAGTGTCTGAGTTGACAGGGTCAGAGGCCCTGTTTAAATACTCAAATGTGCCTTTGAAGGGGGGAGACTTCAAAGAATGGCTTTCAGTTCCATCCTGTTTGCCAGGGTCCCAGTAGGGGGTTTGGCAGTCCATGGTGTGAGGGCAGGCCACAGTCCTTTCAAATGTAGGTGTCAGGCCCTCTACCCTCCCAGCCCAGGAAGACCCAATCAGTATGCAGATGTGTGCAGGTGTGACTGAGCATCCTGTGTTTGGGATTGTCTGAGTGAAATGCACAAGGGAGCTGACAACTAACCTAGCCAGACATGTATTGTAAGGGACAGAAGGATTTAAGTGCAGAGAAATGCTCACTTTCTAAAAGTGGCATTTCTAAAATAGTAATATTAAATCTAACTTGACCAGTCAGCAGGATTTTGTATTACCATTCTGGCCATACTAAATATGACCTTCTTTCTCCTTTTAGATCAGAATCTACCACTCAAACAGTAAATGAGGGTAGCCCTAATGTTAGCCTTTGAAAGAAGCAGGCCTGACAGCAGTGCAAAACAAATGTAGGAGCTCTACTCTATCAGGACATAGGCCTTTTGCCTACATAGCACCCTGCCTATGGGTTACCTAGGGCCTACCTTAGGGGTGACTTTAAGTCTTGGCAAGTACTTTTAAATGCCAAGTCAAATTGGCAGTGAAACTACACACACAGGCCTTGCCATGGCAGACCTGAGGCATGGTTAAGGGGCTACTTATGCGGGTGGCACAATCAGTGCTGCAGGCCCACTAGTAGCATTTAAACTACAGGCCCTGGGGACATGTAGTGCACTTTACTGGAGACCTACAAGTAGATTAAATAAGCCAATTGGGCAGGAACCAATGTCACCATGTTGTCAGGGAAAGAGCATGCACTGGTTAGCAGTGGTAAAGTGCGCAGTCCTAAAACCAGCAAAAACAGTGTCCAAAAAGTGGAGGGAGGCAGGCAAAAAGTTAGGGGTGACCACCCTAGGGTTGTCAGGTCTAACATCCAGGTATTATTACATCATTCATTGAAAGTTTAGATACATATGGAATTTGAATAACCTCCATTGGGCCACATATATCAAAAGGTACTTTATCCCAAACAATCCCATCAGGAGTTGGTATGGCTGAAATATTCATTAGGGACAATTCGTCTGCGGACCTTATGGGAAGAAAATGTTGTTTTAGGACCTCATTCACCTTCAACTGTAGAGCGTCCAGAAAGGTAATGACCATGTATTAATAGGAAAAAGAGGATGACAAACCAAATTCAAAGAAGAAAGGCAAGTATAGTTAATAAAAGCCACAGATAGTGCCATGGAATAATGAAATAGTTATTTTTGTACCAGTTTTTCAGTTTACGTGGAGATGAGGCAGATGAGTCGGGAAAAGGAGTCACTGACTGATGCAGGAATCAAAATATCCAGAAGCAAAATATCTAGAAGCAGTTTGTGCAAACACTGGAGCCTTGTTTAGAAGTGGAGAACTGCCAGAAGTCTCTCTTGGTGGTTCATAGTAGATTATTCCATATGTTTGAGTTGAATTTGAGTAGAATCTCTCAATATTGTTGTCATTGCTTGTTGCAGAACAAGTTAATGGTACTAATGAAGGATCATTTTCCACTCTCTCCAAGTTTGGAGAGGTGTCAGCATTGCTACTAAAAAACTGTAGAGGAACATCTTGGTCTGTAGTGAGAGAGAGTCTGGTACTACCCACAAGTCCTCTAGGTCTGTTATGCAGGATCAGCCATAAGGTGTAGCTTGACATTGTCAATGGAGACAAAGCAATTTTCTTTAGAACCAGGCAGCAGTGGCAGGATAACAGTGCTGGTACTGAGTATTTCCAGGACTGGAACTGGTGCACAATAAGAAGGACCAAACTCGTTTTTCACAGCAATCTATTCACATACTAGATCCCCAATTTTTAGAATCCAGAAGGTTGGTGTGATTGGTACATCACCTATTCCAAAGGAGGCAGCACTGTTAGATGTGTTGTCATCACGGAACTGTTATCATGCAATACAGTGACATGTTCATATATTTCAAAAAGTGCATCTGCCGCCACAGCGCCAGGACCCACGAAATCTGGAACATACATTTGTGTTCCGAACAGGCATTCATATGGGGTACGCCCTCCCAGGAACCTTCTGGGAAGATTATTAAGTGCTTTCCGGACTCTATACAGGTGATTAAGCCAACTATGCCATCTAAGACCCGGGCCTAATATCTAGCTATAAGGATTGCTTTCAATCCCGGTTTCTTCACTTCACAGAGCGGTTTCCCTCGGGATGATATGGAGATGAATAATACAGTTGGACCCATAATGAAGCCATGGTGTCCCTCAATGCCCTTGAGGCAAAAGCAGGGCCCTGATCCAAGTGAAAAGCCGCAACTGCATATGTGCCGATAAAGACATGCAAATCTTTAAGAACAGTTTGAGCGTCAGCCGAGAGCTGTGGCCATACTCTTAGAAATCTGAAGCATGAGCTAACAGTGACTAAGATGTATTTGTATGCACAATCAGGTGTCAAGGGACCACAATGGTCCAGGAACACTCTTTGTAGAGGTTTGTTGAAAATAAAGAATAGGGTCTGCAGTGGGTGTTTAACTGTGGACCATTTTATTTGCTGACTGATGTCACAGCAAAGGACATACTGCTTAGTCTGTTTGTAGAGAGCTAGTCACCAGTAGTCTGCTTGTAACAGTGAAATAGTAGCCACCACACTAGCATGGGCAGAAGCAACTCCCTCATGTGCTGCTTTATGCTAAGTAGAAGCCACCACACTAGCATGGGCAGAAGCAACTCCCTCATGTGCTGCTTTAATCAACTCAGATATTTGATCTTGGTTGGGTATCACACAGTCACCCACCCCTGGTAATGCTCCTAGGGCAGTATCGAGGGTAGATATGCGGTAGGAATATTTTGCAGGATATGCCTTTGGTATGGACTTGCTTTCAGCCAAAGCTTTCACAGCAGCTAGTGATTCATCATCCAACCTTGTCCGTGAATGAGTTATTGCAGCAACAGAAGCCATAGGTACAGCTGACCTGGCCACTTCCTCAGCCAAGGTATTGTCAGTGACATGTATTTGTAGGAGTCTGGTCTGGTATGTAGTGGGTACCTATGGTACTTACACCTTATAGTAGGTCCAGTTCTCCCTTAGTAGTGAAATGTAGGCATTGTCTAGAAGCCAAGCTCTCTATGGGTAGCTGTAGCTGAGCAGCTCATGCTTATCTAGGAGACATGCGCAGCTCATGCAATACCACTGTAGTCACACGCTACTCACACACATGATTGAAAATACTCTGTGTTACAGAAATAAAGGTACTTTATTTTAGTGACACAAATGCCAAAAATACCATAGAGACTATGGCCCTCACTATGATACTGGCAGTAAAAAACACTTACTGCCGTGGTAACAGCCACCGAAAGACCGTCGCCGTGGCTACCATATTATGACCAGAGCCGCATTTCCACCAGAAGAAGGGCGGAAATCTGGCTGTGGCCATACTGGCGGATGGCGGTAAGGTGGCGCTGCTACCACCAGCAGCGCCACGCCAGTAGACCATCAGCAGCTGTATTATGGTAAATAATACGGCCTGGAGGTGTTCTGCTGGTGGGCGCTGCTGGAGGTAGCAGCGCCACGTCCTTTCTCCTGCCGGAAGACTCCCTGGATCCAGGTAGGTCGGGTCTCCGACAGGGGAGGGGGGTGTTGTGTGTGTGTGTGGGGGGGTGTGCATATATGTGTGAGTGTGTGCGTGAATGCAGGTGGCATTATGAATGCCATGAAAACCATGGCAGTAGGTGGGGTCGTAATCCTGCAGGCGGCACAATGGCGGACGCCAGGCTGGAGATCCTTATCTCCAGCCCGGCGGCTGCTACCGCCATGGTGGTCGGAGTCGTACATTGGAGGGTTGGCTTTAGCCAATTTCATAATGTGGCGGTAAGTACCGCCAGCCTGTTGGCGGTACTACCGTCACATTAACGCTGATGCCGGAGTCATAATGACCACCTATATTAGCTTAGGAGGTAAGTAATATACAAATTACATATACTAGTGTGCAGAATTAGCTGTAAGAACAGTTAGAAAACAGTGCAAATAGTGAAAATCACAATAGTTAGAAATGGGCCCTATACTATGAAAGTTTAATCTTAATGTTGGTTTTCCACCTAGGCAAGTGTAGTGTATAGAGGGGCACTGGGAGTATTAGAAAATACCAAAGGTAAGTAATAGAACCCACCCCAGAGCCCAGGAAAGCAGGAGTAAACCACAATAACTTTCCTAGAACACACAAGAACAGGAGAAAGAAGATTTTGTAGGAACCAGAATAGACTGCAAGACACCAACAGTGGGTTCCTGGACCTGAAGACCTGTGGAAAAAGGGGGACCAAATCCAAGAAGCACAGTAGAGTTCAGGAAGAACAGGAACCCCTGCTAACCTGGATGAAGGTGCAAAAGAAGATGAACAGTCAGTACTGCACCCAAGGAGATGGATGCAGGTTCCTGGTTGGTGCAGATGATGTCACCTCCAGGTGGATGATTGCAATCTGGTTTGCGTAGCTGGATTCTGCCAACAAGCATGAGCACATGCAAAGGTTGCGGTAAGTGGAAAATGGCTCTGTCAGGACCAGGAGTGACCTGGTGGACCCTACCCAGGAGGGAGAGTCAGAGGAGGCTCTCAGCAACTCAGAGAGCCCTCAGAAGACCAGGCAGCACACACAGGAGTCTCACAGCACGGGGACAAAGAAGGTGCAAAAGGAGGCCCACGCAGCACTACAACAAAGGATCCCATGCCGCCGGAGAACTGCACAGGAAGCTGTGCATCACAGGAAGGAGTGCTGGGGGCTGGAGTTGCATGGTACATGAAAACCTTTGGGGAAGGATGCCAACAAGCCTTGGCTCCTGCACAACACGCAGTGCATAGGGATACTCTCTTGTGTGGGGAGTCAAGCTCTAACCTCCACTCAAAGTTGGGCAGTAGGACATCAGGACTATTGTGACCACTTCAGTCCACCAAACAGGATGCAGGATCCACAGAACTCATCAGAGGGGGGACCCACGCAGCCGGTCGTCGATGCAGAGAGGTGTCTGCTGAAGCAGGGGAGTGACTCCTTCACTCCAAGGGAGATTCCTTCATTCGTATGGTGCAGGCTGAAGACAGGCTGTCCTCTGAGGATACACAACTGGGAAACAGTTGCAGTTGCTGGCAGAAGCTAAAGATACAATGTTTCAGAAGTTGTCTTTGCTTCTTTGTTGCAGTTTGTAGAGTTCCTGGATGGTCCAGATGCAGTTTCTTTAGTAAGAAGGTGAAGTAAAGGATGCAGAGGATTCCTGCTGGAGTCTTTGAATCTGAATCTGAAGAACCACCCAAGAGAAAGACTCTAAATAGCCCTGAAAGGGGGATGGTCAGCTAAACAGGTAAGCACCTATCAGGGGAGGGTGCTGATGTCACCTGCTGGCACAGGCCACTCATATGCTCACAGATTTCACTGCCAACTTGCAATCCAAGATGGTAAAACCCACTGACACTCTGGAGGAGCTCTGAGCACCACCCTTGGGGTGGTGATGGACAGGGGAGTGGTCACTCCCCTTTCCTTTGTCCAGTTTCATGGAAGAGCAGGGACTAGTTGTCCCTGAACTGGAAGCATTTCGAGTTGCCTGGGGAGGCTGCCTCCCCAAGCTTGTAACACCTATTTCCAAAGGGAGAAGGTGTAACACCCCTCTCCCAATGGAAATCCTTTGTTCTGCCTTCCTGGGCTTGAGCTGCTCAAGCAACAGGAGGGCAGAAACCTGTCTGAGAGGTGGCGATAGCTGGGGCTGCCTGGAAAACCTCAGATGGCTGGAATGGCAATACAGGGGGTCCTCTAAGGAGCCCCCAGAGTGCATGGAATCAAACAACCAATGCTTGCAAAAGTATTGGGGAATGATTTCAACATGTTTGATACAAAACATGCCTATGTTCGGGGTTACCATTATGTAGCTGGTCCAGTACACGTGTAAAATGGCATCCCCACACTCACAAAGTCCGGGAAAGTGGTCCTGGAAGTCATTGGAGCACCTCTGCTAGTGCAGGGGTGCCTTCACACACAGATACTCTGCACCCTGCCCTCAGGGGTGGAAGGCCTGCTATGGGGTGACTTATAAGTGACCTGGCGCAGTGTAAATGGCAGTGAAAGGGTGCATGAACCTTTTTACGCAGGCTGCAATGGGAGTCCTGCAGAAGCCTCTGCCTGGGCTCCCTATGGCAAAAGAAATGCTGCAGCCCATAGGGATCTTGTGGAACCCCAATGCCATGGGTACCTAAGTACCATATACTAGGGACTTATAAGGGGGCACCAGTATGCCAATTGTGGATGAAATAGTGGGTTATCAGTATGCAATAACCATACTTTAAGGGAGAGAGCATAACTACTGGGGTCCTGATTAGCAGGATCCCAGTAGACACAGTCAAGCACACTAACCAACCAGCCAAAAGTGGGGTAACCAAGCTAGAAAGAGGCTACTTTCCCACAGTTTTCAAACACATTGATGTCCCAATGTATGAACAACATGGACATAGGGTAGCTTTTCTTTCAGACCTGCTACTTTCCCCCACAGTAATTTGCGTTTAATCGTGTAACCTTTTGAATCTCTGAATCCATTCTGGTGCCAGTAATGCAGATATTAATTGAAGGACTGGACACAGTAGTAAGAATTTGCAAGAGATTAATCTTAACTTTCCTGCATTCGTTTGTTCCAGTGCCATCAACAGAGCCTTTAGCTCTGCTAGTTGTTCAGTGCAGTCCCCTAAGGTCTGCATTTAGGTGTGTTGTGGATGGAATTCACCATCTTTCACGTAAACACTCACGATCGCACAGGTGGCGGAGTATTGATGTTTATTGCCTACTGCAGGTTGGGCTGAGATATCATTGTACAAAATTGATTGATATTGTTCAATAGGCAATGTGTTTGCTGGAACAGGGTATTCAAGTTCATATTGTATAAATTCTTGAGTTTGTAATTTTGGGTCAAAAACATAGTCAACATCAGTGGCCATCAGAGACGTTGCCCATTGAATCCAACATGAATGTAATGCCTTAGTGTTAGGAACACTGGCTTTGGTGACAGTCTCAAGGGCTGGTATTGGAGATACAACAATGATGCATTTTCCGTGGGCCAGAGGTATCTCTTTAATAACATCCATCTGAACAGCAGTCAGACTTTTTTCTGTGGGAGGAATGCCTTGTTCAGGTGCGGAATACAAACGTGATTTGCATGAAATAGGGATGGTATCACCCTAATTGAATGTTACATAGGTGAAACCAATGGCATCAGCAACTACTCTGAACACCAAAAGCATTTTGTTGTTTCTTGTATGTAAATGTCTAGCTGCAAGCATGTCTTTTTGTAATGTTCTGAGAATCTGTGTGTGTTTGACTGTCCAATATTTGCTTGAAAAGTGAGGACTTATTGTTTCATATCATGGTTTGATGCATTGTGTATAATCTGGAATGTATGTTCTGCCAAAGTTTTAAAAGCTCACCAGTGACTGGAGCTTGATTTGATAATGTTTGGTGGCTGCAAAAGGGGCGCTAGGATCTTGCCTTCATCTGATAATTCGTATCCCAAAAATAGGACACTAAAGAAGGCTATTTTTATTTTTTGTTACATTTGTAGCCTAATTCGGTAAATCCCACAACAATGTGGCTTACCGGTCTTATATGTTGAATGAGATCATCATGTGTAAGGTAGATGTCGTCTACGTAGGGCAATGCCTCAGGGTCAATGTTGTGTAAAATTGAAATGACATGAGCTGAAAACAATCCTGACCTGTTTTTATACCCTTGTGGGTGTCAGCATTTTTTTCTTTCAGGCTCTACAGTTTGTCAGAAAAACCCTTTGAAAATATCCAGGATTGTTTTCTATTTTTGCACACTATACTCTTCATAAGTGCTGTACTTTGTGCATTTTGACTGGCAAATGTGCGTGTATGACTAATTAAATATATGTAGTCTAAGACTATTCTATATGAATGGTCCAGTTTAGCTACAGGGAACAATGGGTTGTTCATTGGTGAGAAACAGGGTTCTATTAAAGCCTGGTACTTTAGCTGTGTGAGGATTTCCCTCACGGGTGCACTAGCTTCATGCTTTATTTGATATTGGGGTTGATGTTGGGGTTGGGATCTAATTGGTTTTATGTTATGAAGAATCTTTGCGATATAATGCAAATGGCTGTGCCTTTGTCCTATCAAAGGCGCAAGCCTCCTTGAGCTCTCTGGGAACAAGGGGCACGAAAGAGGGTTCAATTACCTCTTCCCCATTTGGGAGGTATGGACACATTTTGGTGGCCAATCTTTTTTGGCCAATAAAATATCATAAATCGTAACAATGTGATCACAAAAGATGGTGTCTATTGTGAGCTCAATGTATCCTTCTAATTGTATTTTTAGTTTATACACCCTATCGGGGGTGATAATGTGCATGTTTGCAGTTTCAACTTGTAAAAAGTCGTCAGTTGCTTTTACCTCCAGATGCTCTTGAAGATTCCACTGAACTATTGTGGCCTCTGCCACGCTGTCTAGCAGGGCCAGGGGCCACTTCCTGTTCTTCAGTAAAGCTCTCATCTTGAGTGGCATTTCAAATAGAAATCACTGCCACTTTTTTCTTTTTGAATTGGGGGTTTTGTTGGGGAAGTTTCTTTTCTTTTATGACAGAAATGTCTGACGAGCGTTGTGACTTCTTTTTTTGGTTTCACATACTCAGTTCACTGCTCTGACCTCCCACTTCTCTCACTACATTTATCCAGTGAGTCCTGAAAGGAACAAGATTAGCGTGTATCAGTATATTGATATCTAGCAGGCATTTTTATAGTATCTCTATTTCTAAGATTATAGAGATTTTGAGGGGTCTCAGAATGTAGAGATTCTCCCCTTTCTTTTTTTAGGTGTTTGTTTTTGTTTATCCCAGCACTTTATAGAACACTCAGGTGTTTGCTTGGTAGAATCCTTATTGGATTTACCCTGTAATTGTGGTTTAGTAGGTCTGGCTCCCAGACTATCCCGACCAATACTAGAGTAGGGCTCAGCACCACATGCACACTGCTAGTGCAATTGCTTCCCCTTAAAGACTGCTTAATATTATTGAAGCTACAGTGGCAAAACTACCCATTAATTGCACTCCCAAATCCAGGGCCGGGGCAGCCCCGTATTTATCTTGAATTAACAGTTCCGGAAGATTGGCAAGTGGTAGTATAGAGCATGACAAATACTGGTATTGCAGTTATCTACTGTGGGAAACAACCCAAATGACAAGCATATAGTGACAATTCTATGTTTATCCTAGGGTCCTGTGTAGAGGAAAACTGCTGCCAGCGCAGTTATTTTTTGAGCTAAACAAAAGTGAATTTCTTCTTCTTTTGCAGGTTCTTTATCCATGATCGAGGGTACAGTTGCAAAGTTAATGCCTGGTGTGACTGCATGTGGTTGCGCTGGGGCAGCTAGTTCTAGGTTAGCATTTAACGTTTGCATTACAAACTGTACTAGCAATCTGTATATTGCTGTGAGTTCAACATATAAGCGGCAAACCTCAGCTATCGCCAAGGTGGCTGCATCAGGATGTGGTGTATGTGTAGCCAATAAAGGCCAGGTAGGACCATCATTCCTCAGAGGACCACAACTAATGTGTATTATTGTGTGGGGTAGGACACCATCAAGCCAGTTATTATGTTCTTGAAAAGATAGAGGTTTCTCTAAGTATGCATAAGCTCTGTATTGTGCAGCTATGTTACAGCACAGGAGGATAAGCCCTAATCCACCCTTCAGGATTTCGTCCTGAGAAGACATCATCCCCCATACCTGAGTATGACAGTATAGAGGAAGCCTGTTGTCTATAGAGACACCATCCCCATGTGGGCCAGTGTACCAGTGGTCTCAGCAAGCAGCTGTAACGGAGTCAGACAGCATGCAGTTGTGTTCATCTGGCTGTAACCTCCCCCTCTAACATGCATGGGACAGGGAAATGTTTTATAATAAAACAGTTGATGTTCTGAGAAATGTTCCTATATAAGGATGTGTGTGTTTCTGTGAACGTTAGAGACGCGATGTACCACTTGTGCTGACAATCTTATCTCGCTGCAGCCTTGAGGAAAGCACAAAGTGAAAAGATTGTCATGCTAGGAAATGTAATGCTTTACTAGGTGAAAGGACAACTAGATGAAGAAAATAAAACACCATGAATGTGGCCAATTCTAAAAAAATAAAATGAAGCAGAATAAAATGTTACTAGGCGAAACGGCACAAGCAGCAAGCCTAGTTGCTAAAATAACGTGCCCAGAGACATCACTAAAAATGTCTATACAACATAGGAAGAGGTGGAAGGACCTCAGGGGCAAAGTCCATTCCCTGGTCTCCAGGCACCAGCTGCAGGACAAGAAGATGGTGGCCCTCCCAGTGCCCCATTAACACTCTTTTCCTGGGTGGAGAAGGTCTTAGCCATCCTGCATCCTGAGAGCTTGACAGGCATACCTGAGGGAGTGGAGTCTTCAAGTCACAAAACACAATTATGTCACAAAAATGCAATGTCATGCATGTTCATAGCTCACCTTTTGCCACATTTACTGTTACTCTACTCACCAGCCGAGTGTTCACCTGTCCAAAGACCTCTATTTGGCAGCTCCCAATTGAAGTGTACTCAGCTGGGGAGATGACATTTGCATAGAGTGTGTAGTACAGGGACTGACATGCCTGCAACTCCCAGCAGACACTGTTCCTCTAACTCCAAACACCAGACCAGTGGTCACTTGCCCAACTACCCCTGTTTGTTATCTAGCAATTTAAGGGTACACACATGGGGAGATAACATTTGTCAAGTGTGTGTAGTACTGGGACTGACTTCACTACAACTCCCAGGAGGCACTGTTCTGTAACTTCAAACACTAGCACCGTGGCCACATTCTACAATGCATCAGTTAGTGAACTGTCAATTGAAGTGTACTCACCTGGGGGAGAACATTGGTCAAGTGTGTGTAGTAGAGAGAGTGACCTGACTGCAACTCACAGGAGGCCCTGTTACTGCAACTGCAACCACCAGCACAGTGGGAAAATGCCCCAATACTATGTTTTACAATTATCAATTGAAGTCACTCATCTGGGGTGATGACATTTGTATAGTGTGTGTAGTAGAGACAGTGACATGACTACAACCCTCAGGAGGTACTGTTTTTCTCACCACAAACACCAGACCAGTGTTAACTTGTCTAAAGAACCCTGTTTGCTAAATTGTAAAGAAAAAAACATAAATTATTGATTAAAGACTAATAGCCACACACACACCCAAATCATAACCATCCATTTTTTTTCACACTCACAGACTTACCATGCAGCGCTGGATAGTAAGGAACACTTTCAGAGGCAAAGCATCCTAGCAGAAACTCTTCGGCAGGACATGGTTAGTGAAACCATGTACTGCTAAACCAAGGGCAATCAGATCACTGCCAAAAAGACATACATCACCCAGGTCCTCTCTCATCCCCACATAAACTATAACTGACTTGCAATTGATTTCGATCCACCCTCTTGCTGTATGATTCTCTGTATTTTTTCTGCCAAGTTAGACTGCTCTTTCTTATGCAGGTTAGAACAGATCTCTTGACTCTGCATGGTCCACGTGGTCATGCAAACCAAGGTCACTTGTTTATCCAAGCTAACTTTCAAAGATATTCATAGAACAGGACCCTGCCTTCTAGACAACCAATCCATCTGACCATCCCCTTTATAACAAGATATACATTTGTGGAACCTCCTTCTTCCCACAAGCTGCACAATCATGGAACTCATTTCCAGCAAAGACAAAAGATACAAAAGTTCACCTGAAATTCATGGAGGGAGGAAGTGCAGACCTTGTTCCTCACACATGATGTAATTACCATCACATGTATACAGAAGATGCACAGGCATGCTGCTAGACAGCCACACACCCTAAACACTTATGCAGCCCCCCCCCACACCACATAAACCCTGAGAAACAAACCTAATTGTGAATATATTAGAAACATAAAAGTAGCTGCTTGCAAGATCAAATCTTGCTTCAGGCTTCCCAAAGAAGCAAGAGATACAAAGTCAGATGCCTATGCATGGTATCAGACATCCATGTTATGTCATGTTTTCCCAGGAGGGTATCCTAGTGCTGAAGTAGTAACTGTTTGGGTCAGGGTAGAGGCTAGTTGAAGAGTCAAGTCATCAGTTTATTGTGGAATTCAAGAACTTAAGAGGTGGCTCTGATGTGCAGGTGCCGTTTATTTTAGGCATTAGGAGTGAGGTAGAAGATATGACCATTAGATCTGCTTCTTTATATGTAGTGGTGTGTGAGTAGGAGCCCTGCTGATTGTGGGTGTCTGATAAGTTTGTGAAAGTTTGTGAAAGTTTAAGTGGTTGTTGAGGTATGTGGGGCTGTAAGCCTTTTAGACATTGTTGGACCTGGCTCTTTTTGTTGGATAATTCCCAAACTTTTTGCCTTCCTCCTCCTATATTTTCTGACCTTTTGTTGTTGGCTCAAGGACTCCGAGAACTTTACCACTGCTAATCAGTGCTAAAGTGCAGGTGCTCTTCCTACTAAAGTTGGGATGATTGGCTTGCACCTAATTGGCACATTTAATTTATCTGTAAGTCCCTTGTACAGTGGCATCTCTATACCCAGGGCCTGTAAATTAAATGCTACCAGTGGGCCTGCAGCGCAGCTTGCACCACCCAAGTAGAATTTCAAACTTGTCTCAGGGCTGCTAGCACAGGGCCTGCGTGCACAGTTTACAGTCACAGGGACCTGGAATCTAAATTTACTTGCCAGGCCTGGAACTCCCCTTTTACTACATTTACTTCACCCCTGAGATAGGCCCTAGCTAGCCCTATGGGCAGGGTGCTATGTATGGAAGAGGCAGGACATGTGCCTGGTTGTTTGGCCTGTCCTAGAAGTGACATAAAGCCTATTTGGTTTCTCACTGCTGTGAGTGCTGCCTTGTACACAGGATTGCATTGGAAATGCCCTGCCTTATGTCTAGGGAGTATTATCTGATCTATGAGGGGTAGCGTAGGCATGTTTGGTATGGTTGTAATGGTATTGAGAAATGCTGATTACTGGTGTAGGTGGATTGTTTATTTCCATTACAGAAATGCCACTCCTAGAAAATGCTTATGACTCTGGTGTTTTGCAGCTTGACTCCAATCCACGTCTGGGATAGAGTGAAAGTTGGGCTTTGTGCATACTTTTCAGACAGCCTGTATACAGGGTGGGTGGAGGTGTCACAGAGGTGCATCTTCAAATTAAATGGTCTTTCTGGGCTGAGAGAAGGAGAGGTGGGGCACACCTGCATTTGTACAGGCTGTGCCCTGGACACAAAGGGCTTGTTTACCCCCCACTGATGTCTGGAACCTGTGCTGGAGGAGAAAGGGGACACTCCTGGAGCCAGTCGGAACTGGTTTGAACCCCTTCTTCCCCTTTTTGTGAAAGCTTGTGCAAAACTTATTATAAGTACAGGGGTTTTTCCCCATGTTAGGAGAGACACTAATGGACTGACGTGGACACCGGATGCTACTGGCAGGACTCACCAGGAATGACCTTGGGACTGCTGCTGTTGTGCTGACCTATGACCTGCTAGGTCATTGAGAGGGACTGCCATTGCTTCTTCAACCTCGTGCTGGTCTGATTGATGGGACTCAGCCACCCAGTGCCCCATTCTGCTGTCTCCAGGGGTTGGGTAGTGTGCCCTCGTTCCCTGCATTTCTTCTTGTGGTTCAGCATTAAAGTGATGCATCTAACTACCCTTGTGGTGGAGGAAGAGCACTTTTGTTTTCCTAAGTGTGAGGATGGTGCTCTGATGTTGAAGCGCTGAAAGAGCGATTGATTTCCCTTGTTGTTTTCAGCACGATGGAGGCACTGCCTGGTGCTCATTTCTCCAAGCCCAGGGAAAACAGAGAATGAAGCTAGCGCACTCACTGTGACGCCCCCAGGACGAGGAGCACTGAGTAAAGTGCCCTCGGGGCACAGGCAGGTACCTGCTTTGAGTGCTTTACTGCTGCGGCCCGAGTTTGGAACAAGCAGGTCTATCCCTGTGTCGGAGACCCACTGCTAAGGGCTGTGTGAGGCCAGAGGAGCCGCCGTGACACGCCCCTGGATGAGCACTCGAACATCCACGACGGCTGCCTGTTGCCTGGAGCAAAGGATCACCACCGGCTGGGCAGGTGAGGTGGCTTCCCAGCCCAAGTGGGCTTGAGGGCCGGATCGCCACATTGAACAGGAGGTGCACAGTCTCCCTGGATGCAGGAAGCCGCTTGCACCTCCACAAGCCTCATCAGGAGGCTTTCATTGCTGAAGGCAGCCCCATGTGAAGAGTGGGGTCACTTCCTTCCTAGGTGTGGGATTGTCCTATGGTTTTCCCCCATCCCTGGGCATATTTTGGGGATCGCGGGGGCCTTGATTCGTGGGGGCATTACTTTGCAGGACGGACGGAGGCCTCAGCTGAGACCCCATCACTGAGGGCCATTTTGCACCCCACGGAGCTTGGAGCAGAGGAGCTCCAGGATCAGGACACTAAAATCCGTGTTTTCACCCTAGGGCCCTGGTATTAGGTTAGCCTATGCCACCTTGGAACAATGACTTTCATGTGCACAATGGTGCAATGTGTTGATGACCTGTGCATAGTAGGAATGTTCTCATGACTTCCCATGGGTTCTCTGATGTTCCTGTTATTTGTATTTATGATGTTATGTTTATTATGACGTGCTTTTTTGTGGTATGGCAACCTGACTACTGCTTATGTTGCAGGATAACCAGTAATCTATGTGTTGCATGTGACTACTGTTGGCTTTTGCAGAGTAATACTACTGTGTAATGTTCTGAAAACTGCTTAGGTAACAGGGTATTACTGACATGTTGTGTTTGGTCTAATGATATTTTGTACAATGCATTTTATGTTTATATAACTGAGTGTCGTCTTTCTTTTGTGGTGTAAGTAGTGCGTCACGTGTGTTGTGCAATTACTTTACAGATTGGGATAGTCCTGACTGCTCGTGTCAAGCTACCAAGGAGGTTAGCAGGGGGTTACCTTGGGTGTTTGACTCTCTCGCCCTGAATAGAGTGGTGGGTTCTGCCTGGCTTAGGTGCATACCCTAGCCAACCAGAAACCCCATTTCTAACAGATACCTTCACGTTTATGGGGCACATGAAATCAAATAAGATATTAGATGTGTTACTTTGGAGCAGAGTAGCTCGCTTTTAACTCTGGTGAGGACCAACCTGTCATATCGTAAGTAAAGAGCAGTTTCATCCTTTCAAGTCATTCCTAGTAAAATCAAGCAAAACCCAAATGCCTTTAGACATCACTCATCATAGTTAATAACTCATCATCACTACTCTCATCATCTCTACACAACACATCATCACTAATCGTTTATCATGTTATACATCATATCCCACACTGACGACACACAGCTCATCCTCTCGCTATCTTTAGTGTATATACAAATGTCAGATACAAACTACACTGTATTTGGCAAGATATGACACATTAAAAGTGAAACATGATTGTGTTTGACATAGATAGTGTTGGGGGGCAGGTAATACCTCAGTTGACTGTATTTAGAAAAAAAGATGCTGAAAAAAAATGTGTGCAGATAATACATTTGAAATGTAGTATTTGCACATTATAAAAAAACAAGTAGGGAAAAAGGTGATTTTGAAGTAAAAAATAATTTGAGAACATTGTATGTACATTTATGACACAATGAGATCCTTAATGTTACCAAGGTATCACACAATTCTAAATGTTGAAAAATAATAATAATCTTATAAAATGTATTTTCATTCACAAATACTAAATTATGATGCAATTAAGTAATACAAAACTATTTAAAACAATTAAACAATTCACACAATCAATGATTTAAATGATAAATTAATAGTTAAAATAATTACCAATTGTTTAAAAATTATGTGTTACTTTATTAATACAATGTACACAATTAGTACTCAATCTAACAAATTAAAGTATTTAAATTATTAAACAATTTATAAACAATTAAAACATATATTTAAATAAAAGCTTCCCACTCTACTTCTCTACAAACCCAACAACTCACCAATAAATAAATAAATAAATACAGATAAATTACAGAAACTTTAACTATGTAACCAACACAAAAAACGAATAAACTATACTAACAATTATATTATATACAAGTATATTTGAGAAAGGCATATTGAACACTTATGAAAACAATACTCCTAGCATTCCTAGCTGTGATATTCTGTCCCACGAAATTCTTGACATCACAATATTTTTGACTCAACATTTGTGTCTCACAACATTTTTGCAAAGGCTTTAAGGTTGCACATCACTGATAAATGTCACCTTAGTTTTAGAGCCTCCTTTTCAGTTCATAGATTTCTAGTGGTCTCTTTAGAAAATGTATATGCATCATAACTTGCTTCATAGTTGCTATGTCCTCTTCCCATTCAATCTAAGAGACTGAGGCCCTCATTCCGACCCTGGCGGTCATAGACCGCCAGGGCCGCGGGTGACGGAAGCACCGCCAACAGGCTGGCGGTGCTTCCCTGCCCATTCTGACCGTGGCGGTAAAGCTGCGGTCGGAAAACCGGGTCCGGCGGTTTCCTGACGGATTTCCCCCGGCTGGGCGAATCCGCCATGGCGGCGCTGCAAGCAGTGCCGCCATGGGGATTCTGACCCCCTTCCCGCCAGCCTGTTTCTGGCGGTTTTTACCGCCAGGAACAGGATGGCGGGAACGGGTGTCCTGGGGCCCCCTAACAGGGCCCCAGCCTGCTTATCACTGTCTGCCTAGCAGACAGTGAAAAGCGCAACGGGTGCAACTGCACCCGTCGCACACCTGCAACACCGCCGGCTCCATTCGGAGCCGGCTTCAGTGTTGCAGGCCCCTTTCCCGCTGGGCCGGCGGGCGCTACCTTAGGTAGCGCCCGCCGGCCCAGCGGGAAAGTTGGAATGGCCCCAGCGGTCTTTTGACCGCGGGGCGGCCAAATGGCGGTTCCCTCCAGGTGGGCGGCAACCGCCGCCCGCCGGGGTCAGAATGACCCCCTGAATCTTGGCTGATGTTACCTGTTCCCACAAACCTCTGGAGTAGTGGGTTGGTGACGTGTATCAATATCATCAAAGTTTTATTTCTGCATTTAAGGTAATTTGGGGTCATCTGTGCCCTATGTATTTTCCTATCATGGCAACAATTTGGTATCTTTGATTCTCTAATGAGGAAATTAGTGTACTTCCTTATGAATTTATGGGCAGTGAAAATTGTGAAACGGCTATCTTCAGAATCTTCACTGTAGCTTGCCATCTTGTTTGTGTCTAATTTGGCTGCTAAAGCAAAAATGGTGGACAGTATAGGTGATCATTCTTTTTTGCCCACACAACATTCCTTATTGTGAGCCACTCTCTATTCATTGACTGTGACTAGGGAGTGAATGCGAAGCCATGTGTTCTATGATATTATAATATTTATTTGCCAAATATGTTGTTTTTGCCATTTCACAAATTAATGGCATATGCTACACCTGTTTTCCTTGCATGAATTATGTTAGAAAGATGTGTTTTATGCTGCTTTTAATCATTTGTCGTTTTTAGATGCTTTGCTTAATGTAACATATATTTATTTTCCAGTGCCAACTGTCTCTATTGTTGAATAATAAACTCCTTTTGATGCTTGTTTGATGTTGTCTACCTCACATAATACATAAGGCTGTTGCAGGTACTTTGATTTGATTTAAATGTTGATGGACAGAGAAAAGGCAGTCTAGATGGCAGGGGACTCTACGCCCTCCACCTTGCTTTACTCACCTGCCAAATTTCACCTCTGTCCAATAGGCAAACTCTATGATTTTGTGTGAACCACCATCACGGCTGCTCATACAAAGCCACTTAAAAATTTGTTGTGTGTCAGTCGCTGTTGAGGGATGCTTACCCCAAGGTTTTAAAAGTTTTACTTTTCTAAAAACAAACTCCCCTTTGGTGTGGAGGTAATTTCTTATTTTTACTGTCTCTCGCTGTCAAGAAATTCCTGGCAGTGATGCACAGTGAAATAAAGCCATCTGACCTCTCACTCAAAAGAGGGAGGAAGATTGAATGGCTTACTTACAAAACCTGGGACTCCCTAGGGTCGTCAGACCAAGGGTCACATCCACGAGAAATTTTAATCCATTAGCATAAACCTGTTAGTCCAAATGACTTAAAATTGTGCAGGCAGACCAAACGTTTGGTGGACAGTGTGCCTCATCGCCATTGCGATGCATTACCTTGTTTCCTAAACTCTAAATCGGGACCTTTATATTTTGTTTCACATTCAATAAATGTATGTCAACTACGTGGTTAAGATTAAGGGGGATTTTCAAAACCTCTCTTTTTATTGCTTGTGGTTTTGTATTTGAGGTCCTCTTGCTTAACAGATAGTATGGTTTCAGACTTTCTTTAATCTATGTTGTTTACCAATTAAATGTCATGTTTCTAAATCAATATTGTTTAACAACTTAAATTTAACTAATTTGCATTTGCATGTTTTCTAAGTCGAATCTATTACCTGTTTGCACTTCAAAATCTGCTTTGAAATTTACTTTGACATTTCCTAACGTATTACAAGTACTAGTGTAAAAGCCTCAAAGATATCTCAGGATTTTCATTAGAATGCAACACCCAGACTTTAGTACTATGTGGGAGTCTCGAGGGGCCCTTGTCTCCTTCTGAAGGAACCCCATAATTTTGTGCTATGCCCTTGATCAGAACTAACGTTCAGAATCCCTGTTACTTATGGCTGAGCGTACATCTTGGTTCAATAGGTGTCTGCTCCATCACCAAATCAGCAGCATCCTTGAGGGTGCAGCTTCCATACATCGCCTTGAGAGCAGAGTGTAATGTGAACTCAAGGCTGAAATATATCTATTTAGGCTGAGAAATCGCACACTTGCCCAAATAGCATTACAGCATTGTTAGTGTCAGAGTCAAGCTGCGATGCATCACTTGAAATGCTTGAAACTTCCTACAAGTGCAGCTTCTGAAATAAATGCAATGTTATGCAAGCTTGACCACCGTTAAATGCAGATGCTGCCCATCGAGTAAAAAGTACCTTTTTTAAGAAAATAGACGCAGTATGAAGTCTACAGTGTCCTTTCAGCATTCCATCAAAGGCTACTACCTCAGTCCAGCATTGCGCACGTTTAAGGGAATGCGGGACAAAGGAACTCAAACTTTATAACTTCGAAGAAACTTGAGGATCGTGCGACAAACCTGCCTCGCTCTCTGCTCAATGTCATTGTTTGGAGAGTAGACCACAGAAACCCCACCGCAGATTTGTAACAAAAATGTCACAATGAGTGAGGTCACCTTTTTGATGGATCACCTGGGAAAAGCAGTCTGAATGTGGTGTGCAGAGGTTCTGAGTAAGGTGAAGACAGGCAGTATGTATATGCAGACAAATTGCTCTCTGCAAAAAGCCAGCAGGAAATCCCGGGCTTCGCGACGAATTCTCTGTTGCAGTTTCAGGCCGACGCAACTCTTAATTATGATGATTTTAAAGAGCACGTTGAAAGTTGACTAATGAGAACACGGACCACACTGTAGAAAGAGTGTGCGAGATATAATGTCAAAGAAGGAACCTTTAGGTTTTTCTCGAAGGGTTGTTGTTTGTTACTGCGCCAATGAATTTATAGAAACACACACATATGAGTATATATATATATATATATATATATATATATATATATATATATATATATATAATCTGAGCACCACCAAAGGCGTTTCTCACAGTACAATGCACATCTTACCAACAAGAAGATTTTGCAACTCATATTTTCTATTAAATGACTGACATTTCACAGGTTGAGATTCCTGTTCTTTCCCACTGCTCTGGTGCTGTTGTGGCAGCCTAGCGCCAACACAGTCATCCCTGGTCTGCGTTGTAGGCAGGATTGTTTCTGTGCAGGAAGGGGCACCTTCCTGCATACAAACAATCCTGTTGTTTTTTCCTCTTTCTATGTGTGCTGCAGAATAAAAAGAGGAATAAACAACGAAAAAATAAACATATTGTCCTTGTTGTGCCTCCCCTAGGGAGGTGTAAGATTTTGGTGCATCCCCGGTTTTACAACCTCTTGTAAATCTAAAAATGCTTATAAATCTATGGGTGTTGCTTGGCAACATCCACTGCAACGCCCATGGAATGCCTTCCTTGGGTAGAGTATGGCAACTCAGTGATTTGCACTACCTTGCCTTATTTCATATCTTTAAGGCTATTCAAAGCCATGCAAAGTGGCTTTGTGTGGCCTCCAATATATGAGTTCAAGGCCTCTGCTGCTGTTGCATCATGTAAAGTGATGCAAGAGAGCGGCAAGGGGCTCATACATATGCCTCACAGTGACCATGCAAGGCGTGCATTGAAACTCTTTGAGTTTATCACTTACAAAGCAGTGGGTATACATAGCACATCCCTAATATTTACAGTGCATTGTCTGGCATGGAAGAGTTATATTGGCTCATAGCAGAAATGATTATTAAAGAAAGAAATGTTCCATAGTGGTATACCATAAACCATGCTCATACTACAGAGAATGATTTACAAGACTGCAGATGAATCATTTGTCTTACTTATTTAAATGCATATGTACATTATTTACATTAGCACCTGCTGACACAAAATTGAGTAATGCTAGAAGAACCAACTTTGAATGGCATTACGTTACCATAACCACTATCCAGAAGACGGTCAAGTAGGAAGATGGTTAGGAGCTGTGAGAACTCCCTGTGAATAAGTCAGATGGATCAAACTACAGTCAATGGACTCTGCACGTCCATTGTGAACTTGATGTCAACCTTGAAATTATGTTTCCTGAAATAAGCACCACACTCCTGCTGTACCAAGGTACAGCACTGGATCCATATGGAATACCCCCAATTTTTTAAACCAAGGATTTACAAGCGATGGATAGTATCCTGCAGCAAGAGCAGCAAGGATGATTTCTAATGAAGTTTCAGCATTTATCCTATGCATAACTAGGAATCTGTTTTTGATGATTCACTTCTTCTTATCCCGTATGAGAGTACCAAGGGAAACCTTTTGCAATCTACCTAGACATATACTGTTAGACCTGGCATCCTTGGTGTGGTTTCCTCTGACTTTCTGCTTTCTGACCTCCTATTTTTCTCTCTTCAGTTTTGCTGGCTTTAGGATTCTATACCCTTTACCACTGATAGCCAGTGCTAAAGTGCAGGTGCTCTGTACTCTGAAACATGGTAACATTAGCTTATTCACAATTGGCATGTTTAATTTACTTGTAAGTCCCTAGTAAAGTGCACTATATGTGCACAGGGCCTGTAAATTACATTCTGCTAGAGGTCCTGCAGCAATGATTGCACCACCCATTACTGTAGCCCTTTGAACATGTCTCAGCGTCAGTCGGCGCAGCTTTAAACTGACATTTTGAACTGGGAAGTGCACCCACTTGCCAGGCCCAAACCTTTCCTTTTACTACAGATAAGTCACCGCTAAGGTAGGCCCAAGTTAGATCCAAGGGCAGGGTGCCATGCATTTAAGACGTTGAACATGTACATTTAAGTTTAACATCTCCTGGTAGTGAAAAACGAAAACATTTTCCTTACTGCAAGGCCTAGCTCTCCTATAGGTTAACATTGGGGTTACCTTGAAGCACCCTTCAAGTGTAACTTCCAATTGGGAAAAGATAGAAAATTAAAGTTTAGTGTCTGTGGACTCACAATTTAAAATCACAACTTATTCTGAAGTCAGATTTTAAATTGTAAATCTGAAAATGTCACTTTCAGAAAGTTAGCATTTTCTTACTTTAACCACTCTTGGCCTCTGCCTGCCCCAAAATGCTGTATAACCCCCTATAGCGAGTCTGGAGCCAGGGAAAGAAGGGCGGGGACATTGTGCACTTCAAATGACTCTCTTTGATGTCTACCGCACTTCACAGGCTCAACTAGGTATGCGTACTGGACCCCAAACCTCATCAAATCAGTACACTTCTGGATCTGAGGACATTCTGTAAAGAAGGACCGCTGTGCTGCCAGGAGGGACTGCCACTCTGCTGAACTGCTTTGCTCTGTTGGTCTGCTGCCTGATGCCTCTTGCCTGGAAGTGAGACGGGTTGGACTTAACTCTCTACATCCTCTACAGAACCAAGTGACTCCAAGGGCTTGCTGCCTTGCCTCCTGTTCTGGAAGTCCTACATCTGTCAAAGACTTCCCTCAACCCTGCCTCATCTGCTGCTCAACTCTGCCACTGTGAGTCCTGTCCCACCAAGAGATGCCAATCCAGTCCTAGGCCTTGAAAGGGACTCGGCAGCTGTTTTCTGCAAATGCTGATGCATTACTGCCATTGCACGGATCAGAACTACCACATCCTACTTCAATGCTGACACATTGCCGCGGAGGTTGAGAAGTTTGCATCACTGACTGCGTGACTCAGGTTCAATGCATCTCCACCAGCCCCAGAGCATCGCCTTCACTGCGACGACAATGCATCCCCCTGACTGCACTGGTCTTAACCAATACATTGCCTCCTCAAAGTCATCCCAGCCCACCAGCCAAGGTATTTTACAGCTGGCACTGTCTGGGTCCTGTGGCCAGCCTGCCCTGAATTATGATCAGCCTGAACTTAGAATTTACCCCAGTCTAGCATGACCTCAAGTAACCTTTTAGCACTATTGATTTCTAGGCACTGTATGGCAGTTTATTCTTTAAAAATTCATATCTTTAGTTTTACCCTTTGGAGTTTTGTCATTTGGTCTTGTTTTTCTGAGATCAATATTCTCTATTGTTCTAGTGTGGGTTTTTTGTGTGGTGTTTTCTCTGTGTTACTGTAATTCAAGTGTTGAGCAAATACTTTACACATTTCCTCTTAAGTTAAGCCTGACTGCTATGTGCCAATCTACAAGAGTTTGAGCACAAGATAATTTAGGGTGTGTATCAGGCTTTCCTTGACTAGAAACGTGGCCCCTACTTGAACAGGGTGCCTACCTCTGCCAACTAGCGACCCAATTTCTAACATAAGTGATGGTGGAAACCTGTCAAGTTGGCTCCACCACAAAAGACTGACACAGAATTAGCCTCATTTAGTAAATTGCTGTCTTTATGCTTGATTGACTGTATGCAATTAGTTAGTGGTGAGAAAATACAGTGTATACAGAAGAGAGCTACACTTCCAATAAAAGGAGTGCACCTTATTAATGTCATTTGGACTAATTTAATGCTCCCAACAAATACAGTTATTATTGAACCAAGGTCATATAGTATCAGTCTTCGTGTACTTTGCAAACCTCTTGAAAATTGATACATTCCAAAAAAGCTCAATATCTACCTATTTGTAATGCATTTAGGTGATATACATTCTGGATCTAGTAATGGGAAACACCCCTAAGCTCCACAGACTTTCATGGTTTGGCTCAACTCCTTGGGTCCTTTATCTTTAGGTATAATTTTATGGATAAGACAATCTGCTATTAAGAACCTGGAAAGACCCCCCCTTTAGAACCCATACATGGTCCATAACCCCTTTCTCAATTTCCCCTGTTTGCAGTTTTCTCTGAAACTTTACTACCATACCCATTCATCCCTGCTCATCTGTACCCTTCTTCCTAGAAAGTTGACTTATTGATTGTGTCTTTTGTAAATATATCTAGCGTATACAGTTTCTCCTCTATGGAAAACACTATAACACCCTCGGGTGCAGCAGTGCTCTAGAAAAGTATGCAAACAAATAATGCAGTTGTGTGTGTGTGTGTACACATTTCCAAAGTACTCGCACCGTCTGGGGAATGTGGGGTTTCCAGGTATGTATGACCTGATGTCCACAAAGTAAAACAAATAAACACAAAGGTAATTGATGAAGAGCACTGTGATTTTCTAATGGTCCAAGGCATTTGACCAACAAGTACATCCAACACAAGAAAACTATAAAACAGCAAGTAACATGTTAGCGTGTCAGCTAAATAAATACATCAAAGAGCACACTCTGACTCTAGTCTTGCAAAATGACCTTTTCAGCCTCAGCAGAAAACGCTAATGGTAATAAAAATGGAACAATGTAACAATCCACAAAATGACGGACAACCCATCTACACAATGACAAACTATATGAAAACAAATTGATGGCGAGGGTTGACTCAAAGCTTCCTTACCCTTTGTACTATTTGTGGCCAGACCATAACATATCTAACCCTATATGACTGCATTTGGGAAGCAGGTTTGTGGAGATAGTAGTGTGTGACAAGAATTTCTGTGCATTTGTAAGCATATGCAGGTGAGGTATAGCGACACCACAATAATATGTTACAATTATGCACCAACATAACAAAACAATTTACCAATAGCCCCAAAGCGACTATGCAATAAAACAACACAATATAATGCACCATTAATAATGCAACAAAACAAGAATGCAATCTTAACACAAATACAAAACAAAACACAATCATGCAACAACATACTGTTAAAACACTTCACACCTACACAACACTCCAATACAGCAATCCAACAAAATAATGTACCAAAACAACTCAACACATTTTGCACTTTTGAATGTTACATTGTAAATTTGTGTTCTGGTGTTGTTGTATGGTGCTATTGCTTTGCTTTGAATAATTTCGTATTGCTTTGTGACAAATTATTGTGCTGTTATATAATTGTTCTATTGTGGTATTAAACTGTATTGTTTTGGAGTTCCTGTTGTGGATGGTGTTCTGTTCTACAGTATCCTGTTGTTTACATTTTACAGTGATATATTTGAAGGTTGAGTTGCTGTGTAGTTATGCTATTTTGTGTTATTTTGTTGGATTATATTTGTTAGAAATTGAGTCTTTGGTTGGCAGTCAGGTTACCCTCTGTCCAAGCAAGGGCCCTCACTCTAGTCAGGGTAAGTCACACACAATCCAAATGATCCTGTGCCCACCCTCTGGTAGCTTGGCACTGAGCAGTCAGGCTTAACTTAGAAGGCAATGTGTAAAGAATTTGTGCAATAAATCATACAATAACACCATATAGCACCACAGAAATACACCACACAGTGTTTAGAAAAATATACAATATTTATTTGGGTATTTGCAGATCAAAACAATCAAATATGCAATAAGTAAATGTAGAGATATCACTGAAAAGTGATATAAAGTGTCTTAATTATTTTTAAAGCAAACAAAGTCTCTTTCAAGGACAAAGTACCTGGTTTGCGTGAAAAATCTCTGCAAAGGGCAGCAGAGGAGGAGAAGCGTGGGAACAAAGGGGTGTGCATCGATTTCTCGGGCCGCACATGGCGATGCGTCATTTAGTTTCCATGCAGGGATGGCTGTGCGTCAATTTCCGGTGCTCGGTTGTGGATCCTCTCCGGGTTGCGCGGTTTTCAGATGCCCCGGGGTCTGTGCATGGAATCCTGGGTTTGCGGAGCGAAGTCACAAGCGCAGCGTCGATCCGGTGGGCATTGCGTGGAATTTTGTCCCGCACGGCAGGCACTGCGTCGATTTCCCCTTTGGAAGTTGGGCTGCATTGTCCCAGGTCGGTTGCGTGTCGATCTGGTGGGCCTTGGGTCAAAGTTCAGGTCGCAACACAGGCGCTGCGTTGATCTTCTCCTTGCGAAGCCGAGCTGTGTCGTTCCGGTTCGGCGTGCTGTGAATTTCTCACCACAGGGCAGATTGTGCATCTGTTTTAGCAAGCTGTGCATCAAATATTTGCTGCACAAGAAGTCCAGTTGCAAGAGAGAAGTCTTTTTGGTCCTGAGACTTCAGGGAACCGGAGGCAAGCTCTATCCAAAACCTTGGAGAGCACTTCTTCACCACAGCCAGAGAGCAGCAAGGCAGCAGGGCAACAGCAAGGCAGCAGTCCTTCACAGAAAGCAGACAGGCGAGTCCTGTGGGCAACCAGGCAGTTCTTCTTGGCAGTATGCAGGTTCTGGTTCAGGTTTTTCTCCAGGATGTGTCTGAGTTGGTAGGGGCAGGTGCCCTGTTTAAATACCCAAATTTGCTTTTGAAGTGGGGGAGACTTCAATGAGCGGTTTAGAAGTGCACAAGGTCCCCTTTCAGTTCAATCTTGTCTGCCATAGTCCCAGTAGGGGGTGTGACAGTCTTTTGTGTGAGGGCAGGCTACTGTCCTTTGACATGCCTGTGTCAGGCCCTCCACCCTCCCAGCCCAGGAAGACTCATTAAAAATGCAGATGTATGCAAGTGAGGCAGAGAATCCTGTGTTTGGGGTGTGTCTGAGTGAATGCACAAGGGAGCTGTCAACTAAACCTAGCCAGACGTGGATTGGAAGGCACAGAAGGATTTAAGTACAGAAATGCTCACTTTCTAAAAGTGGCAGTTCTAAAATAGTAATATTAAATCCAACTTCAACAGTCAGCAGGATTTTATATCGCCATTCTGCCATACTAAATCTGATCTTCCTACTCCTTTCATATCAGCAGCTACCCCTCAAACAATTATGAGGGCAGCCCCAATGTTAGCCTATGAAGGGAGCAGGCCTCACAGCAGTGTAAAAACGAATTTGGGAGTTTTACACTATCAGGACATGTAAACTACATAGGCACATGTTGTGCCTTTTGCCTACACGGCACCCTGACCTATGGGTTACCTAAGGCATGCCATATGGGTGTCTTATATGTAGAAAAAGGGGAGTTTTAGGCTTGGCAAGTACCTTTAAATGGCAAGTCCAATTGGCAGTGAAACTGCACACACAGGCCTTGCAATGGCAGGCCTGAGACAAGGTTAAGGGGCTACTTAAGTGGGTGGCACAACCAGTGCTGCAGGCCCACTACTAGGATTTAACCTACAGGCCCTGGGCACATATAGTGCACTCTGCTAGGGACTTATAAGTAAATTAAATAGTCCAATTGGGTATGAGCCAATGTCACCATGTTTTAAGGAGAGAGCGTATGCACTTTAGCACTGTTTAGCAGTGGTAAAGTGCGCAGAGTCCTAAAGCCAGCAAAATGAGGTCAGAAAAAGAGAAGGAGGAAGGCAAAAAGTCTGGGGATAACCCAGCAGAAAGGCTATTTCCAACAATATTTATGTGTTGTATTGGTTAGAACTGTTTTGTTTTTGTATCACATTCATACAGTATGTTGTGTTTTACTATGGTTCTTTTTATGCATTCTGGTTTGATTGTTTTGTCCCCTATTAGTGTTGTTTTCTATATTGATTATGTAGTTGTGTTGTTTTCTGTATTTACAAAGTGAAATACTCATAATTCCAATACAGAGACTGCAGACTATCCTGATTTGCAAAGACAGACAAAAATAATTAGACCAGTGACTTCTGAAGGGCGGAGGTGTCCTCATGCAGCAATTGATTTTCATATACTTTAGTTGCTTGTCTGGGAACTGCAGATGCACCTTCTATTTTTAGTAAGTTCCTAGCCAAGGAAGAAGGTTGACAATGCAATGGAATGTGCAGCTTTGACCAGACAGAGTTCATATACCAAGGCTACAGATGGCAATTAAAAAACAACCATGCCATAACCCAGCGAAGATCTGCGAAACATTACTAGGATGGTGCTGTTTGCGTCACACCAACAGAGATCTCCCTGATTTAACAGCAGTAGGTTCATGACATTCGAGTGGGAGGATTCATTCTAGTCCTTTAGACACTAAATATACTGTTTTTTAATGGGGACCTTTATTTGTCAGATACTAGCATTTTTAAAGCATGTTTCACTAAATGTTATTGGCTTAAGCACTTCCTGCTAAGACCTGCATACACCCGACTGGACCCAGTTTCAGATCCTGGAATTGCCATCCCTGCCAAATAGCCTGCGAGAATGCCTACGCTGTCTCACTAGAACATGCACTGTGGCTTATGAGACATTTTGTTACCCTACAATGTGCTTAAAGGCCGCCCATTGCTTACTGATGGCTGACTTCATCATCACTCTTGTTTGCATACTTCACTTTGATCAGTGTGTGCCGGCTTCACTCCTCTTCTTCTGTTTGACCCTCATATGCAGCAGGGTCCAAGTACTTGTGTTCCTCCACTGCTTGCGTTTTGGGAGCTACTTTTCCTTCTTTTTGTTAAAACACTCTGAGAGAGTGCATTTGTTTGTAAACTGTTTCCTTATGAATCCTCACCCCAAGTTATTGCTGGTCCCCCAGCCCTCCTTCCATGACCTGTATTGTCTCCGTCCCCACTTGCCATGACAAAAAAAAGCACTATGACATGGTCAGCGCTGACCATGCCATAATTGTTGCCTCTTGCCATTGGTTGCTATGTCTTGTTAGTCGGTTGCCTTTATGTGCAGACAGGGCCCTATCAGCAGTGCTGTCTAATTCCCTCTGTGAAGGCGAAAATTGGACTCTGCAGTGATCTTGGGGCATGTAAAGAAGTGGCTAGTATACCTTTAAGAAAAGAAGCACAGTAAGGCAGATTTAAGAAACGTGGTGGTGCACTTAGTGCAGTGCTGCTTTCCCTGCACCCCTTAGTACCCCCTATCACCACCATGTGTGCCCCTTATTTAAAAGGTGGCGTACCATGGCACAGGGCAGGGGGCAAAAAGCATATTTCTTTTCGCTATTGATGTACTCTGCAGAATTAGCACCAACAATTTGGTGCTACTCCTGCAGAGTATATAGGGGCCATTATAAATAATGGCAGCCCCCTTTTAACGCCTCCTCTGAACAGGCATTAAAAGTGCCAAAAATAATGGCACAAGGATATCTCTTAGATTTCCATGCACCATTTTGTCGGACCCCCCCTAACAGGCGAACTCCCCCTTGCATACATTCTGCCTGGCACAGGGATAATGTGGCGCAAGGGTTTACATGCGCCACTTTGTTAATATTGTGCTTGAAAAATGCCATTTTAGCACCACCTTAGCATCAAAAAAATGACGCTATGGCGGCGCTAAGGTGGTGCTAGGGGCTCTTAAATCTGTCCCACCCTGCCTTCTGTGAGATAGCAAACATCTTAAACGCCACTTTTCACCACGCCACAAACTTTCCAAGTAAATACATATTTATTCCAATTGTAGTTAGCCAGAATATGTGAAAGTATAAACCCATTTAAAATATATTTACTAGCACGTACTTGGTGTGTCTACAGTGGAGACCGCTGAGGAGAGCAGTCATGTAAAAGCAAGGTATTAGTGACGTTTTGGGACAAAAATAAGGGTTCACATGTATATAGAGGAAGCGTGCGAAAATAACCGCTTACTGTAAAAATTAGTAGCAACAAATATTTGTTATTAAATAAAACGTATTCAGAAATACAGCTCAGGGTTAACAATCAAGTAGGAAAAAAGCTTTTTTATGGGTAGGTTGTCAAAAACTGAGCTTGTGAGAGAGCTCTGCTGAAAGAGGGCTGGTCTTGTAAATTATGTACCAGTTACTGGAAAACTTTGCTGTTGGAGGACCTACCTTATAAATTCTGTGTTGGCTGAAATGTCTATTGCCCTGGCCTTGAAGCATTGTGCCACCGGATGGTTAGCTATGCCGTCTAAAGCATACATCCTTAAGATCAGTGTGATCTCAGCGACACATTTGTTACCTAAAGTTGTACCTTATATTTCTGTGTCAGTAGACAGTAACTTGACTGTGCAAGGTCTGAGCCTGTAAAGTTGTGAACCCTACATGTATTGTTTTATGTGCAGCATTACTGCTGTGCTGAACTGTGGTTGTTGCGTTGCATTCTGCTTGAATTGTTTTGTTATGATGTTCTCTGTTATGTTGTTTTATGAATGTTAATGCGGTATGATATGTTTCTTACTTTAGAAATGTCAATACATGCTGCAATATTTCTAGCCAAAGCAGCACATTTCTTTAACGTTCCCATGGCAAGAAAATAATTTACTGTTATCTAAGGTGGCAAAACACCGCTGCTGCTGTTCTTGAACTACTTAAAAGACCACCCTTCTTAAAATTGTGCCAGACACTAAGGGGCATATTTATACTCTGTTTGCGCCGGATTTGCGTCGTTTTTTTTTACGCAAATCCGACGCAAAACTAACTCCATATTTATACTTTGGCGTTAGACCTGTCTAGCGCCAAAGATCTTGGAATTTGCGTCATTTTTTAGCGTGGACACCTTCCTTGCGTTAATGATATGCAAGGTAGGCGTTCCCTTCTAAAAAATGACTCTGAGGCATGTGCGCCGTATTTACACTCCCGGGCAAAAATGACACCCGGGAGTGGGCGGGTCAAAAAAAATGACATCCAGCCGCTTTAGCGTCATTTTTTAACACCTGGTCAGGGCAGGCGTTAAGGGACTTGTGGGCTCAGAAGGAGCCCAGAGGTGCCCTCCCATGCCCCCAGGGACACCCCCTGCCACCCTTGCCCACCCCAGGAGGACGCCCAAGGATGGAGGGACCCATCCCAGGGAACTTAAGGTAAGTTATTATTGTTATTTTTTTGTGGCATAGGGGGGCCTGATTTGTGCCCCCCTACATGCCACTATGCCCAATGACCATGCCCAGGCGACATAAGTCCCCTGGGCATGGCCATTGGGCAAGGGGGCATGACTCCTGTCTGTGCTAAGACAGGAGTCATTTCAATGGGGGTCGGGAGTAAAAAAAAATGGCACAAATCGGGTTGAGGTGAAAATTTTGCCTCAGCCTGACTTGCCCCATTTTTTGACGACCAAGCTACATTTTCCCCTACGCCGGCGCTGCCTGGTGTAAGTCATTTTTTATGACGCACACCAGTCAGCTCCGCCGGCTAACGTCATTCCATAAATAAGGCGCCCGCATGGCGCTTTGGAATGGCGTTAGCCGGCGTTAAATTTTTTGACGCACAACTGCGTTGGCGCAGTTGTGCGCCAAAAAGTATAAATACGGCCCTAAGATCCTCATTTAGAGTTTGACACATGAGATTCTCTGTTAGAATGCGATGGATATCCTGGCTGCTACGTTGCAAGTGTCATGCACTTGTACAGCAGATGGGAGATCTGCCACATTTGTTGAGGGAGTATTCCATTTGACAAATTCTAAATAAGTTTCTAAGTCTAAGCTTATACCTCGCAGCGTTCGCTTTGAGTGAATGAAACGTGTCCGTGCGTGCACATGTAGCACAGAACTGCCTGTTTATGCCATAATTTTATCTAGTGTAAAGGTCCTCGGCGCTGCTGAGCCTTTGGTATAATGCACCTCCCAGAGCATAATTTTTAAAATGGACAAATGCTTACCGTAACCATTTCCAACAGTATTCAATTTAATTAGTCAGTTCAGGCAGCGGTATCGGCATAGATCACATTGTCTGAAAGATTTGATAATGTTAATAGTGCAGTTAATCAATTTAATTATTTTTGGATTAATGTTGTGTCTCAATAAAACAGCATTTGAAACCTATGTGATGTGGCCTCAGCTGACCTAAGGGATATTTTTCACACCTACGATAATAGTTCTGTCCCTAGGGTAATTATAATAGGCTATATCCTTTCTGTTCACCTAATATTCTAATCAGTTTACTTTAAACCAAATAGTCCATGGTAGTCTCAAACTAATCAAGATGAAATACAGGAGTGAGAATTTGCTGTATCTTGTTTTTTGTCTACATGACTAGGCAAAGTCAGTAATACTTCTTCTGGGATGCTTAATGCAATGTCTCTCTTGCTGGTTGTTGCAGATGGCCTCTGGAAGGCTTTATGATAGGGTCCACTGAAGTTAAGATTGTGTCTAACGAAAAATATATACCTCGATGGCTTCGATGGTCCTTTGTCCATCTGCAAGAAACACATGGAGCAGTGGCTGAGCCGAGCATTGCCTTAGCCACTTTAGTATGTCCTTATCTCGCACTGCGGGATGCAGCTCGTCACCAGATGAGCGTTCTGGAGTGCAGGGAGGAGGAGGTGTGGCTGGCCTGGATGAAGGTTGGACAAGCATCAGCAGTGATAGATGCCCATTTGTCCTATGTACTTTAATAGCTCCTGCCTGCGCTACTCCTTCACATATGAAGTGTTCACTTCATGTAACTGATGACGATGATGAACTTGGCAAACTCAGTGAAAACGTAGAGTGTACATGCAGACAATCAGACCTTCAGACCCGCTCTCACCGTCTACTTGCATTATCAATCGTTGTCCTTTGCTGCAACTTGAGAGCTTCTGTGAGTTCCTAGTTGATACTTTCATGCATAACTAATTATTGAACAGCAGCTTTCCAGCCTTCATACTTGAAATATTCCCACACTACACCCGAATGCCAGCGTTCGAAAATTCGAAGATACCATTCGCTTCATAAGGGTTCCAGTGAGTGATGTGTGAATCTAAAAGGTTCCCTCAGCTGTCGAACCCAATGATTTGGAGCAAGCATTCTACTGTTCTGCTACTTGAAAGCCTCATTTTGTTGTTGCTTTTGCTGTAGGGAGTTTTAAATTTCTCTTTATGTGGGCAACTTCACAATGAGCCAGTCACAGTGTACAAACTATGCCTTACTGCTTTCTACATCAGTCTTCTGACATATCCGTCACAGTTACCAAATTATGCGGTGGAACTATAGCAATTTTCTGTTTGCCCTCATCATTCTCTTTACTCTGTTACAATTTACCATTTTAACCATTGAGTTTTTTAGATTAGCAAATCTCCTCTCCTGTTCATTGCTAATTTGCTGACTATGTGCCATGGCACTACTGACATGTAGTCCAGTAACCCTATGTATCAGGCCACTTCTGACATGCAGTTCATTATCCCTCACCACTTTTACAAATGCTGGGTGAACCACACAGGGCCTAAAAGGAGTGGTTCAGGGCACATTTCGGTTCCATGTATGAGTGAAAGCAAAAATTATACAGGAAAAGGTGGCTACTCAAACTGCAAGCAGCGCTGCCCTGTGGATTATGAGCCCCATCCCGCCAGCCTTTTCTGGGCGGTTTACATCGCCAGGGAAAGGGTTGTGGAATGGGTGACTTGGGCCCCCTGGGGGCCCCTGCACTGCTCATGCACTTGGCATGTGCAGTGCAGGGGCCCCCATGCACAGCCCGTCATGCAGTTCACTGCCCAAATTATGGGCAGTGAAATGCGCAACGGGTGCTTCTGCACCCGCCGCACTGCCACATTGGCGCCGGTTCCATTAGGAGCCGGCATCAATGTAAAGGCCCTGATTCCTGCTGGGCCAGCGGGTGGAAACACTGTTGCTGCCTGCCAGCCCAGCAGGAAAATCATAATAGGGCCGGTTGGGGCTTCACTGCACTGGCAGTGAAGAGACGGCTATGAGTTCGGCAGGCGGCACGTATGTGTCTAGAAAAGGTGTGGGAAACAATTTGCATTGAGTTTTTTGGGGTTGTTCAAAGTAATTCCCATAGGGCAAAGGTTTGCTGTTGTTTTAGTGGGCTACCTGATTAGGTGGCTGGAGGTAAGGTTTGTACGTAAGCCCAGAACAAGAAGTCTCATTATGTTCCTCATTGGCAAATTTGCCAGAGATGGGTTTCCTTCTGAAATTATGTTTGATATCAGAGTACAATTTTTGAGCAATGGGAGCGGTTTTGGTGAGGGCAGGTATCAAGCATAAAAGATGTAGCATGTGTGACTCCCAGATTAATAGCGGGGTTAAGAGAATGTGCAGAGTGGTAGGTGAATGTATCAGAGGAGTGGTAATTCTGGGTGTTCAAGTGGAAGATACTGTTCAAGCCATATTGTGGGCCTACCACACTCCTCACATAGGCCTAATGTCGCAGTATGACCGCCAACAGGCTGGTGCTACATACCGCCACATTATGTGATTGGCGGGGTGGCTGCAGCCAACCCACCACTTCTCCACCCATAACACCATGGCGGTATGAGCCACCGGACCAGAGATGTCTATCTCTAGCCCAGCAGCCAACATAGTACCGCCCATTGCATTATGAGTCGGCCTACCACCATGGTTTTCACGGAGTTAGCAGTTCCACCAAAACAATGGTGGTAAGCCCTACCAGTGACAGGGAATTCCTTCCCTGTCACCGGTAGGTGGCTCCTCACCCCCCAACACTCACCTGACGCCCCCCTCCATCCAAATTCACCCCGCATCCCCTCCGACCCATTCACTTACCCCCACCCCCACCCCATACATGCACACACCCACAGACACGCACACATCACACAACTGACCTTGCCCCCACAGCCACATATGCACAAATCACCCCCTCCCCACTGCAGCCACAGCACCCTTCACCCCACACCTCCCTCCCCCATACACACACACAGACAGCCACATGTACCACGCATACACTCATTCACTTACACTGGCATACACGCATTCATACACATACTGGCATACACCGATTCATAACACACGCATACAGCCATGCATCCAACACAACACTCACAGACGCATTCACACACACACTCACACATTCATGCACACACTCAGACTCACACACAACACCCCCCACTCTCTCACCCCCTCCACTGTCGGTCGCCCGACTTACCTTGTCCGGCAAGGATGTCGTCTGCCAGGGAATGGGAAGGGGCTCTGATACTGCCAGCAGCTCCCCGCTAGCAGAACACTGCCAGGCCATATTACTGGTCATACTATGGCTGGCGGCGTTCAGCTGGCGTGGTGGTGCTGGTGGTAGCAGTGCCAGGTTACCACCTTCCTCCACAATGAACACTGCCGGATTTCCATCCTTATTGTTGCAGAAGTCAGACAGTGCTCATAATTTGGCAGACCGATGGTAGCCGCTGTGCAGTATGCTGGCGGCCATCACTGCAGCAATAGGCGGTATATACCACCAATGTTAAAATGAGGGCCATAGTGTCACATAGATGACATCTTCATGTGCTGTTAGAGGGCGAAGGTTTGCAAAATTTCCTATGTCCATAATAGTTGGACAGAGCTCAGTAAACTATAACTGGTGAATTTCAGAGGGTCTTTTGTTTTCAAACAATAACTTTTATATCATTACAGTGCCTAATTATTTCATCATTTTAATCTTTATTTTGTCAGTGAATCTCTAGGGCTTTTGTAACATAAAGTTACATCTTATTACCATACCTAACTATAACATCACTTTAACCTTTGTGTTTTTCAGTGACTTTCAGGGGTTTTTGGTCTTATCCACCCATCTCCGTCACTGAGCATACTTTTTGACCATAGACAGTACAGGCTTAGGCACAGTGCCTGGCCAGTATCCAGGCCCTTCGCTCAACTCCCTGCAGGAGCATGGACATCACGCTGGCTCCTACAGCCACTGTAGGGCAGAGGGCTATCCAAACATTTTAAGGAGCCATCAAACCAGCAAGGGGGGCAAGCAGGAAGCTGGCTTCTTATATAGTGTGCCAAAAAGAGGTATACTGTGCAAAGAGTCCAGGCAAACCCCAAAGGTATTGAAAAGGCACAAATGACAAGCTAAATGCTCTCTTTTGTGGTAGTGTGTGCGAGCAGTTAGGCATATCAGAGGGAAGTAATAAGCATATGAGGCACACACATTGTCAGTTAGTGAGATACACACTCAATAAAGAAATCAGACACCTATTTATAAAAATAGCACATACTTTTAAATAAATTTAGGTGAGTACTTTTTGAGATAGGAATTTTTAGATTTTTGAAAAGTTGACACAGTGCATTTCTCTGAAGCTGCAATGTTACTCCATGGGAGATAAAAAGTTTACAGCAAACAGGGGATTCACAACAAATTATAGGATTCATCTTCTGGACTTAAGGTAAATACAGGGCAGGGTTCTAGGTCACACTGACAGGTCACCTCAGGCGACACTCGGGCATACAGGTGCAGTGGTGCAGTTCAGCATCGGGTGCCCAGTGTAAGTCAGTGTGGAACGGTCTAATCACAAAGATGCTGCAGGGGTGGACTGAGAGTCCAGACTGGGTGAACCACCAAGTGGCTTCCAGTCCTTCCAAGGTTTGTGGACATTGGGACACCAGTGGTCCTGTTCTCCTTAGTCCAGGTTGTCTGGGTGCAGCGTTGGTTTGGACTGTGGGGTTTCCATCACTGGGGGCAGTCGCAGTAGAAGGGGCCTGTAGAGACATGCTGCAATTGTGGACTGGGGGTCCAGTCCGACCAAACAAACAAGTGGGCTCAGCTCTCACAAGCCTGGGGGATGTAGGGACACCAGTAATTCTATTCTCCTTGGGTCAGGGCATCTGGGTGCATAAGTGCAGTGGACCTTTAAGTCTCCATCACTGGAGGCAGTCGCAGGGAAGAAAGGTTTTCAGAAGGAGGATGCAGACACTATCAGGAAGTCTACAATGGGTGAACTCAAGGTGGGCTTTGTCTCTGGAGTGCCTGGGAACCATGTTGACACTGTTGGCCCGCTTCAGCTCAGAATAGGTGGCTTCGGTGCAGTGGTGATGTTCGGTATTGAGTTTTGGTGGGCTCAGATCCTCACAGTTCTTTTTTTGGTACCTGCATGTGCAGGGAAGCAGCTCCTCTGCCCCAAAGGAGTTCTTCTTTGCAATTTGCAAAGGACTGGTGGCACTTCTGGTTTCTTGGAGGCTGCAGCGGCAGGGCAGGTCAGTTGCTCCTCATGGGTCCAGTGCAGTAGGCAGGCTGGCGCCAAGTCCACTGTGCTCCTCCGTTCTCAGGTCAGCAGGCTTTTTGTCCACTCCTATTTTGTGTCCAGTGAAAATCTAATTTCCTGGTATTGACTGGTCCCATAAATACTCAATTTAGGGGGCATTAAGGGAAGTAGCTAATGGACTACTTACTCTTGGGGTCAATATACCCCCTAGATAACCACTTCCTTTGGGGAGGGGGCATCACCCTGTCTCTGAGTCCCTAATTCCACCATGCACCCTAGGGGTGTGCCGAGTCTACGAATGTTACAAACCTCCTGCATAGCTAATTTTCCCGCCTACCCAGGTGCCAAATGGGCCCTTGGGCCGGGGGGTCCGCATCTCCTTCTGGGGAAAGCCAGAGCTGCATACCCAAGGCAGTGGGTTCCTTTGAAGCTTTCTGCCTTGGAATGCAGGTTTTCTGGTAATCCTGTTGGGAGGTGTGTGTGTAAGTCCCCTGTCAGATTAGGCTTTTGTTCCTGACCTCCAAAGAACAAAGGATCTCACTCCTCTGGGTCAGAAATTCATCTGTTGGTGGCAGACTGGCTACAACTAGTCAGTAAGCCCACCAGCAGTTGGTAGGTTTTCAGGAGTCACCTTTAAGGTGCCCTCTGGGTACATGTATCAACACAGCCATAATTGGAATCATCACTATTTTCAGTGAAGCCATCATGTAGCTCGGGTACACCTATTGACTACTGTCCAGCACACGCATTTAAAATGGCTTCCCTGTTCACTTACAATGTCCAGGAATCGACAAAGACATAGTAGGGGCATATTTGCTCATACAGAGATACCCTTACCTGTAATATAATGCACCCTGATTTAGGGCTGTAAGGACTGATGTAGGGGTGACTCATAAATTTTACAGGCAATGTTAGGAGACATGGCACACAAGTGTGTGTCATGTCATGTTTTCACTTTTTGAGAGCACCTTGTTACACAACCTGCAGTGGCAGTCTGTATGAGTTTGGCGCTGGGTTCCTTGGAATCAAACAAGTTATTCTGAAGCTCTTAGGGACCCTTTTTAGTACTTAAGTCCTAGGTACCAGAGGTGCCATTTACTAGGGACTTAGGGCCAGATGTAGTAAGCGTTTTGCATGGCGCAAACTGCGAAAATCGCAGTTTGTGCCATGCAAAACACGCATCGCGATGCACATTCCCATTTTGCGAGTCGGAAACGACTCGTAAAATGTGAATGCGACTCGCAAATAGGAAGGGGTGTTCCCTTCTTATTTGCAACTCGCACCCCGATGCAGAATTGCTTTGCGAATGCAGTCGCAAAGCAATTTGCAGTTATCACCAGTGTCACACTGGTGGTAACCCATTCGCAAAAGGGAAGGGGTCCTTACGGGACCCCTTCCCCTTTGTGAATGTTGCCATTAATGTTTTTTCAGAGCAGGCAGTGGTCCAATGGACCACTGCCTACTCTGAAAAACCGAAACCAAATGGTTTCGTAACTTTTTTGTATTGCAACTCGTTTTCCTTTAAGGAAAACGGGCTGCAATACAAAAAAAAAAATCTGCTTTATTTAAAAAGCAGTCACAGACATGGAGGTCTGCTGTCTCCAGCAGGCCACCATCCCTGTGAGTGCAGGGAATCTCAATGGGGTCGCAAAATGCAACCCACCTCATTAATATTAATGAGGTGGGTCTTTGCGACCCCATTGAGATTCGCAGACGGTGTCTGAGACACATTTCTGCATCCGATTTTGCGATTCGGAAATTGCGAGTCGCACGGACTCGCAAGTTCCAAATCGCAAAATCGGAATTTGCTACATCTGGCCCTTAGAGAGGTGCTGAAAGGCCTGGCCACTTGGGGATCAAGTGACCATGGGGGTTATTCCAGCTTTGGAGGAAGTGGTAATCCGTCCCAAAAGTGACGGTAAAGTGACGGATATACCACCAGCCGTATTACGAGTCCATTATATCCTATGGAACTCGTAATACGGCTGGTGGTAAATCCGTCACATTTGGGACGGATTACCACCTCCTCCAAAGTTGGAATAACCCCCCATGTGTCTTGTTTTGGGAAAGGAACTCTGACACTAGAGACCTGGTTAGCAGGGACCTAGTGGACTTCAGTCATAGTTGCCTCAGGAACCAGCCAAAAAGTGGGGGGGCTTCTGCAACCAGGACCCAGCTTCCTAGAGGTCTGCTTTAAGCTCAAAGTCTATGAGTATCTGAGGGAATTGGCAGACCAGTATGCTATTTTTGGGGGTTTAATTTAAAAGATTGGCAGTAGGTGCTACTTATTTATGATTTAGTTTATATTGCTTACTTCTTGTAGATGGCTTTCTTCTTTTGAGTTGATTTCTACGTTTTAACTGTGTAGAATCTGTGAGGAGGTCACTTTCTTGAAGTGTTTAGCTTTTGCTGTACTTTTGTGCGTCTTTTTTTAGTGGTTATTTCATTCCGCTTAATTTTTATTTGGTGGACATTAATCAGTGGTTATGTGTTTATATGGTTGTAGTTATTTAACTTTATTTACATAACATGTTTGTTTTAATAAATACATATCTTTTATTTGTGTTCCCCTAGTTAGTTTACTTTTATAATTATAATTGAATGTTGATTTTCATGTTCATTTTGTTTAATTTTAGTTTGATAACATTCCTATTAAAATATTTTGCTTCATATTTATATGTTAAATAAGTATTTTTATAATTAGTCGTTGAATGGATTTTACTTAAATTTATAGGCTGTTACTTATAGTGAATAAAGTTTTGGTTGTCGATAATTATATGTTTGATGTTTTTGTAGTGCTTCATATGTTTAAAGTGACCACATTATTATGTATTTCTTTATTTTTATTTTTGATATCTGGGCATGGCATTTTAGATACTTTTAACAGGAATATTTTTGCAGTCAATATATGTGTTTTATTGTTAAAGTATAGGATGACAATATTTTTGTGATCTGTATATTTTGGCAATATTCCTGTATTTTAATTTTGTTGTTCTGGATGTGTCGTACAACCGTAACAAAGAGCACAGACTAATGCATGTGAAATAGAACCATGTGCTTGACAAATTCATGCATAAAATCTCACTGGACAAAGTACTGTAAAAAAAGAAAAAAACACTAGTATAGTTTAACAGTTTACATATCATGTTCTCCTGGCCATAAGCAGTAGAAAAGTTGAGAAATTAAATGTAAAAAAGTGCAAATTATTTGGTTATTAAATTGGAATGATATTAAGCACTGGAACACCAAAGGAAAACAGCTGTATGCTCCATGTTGTTTGGTCTCTGTGTCATAAAGGGGGTTTCCGATAAAATTGCACTGGAGCACTAGTGTGTTACAGGAATGCACATACAGGTTTTTTCTTCACGGGGACTGGCCCTGGGCTATTTACAGCACTGTGGCTGAATAAAATCCAGCTCCATTTCTTCTTTTGCCACAACCAAGTTCCGCCTCTGTACAAAAGCCAAACTCAATGAGGAAGATTTTCTCTACAGAGTGGTGCTCTTCTCCAACCACTTATATGTTTCTGTTAAAGGGGCGCTACAAGTAGGAGGCAGAATTCTCTATTGGTACATAAACAATGACAATAAAATATCCAGTGGGCCCTCTCTAGACATGCCATTTGATTTATGCCTTAGAACGGTTTTAGCTGATTTTAACCTCTCTATTTTGATGGATTTGCAGCAAGGTTTGCTGGGTCTTCCACATATTGCCACCTTTACTGGGTGGGAGAAACGGTCTGTGATAGATTTTATTCTTGTCACCTTGAGTCTGCTTCAATCACTTATACAGCTCAAGGTTTTGTGGGATCTCCGTCGTGACCACAACCTGTTGACAGACTCATTTAAATGACATTCCTTATTTATACTGAGCTATTTCAAAAATGTTCACAGGAGTTTGAGGCATGTCTAATTATCTAATCTTGTAGCCATATTAGTATTGTAGTTAGTACATGCCAACCAGACATTGTAGCACCTTGAAGCTCCCTCCCAAAAGGTGGTTTAATCCAGAGGCGTAGCTTTAGGTGGGGTTTTTGGGGTGTTACACCCCCCCCCCCTTATAAATGCATTTTCTAAACAATAGTTGGGTACAGTTGTTTTCAGTCTGGTATGGTGAGATGTCTGTCAGATTTCACCAGGCATTTATGCACAGACACACACAGACAAAAAAACACACACTCTCTCATTTCTGTTTTGAAAGCCCTAAACAATGTTAATTATTTGACAAAATATTGTGTTTCTCTCACTTAGTACTTCTACCAGTTTGCTTTCCTCTGTCTTTCCACTGCCTCTTAAGCCCCTCTCATGTGTTTTGCTTGTCATATAATGTATTTTAACATTATATGTCAGCGTGGTTGTCGGGAAATCTGAAGCTCACACCCCTCCAATCTTATTGACTAAGCTATGCCTGTGGTTTAATCACTTCTGTACCAAAGCCTACCAAGATTTAAAGATGACCCTGAAGCAAAGACTAAGACTTACTACTTTTGCTTCTGTATGTCCAGCTAAATATAAATTAGTACTGAAGGAGAAAAAAATCATCGTGATAGTGTGTTGTTCTGGAATAGTCAATCACCCCTTGTTTCACCCTAATACAGTCCCTAAATTTTCCTCACATGCTTCAGAAGACGTTTCGTTGAAGCACCTTGAATCTAGTTATGATGACCTGAGCCTATTCCTGTTTCTTACTCATCTACTGAGCAATAAAAATGTAAGTATGAGTGGGAGTAGGTGAGGGAGGCTATTATTGCCCCATTGAACAATGGAGCCCCAGGTCCAGATGGGATCCCAGGTCCCTTGTTGCAATCTAATGTCGAGCTGTTGGCTTCTGTGGTTACTTTGTATCTCAAGAAGGCTGTTAGACATGGATTGCAAGACTCTTGGTCCCCCACGGTGATTGTGCTGGTGTTTAAGAAAGGACACAAGGAAGATCCATATTGTTACCAGCCTACTTGCTGGTCGACTTAGAGATGAAACTAATAATAAGAGTGGTCTTAAATTGATTACATACCTGGGCTAAAGAGCAAAATGCCTTTTCTGATATTCAATATGGCTTCAGGACTGGGCAACTGACCAATGCTTAGATTTGTAAGCCCCTACATCTCTCGCCGATGGCAGCCTCAATGATGACGCCAGACTCTACATCGGGGGCTCGCAGCTCTTCAGAACCGAAAAATCATCCCGACTGCGCATTAGAAGCCCCTTCAATAGGATCCTTGACATTGATGCAAGAGGACCTCCAAGTGCAACCTCATCTCAGAACCGACACATTACGGCTGCGCAATGCATCTTCCGGTATAATCCATGCAACACTCTGCAAACCAGGATTGAAGATGCTTTTGTTCAGCTGGCCTAAATGGCTCTCCGTAGCCAACCCGTGCTTCCTTGCCGTCAGCCTGAACTTGTGACTTTGTCATGGCCTGAAGCTCCAGATGTCCACAGCTTTATGCCTTTTGGTGATATTTTCTTTAAAACATTTAAAATTCAATATCTCCAGTTCTACTAATTGGATCCTTGTCATTTTGGCTTTGTTGTGTTTAGTGAAGCTCATCCTACCTGCCTAATACTGTTTTGGGCTCCTTTTGTGGTGTGTTTTCACTGTGTTACTATTTTAAGTATTGCACATATACTTTACACATTGCCTCTATGTTAAGCCTGACTGTGTGCCCAGCTACCAAGGTGCTGAGCACAGGTTAATCTGGGGTAGAACCGGAGATATGCAGTTTTAAAGATTTTTGTAAAAATAGCACAAAAGAGCCCAAAGCACCAACTGTGGACATCTGGTCGCACCGGACTAGGAAAAAGTCCCAAGTTCAGGCCAACCGTGATGAAGCATGGGCTGGCAGGGACCCAGTTAGGCCTGCTGAATAAAATACCTTAAATCCTGGTGTGCAGAACGTTGAAAGGATCCACATTGAAGATGCACCACACAGCTGGAGTGATGTGTTGGTTCGGAGATATTGTGAAGTCTTGAATAGTGGTCAAGGATCCTGTCAATGATGCAAGGGTCTGCCCTGAAGAAGTGTTGCACAGAAGCAGGTTCAATGAGCCTGATTGCTGTGGCCACAATGTGGGTATTTGTGATGTGCCCAATCCACACAGCAGTGATGATGTGCTGGTACAGCTTGGTGTTGTGCCACACTGCAGAGTAGATACCAATATTATATATTTTGCTGAAAACTAATACATTGGTCCTTTGTCTCATCCATCTTCACATTATTATTGTTCTGTTTTTATGCTTTTCTAGTGATAGTTTGATACTCTTCACTTGGTGCCCCCTGTTTCTTTTTTAAAGTAGCATTATCAAAATTGTAATTTTAAATCCAACTTCACCTTAACTTAGGATTTTTCATTACAATTCCGAACATACCAAACACAAAATAGTTACCTGATCCCATTAGGAAATTACAGCTTATTAAATGTAGTAAGGTAACTCCAATATTATCCTATGGAAGAGGTAGACCTTGCAGTAGCGAAAAGCGAATTTAAGAGTTTGTCACCACCAAGACATTTAAATTAAAAAGTACATGTCCCACTTTTAAATAGATTGCACCCTGCCCTCTGGCTGTCCTGGGTCTACCCTACAGGTGCCTTAAATTTACTAAAAAGGAAAGTTTGGGATTGGCAAAGGTTTATTACTGCAGGTCAAATAGTGTTAAACCTGCAAATGCAGGCTGCAATGGCACGTTTAAAGTGCTACTTTTAGTGAGTGGCACAAACAGTGCTGCAGGCACGCTAGTAGCCCTTAATTTACAGGCCCTGGCACAGGTAGTCTTACCTTACTAAGGGCTAACAAATAAATTAAATATGCCAATGGGGTAAAAGCCAAATCTACCATGGTTTAAGAAAACAGCACAAAAACTTTAGCATTGACTAGCAGTGATAAAATGTGTAGAATTTTAAGTTAAGCAAATACAAATTCAGAAAAAATGGGATGAGTTAACGCAAAATATTTGGGGATGACCCTGCAGAAAAGGCCAAGTCCAACACTGGGATTGATGAAACTTTGACGCAGAATTTCTGCCAACCAGAAAAGGTGAGAGAGGGTCTAGTAAGTTATCAATGCCTCTAGTGTTTGTGGTGGTATTGTGAAGCTAAGACATTAATACTGCACGATTCTGTTTAAATGTAGATGCTCATACCTGACCTTCATGAGTCCCTGAAACAGCACCAACAGTTAATGAAAATAGTTAAATCAGTGTCTCAGAACAGCAAAAACTTCCAAGTGCCTTCTGGTGTTGACTTTTGCTGACACCAGGCCCCAATTAAACAATACAGGTTCAGTATTACCTTCTTGAGGGTCTGTGACATCTGCATCAATTCCTAGCACCATCCTCTCTCATCATTGATGATACTAAAGCAACTGTATTATAAACCCAGGTTACTATACTCACATATTTGGAGACATTCCAAGTTCCATCTTGGAAGGAGTTGCCACTGAGAATGAATCAGTTGCAGCTCTCAAGCCCAGGACTTTAAAAGCACTGACCAGCAACAAAACATTTAGGCCCTCATTACGACCCTAGCGGTTGGTGATAAAGTGGCGGTAATGCTGCCAACAGGCTGGCAGTAACTACCAGCAAATTATGACTATGGCAGTGATATCTCTGAAAGACAGCCAATGTACCACACCAACTGCCAGGGTGGAAACAACAGTCACCACGGGGTAGCCGCCTACAGCCAGGTGGAAGGCAAAGTACCGTCCACCATAGTAAGACCCTTAAATCCGGCACCTTTTCTGTGGTGGCCCCAACGCCATAAAAAGCCTGGCGGAAACAGAGCACGATAGTCAAAGGACTCACCATTGGAGACACAAGGAAGAACCACGCCGCCATTAAACCAGAACTGCAAGTTTTCCAGATGATCTTCTATGTCATGCTCCCCCTGGAACACCAACGCTGGGGAAGACGACGACAGTAAGTACAGACACCTAGCGCACAAGGGAGGGTGGGAGGAAAACAAGAGTGACACACACACACACAACACACACCCAACACACACACACCATACACACAACCAGCTTCACAAGAAAATCAATTTGTCCCCGATAATCGGCTGAATAGTGCTTGTTCCTGGGGTGTGCAAGGCCACAGTTTCTTGAGAGAGTGAATACCCCACTGGTTCTGGAGGGGGCAAAATGCCCTGTACGTGGTCCTGGGGAGTGCAAGGCCACAGTCTCTGGAGTGGGTGACTTGCCCACTGGTTTTGGAGGAGACAACATGCATTGTACTTGGTCCTGGGGAGTGCAAGGCCACAGTCTCTCGAGTGGGTGAATACCCCACTGGTTCTGGAGGGGGCAAAATGCCCTGTACTTGGTCCTGGGGAGTGCAAGGCCACAATCTCTGGAGTGGGTGATTTTGCCACTGGTTTTGGAGGAGACAACATGCATTGTACTTGGTCCTGGGGAGTGCAAGGCCACAGTCTCTCGAGTGGGTGAATAGCCCACTGGTTCTGGAGGGGGAAACATGCCCTGTGCTTGGTCATGGGGAGTGCAAGGCCACAGTCTCTGGAGTTGGTGACTTGCCCACTGGTTCTGAAGGGGCAACCTGCCCTGAGCTTGGTCCTAGGGAGTGCAAGGCCACAGTCTCTCGGGTGGGTGAATGCCCCACTGGTTCTAGTGGGGGCAGGCTGCACAGCAGCCCATGGAAGCTGGACTATATGGCGTCCTCTGGCGGTGACGTCTGCACTGTGGTGGTAGTTGTGGGAGGCTCCTGCTCAGCTCCTGCACTCTCTTGTGGCTGTACAATCATGGCTGGCAGTGGGGTTGTGTGCATGGATGTTGTGGAGGTGTCTGCAGTGGATGATGATCTAGTGCATGCAGGTGTGAGTGTGGATGTAACTGTGTGGGAGGTGGAGGAGGAGGGGGAGACAGTGGAAATAGTGGTGTCTGCAACTGGAGGATGTTTGTGTGAGTGTCTGCGGGATGAAGTGTGGTGCTTGTGTTTGTCTGTGACACTCTTGGATGTTGTCTTGTGTGCATGCTTGTATGGCTGTGTGCTTGGAACGGGTTGGGGTTGAGGAGAATGAGACTGGGAAGTGGAAGTTGGAGGGAGAACAGTTGAAACAGGGACAATGGCTGCCATCAGAGAGGAGGCCAGAGCCTGAATCGATCTCTGTTGGGATGCCAATCCACTGTGAATGCCCTCCAGGAATTCATTGGTTTGCTGCATCTGTTCTAATAGTCCCTGGGTGGCATTCACAAAGGTTGAATGTCCTACAGAGATGGATCTCAGGAGGTCAATAGCCTCCTCACTCAGGGCAGCAGGGCTCACTGGGGCAAGGCTTGAGGTGCCTGGGGCGAAGGAGATGCCCACCCTCCTGGGTGAGCAGGTACGGCCAACTTGCTGAGGGGCTACTAGGAGGGAATTGCTGGTACTGGGGTGGTGGCTGTACCTGCAGCTGGGGTGGTCACAGAGGTGTCCGCCGCCACCAGGGAGCTCCCATCGGAGGAGGTATCAGAGTCTGCATTGTCCTCTCCAGTCTCTGCTGTGGAGCTCCCCTTGCCCTCTGCCCCACTGGTGCCCTCAGCATTGGTGGACTCTGCCTCCAGGGTCCTGTGGGATGCAGCTCCCTCTGTCACTGGTGCCTGAAAGCTAAACATTTCTGAAAAGTACACAAAATTCTGAATTCAGCAAGGGGTCATTTTTGTAGATCCTACAAGGTGTCCTACAGAAAATAACAGCTAAAATAAACAAATATTGAAAGTGAGGTAAAAAAAAAACAGCTATTTCTCTCCACGTTTTACTTTACCTAACTTTTTCCTGTGATGTCAGATTTTTGAAAGCAATATACTGTTACGTCTGCTGGACTCTTCTGGTTGTGGGGATACATAGGGCTTGTAGGTTAATCAAGAACCCTAGGTACCCAGAGCCAATAAATGATCTGCACCTTGCAATGGGTTTTCATTCTATACAGCAGTTCATTTGCTGAAATATAAAGAATGAAAAATAGGTATCAAGAAAAGCTTTGTATTTCTGAAATGGGCACGGGATAAGGTGTTGAGAAGCAGTGGTTATTTGCACAACTCTGAATTCTGGGGTCCCCATACTAGCATGTGAATTACAGGGCATTTCTCAAAGAGACTTCTTTTTTACAAGCTTTCTTACATTTGGAAGGAAACAATGTAGAGAAAGACAAGGGGCAATGACACTTGTTCTGCTATTTTGTATTTCCCCCAAGTCTCCTGATAAAAATGGTATCTCACTTGCATGGGTAGGCCTAACGCCCACGACAGGAAATGCAGCATGGACACATCACATTTTTACATTTTGGAAAGTGCCTAGCTTTGGACTTTAATTTCTAGCTCAGCCGGCACCTAGGAAAACCTGCCAAACCTGTGCATTTTTTTAAACTAGACACCTGGGGAAATCCAGGATGGGGTGACTTGTGGCGCTCCCACCACGTTCTGTTACCCAGAATCCTTTGCAAATCTCAAAATGTAGCCAAAGAAACACTTTTTCCTCACATTTCAGTGACAGAAAGTTCTGGAATCTGAGTGGAGCCACACATTTCCTTCACCCTAGTGTTCCCCCAAGTCTCAAAACAAAAATGGTATCTCACTTGTATGGGTAGGCCTAGTGCCCGCAACAGGAAATGCCCCAAAACACAACGTGGACACATCACATTTTCCCAAAGAAAACAGAGCAGTTTTTTGCAACTTCCCAAGCTGTGGACTTTGGCCTCTAGCTCAGCCGGCACCTAGGGAAACCTACCAAACCTGTGCATTTTTTAATTCTAGACACATAGGGTAATCTAGGTTGGGGTGACTTGTGGGGCTCTCACCAGGTTCTATTACCCAGAATCCTTTGCAAACCCCAACATTTGTCCAAAAAAACACTTTTTCCTCACATTTCAGTGACAGAAAGTTCTGGAATTTGAGAGGAGCCACAAATTTCCTTCCACCCAGCATTTCCCCAAGTCTCCTGATAAAAATGGTACCTCACTTGTGTGGGTAGGCCTAGTGCCCGTAAAAGGAAATGCCCCAAAACACTATCTGGACACATAAAAATTATCAAATTCAAAACTACCTGTGTTTGCTGGGGGGTACCTTTGTTTTTGGTCCTGGGCTCAGCAGCCATACAGGGAAACCTACCAAACCCAGACATTTCTGTAAAATAAACTAGACACCCTAGGGAGTCCAAGGAGGTGTGACTTGTGTGGCTCCCCCAGTGTTTTCTTACCCTGAGTCCTCAGCAAACCTCAAATTTAGCTAGAAAATTAAATTTTCCCCACATTTATGTGTGGGATCACCGCACCGGGACATATTTCCTACCACCCAACGTTCCCCTCAGTCTCCCGGTAAAAATGATGGCTCCCTTGTGTAGGTGGACCAAGTGCCTTTGACAGGGAAGAGCCAAAAACATGTAAAAATTGAGGGGGAACCAAAGTGGGTACAAAAGGGCAGTTTGAAAAAAAAAAAATTAGGCTGACAAGTGGGGAAGAATTTTTATCGGTATAGATGAGACAATGCTGGGTGGTAGGAATTTTGTGGATTCTTGCAGATTCCGGAAGGTTCCATCACAAAATGTGGAAAAAATGTGTGATTTCCAACAAATTTAGAGGTTTGCAGGGCATTGTGGGTAAGAAAATGGTGCGGGTGCATTTGAAGCACACCACCCTGGACTCACCTAGATGTTTAGTTTTCAAATGTGTCTAGGTCCTGTGGATTCTTCTACATGGCAGCGTCCCAAATGTAAAAAAGTGCAGCCCTCACCATTCCAAGTGGGCCGATTTTGAGAGTTAGCCTAGCTCTCATGGCTCAAATGTAAAACCAAAACCCAAGATAATCAAATGTCCTCTTACTTGCCGTGGGATAAGATGTTTTAGTGTGTGGGGGAGAGATGAAAGACTGTTACCCCCTTCAGTTGGGGTGGGGCATAACCAGGCCCATACTGGTTGGTAGTCACCACCTCACTATTTTTTTTTTAATTCCCTGGCATCTAGTAGACTTTCCGCCCCCATTGGGTGTGGGTCGGGCGTAAGTGCCCTATTCGCCCACTGGTGGGCAGAACAACTTTGGCCCCATTTATTTAGAGTGGGGGTATGGCTATACCCCCACCCTCTTATTTTAAAAAAAAAATCTTCCCTGCTCTCTGGTGGGCTTCCTGCCTCTCTTGGGGGCAGATGGGCCTTTCACAAATAGTCCAATCTACCCCCAGGGGGCAGATATGGCCAACAGTAATGTTCCCCCATGGGGATAGCCTTGCCTAAGGGGCTCCCCCCCCAAAAAAAAACACTCACATACACACATACCAATCCCTGGTGCCTAAGTGGTTTCTGTCCCCCCCAGGGGCAGATCGGGCCAACAGAAATAGGCCAATCTGCCCCCAAGGGGGGCAGAAATGGCATAAAATAAATCCCCCCCCAGGGGAGTGACCCTTGTCTAGGAGGTCACTCCCCTGCGTGAAATTTGCACAAAAATAAAAATCCCAGTGACTAGCGGTTTCTGCCCCCCTTGAGGGCAGATTGATCTAAGAAAAATAGGTCTATCTGCCCCTTAAGGGGGCAGAAATGTCTTAAAATAAAATTGACCACCAGGGGAGTGACCCTTGCCTAAGGGGTTGCTCCTCGTCTGTAAAACAATGTAAAAAAAATCCCTGGTGCCTAGTGGTTTCTGGACCCCTTGGGGGCAGATTGGCCTAATGAAAATAGGCTGATCTGCCCCCAAGGGGGACATCAATGGCCTAAATATAATTTGCCCCCACAGGAGCAACCCTTGCCTAAGTGGTCACTCCCCACCTCTGAAAAACAAACCAAAACAAAAACAAAGCAAAAAAAAAAAAATTGATCCCTGATGCCTAGAGGTTATCGGCCGAATAACAATAGACTGATCTGCCCCCGGGGGGCAGAAAAGGCCTTGAAAATAATTGCCCCCCTGGGGAGAGACCTTTGCCCAAGGGGTTGCTCCCCTTATGACAATGTCAACTTGAAAAAATATCCCTGGTGTATAGTGGCCATTTCAGCAGCCAGATCGCTTCACAATCCAGCTGCTGAAATGCTCTGAGAGACATTACAGGGAGGGAAAGTTTTTTTGCATTTCTCTTCCGAGCGCGGTGGGGCGGCATCTGATAAGGTCAGCGCGCGATCACGTGCTGACGTTATCAGATGTCACTTGGGGGGCAGGTCAGGGGGATCAGGGGTTCCAGCCCTGCCATGGAGGGGTGGGGGGCACAGCCCTCGGGGAGCGCTAGTTCTCCCCCCGAGGGCCAGTACTAGGATGTAATGGTTATGTCCGTGGCTCCTCAGCGCCGCAGCCACGGATGTAACACACTTCTACTTTCAATGAACCTGGCTAACTATTCAGTCTTAAATAAAGATTCTAAAAACTACTAAATGTAATAAAAAATATACACTTTAGAACAAATCCAACTAATCATATTATCTAATTTTACACAGGACAGAAAGCAAAAAAACAATATGTGAAAGGGAAACAAAATTATAAACAAATCACCAAAGTCGTATATCATCAGATACGTATGAACCGTCATAGATTAGCTGTAACTTAGAGGTAAATTAGTCTGTTTAATACTTCTCCAAATTCCTTGAGGAGTATGGTGGAAAACATTATCTTTGTCCATTTCCTTACTGATAGAAACATATTTTCTAAACATTTTGTTGTTCTTATTTTTAGGAATTTGAACTTGATCAAACAGCAACTTGGGATCTATTTTCACTATTTTGAACACATTTAACCAATTTCACCAAGCCAGCTCTGGTAGTGTAATTAGGTATACACCCTGAATAAAGTAAATATTGAATATCAACCTTATCATTAGGAGGAGGTGCTTGTAGTAAAGCATTTACTAACTCTGGTCTGGGCTATATACCAGGAAATCATGTGACCAAGATATTTTACAGATTATTTTAGGAACCTACACCTTTCACATTTCAATACTACACCTTGGTTCTGAAATATAGACAGGACCTTGTTTAAAATGTCATTATGTGTTTGCCTATCATGTGCATAGATCAAAACATCATCCTAGAAATGGCCACATTCTTCACGCCCCTTTAAGAGATTTACCATGGGATGTTGAAATACTGATGCAGCCAATGCCTAATGGCATACGACAGTACTGAAACATTCCAAATGGAGATACAAATGCAGTGAGGTATCTGGATTCATGATCCAAATCAACCTGGTGGTAAGCAGCAGTCAACTGAAGCTTTGTAAAAAAACTTTGCACTAACAACAGTGGCTAACCTCTCCGTGATGTTTGGGAGAGGATGAGAATTTACGCAGATTTCTTTGTTGAGACTGCAAAGATCCACACATACTCTAAGCTCTCAATTTTCCTTTGAGCCACAAATAATTTGGAAAGCCAAACTGAAGCTTCTATTGGATCAATAATCCCTCTGTCACATAACAATTTAAGTTCTCTCTCCAAATCTTCCCTGATGCTAAAAGGAACACTCCTCAGCATGTACTGAGCAGGAATCTCACCATCCTTAATTTTGATCTTAAATCGGAAACCTTTAATCTTTTCCGATTCTCCTGAAAACACTTTTGGGCACTTATTTAGGATTTCTTCAACAAAGGTAGACTCTCTTACAGTTCACACCTGTTCTTTAGCCCCTGGAGGGAGCATCACATCAAATAAAGCTTGATGACAACATCCAAGGATATTTAATCCTTTGATAGCCACGTAAACTGTACAGTAAATGTGTTTACCCTTAAATTCCATGTATCCAAGTTATTCTTTCTTCTTGCCTTCAAAGGACAATGGTGTGCAGTCAGGTGGAACAACTGTCTATTTTTCCAATTTGCCAGAAACAAAAATGACAAAAATATGTCTTGCATGTCAGCAATAAGATCTTCGAAATCACTACCACTGTTGTCCAAAAAAAATCATATTTTAATTTCAGAGTATGTTTACTCCTTGACCCACTTTAGCAAAATGACCTACTTTGCTATAAGCCCTACATATCACGTTGTGAGCCTGCCACCTTTTACCCTCTTTTGTGTGACTCAGATTTCCACACCTAAAACATATATCTGTATGCTTGAAACCATTTTTATGTTGATTTTCTTTCTTTCTTCTGGTGTGATCCACAGCTAACCATACTGGTTTTACATGTTCAACAGGTTTATTATCCAGTTCCTTAGCTGATTTCTGTGATGTTTCTATACTTTTTGCTATTCTAATACTTTATTCTAAAGTTGGATTCCCAAGAGACAATAACTTCTGCTCGATCCCTTTGGCTGTACGGTGACTAATGATATGGGCATGTACTAGCTGATCACTAAAATATTGGAATTCACTCTCCACAACTAGTTTTCGCAACACAGTAAGATAGGTATCAACATCCTCACCAGTCTTCTGAACCCTTTTAAAAAACTTATGATGAAATAGAACCAGACTCAGCTGTACATCAAACCTTGCTGCTTTTTTATATTTGTCAGGTTCTTCACTATCCCCTAGCACTAGTTCAGGAAGATGCTTAAATGTTGATCTGTCCTCAAAACCTAATGAATGAAGCAATTAGAATTTCTTTCTTTCAGGTCTAAATCTAGATGCTCCTATTGTTCCCAAATATTTTTCAAAAGCATCCATCCCTTATTGACATTAATTAGGAGGTTCTCCAACCTTGTCAAGAAAATGTGGTTGTGGGTTTGGGATTGCATTTTTGATTAAGAAAGTCAACAACTTATACTGATAAAATAATAGTGTTTCCACCAATAAACAAAAACTACTGACATAAGTATGTGTGATAATAAACACTATTGTCTGAGGTCATTTACAAACATTACAATGCATGCTGTAAGGATGTAAAGCACAGTTTCAAATTATTTAGCAATGGCTGAAATGTTGTTGCAGGTAAAAATGTACTTGAAATTATGTTTCACTCACATAAATCTATAGTTAGTAATGTGCATGGAAATAGGTGTGCACATAACAATATGAGAAAAGAAAACTGAAAAAACGTTACAGTTCTATTACAGTCCTATTAGATTTAAAATCATGTTTTTGTAATAATGGGTTATTTTAAGGTGTGTGCTTAACCAAGTAGCTCTAATTGCCAATAATATGTTATACTGTCATTTTCAGGTGTATGAGTCACCTCAGAGCTGTGCTTGTTAATAATGTGTAATATTGTCATTGTTTGGGCATCACAACGCAGCTTCTTCTAGATAACTGATAAATGGTGTGTGCATCACTGCACTTGTAATATAAATGGAATCAAAGTACTTTTAGTCATCCGGCCCTGATCTGCCCCTGCTCCACCCCTTGTTCAAAAGTTACACACTATACACTTCATTAGAGCTGTGCAAAGTGACTGTTGGTGAAGATGTACAAAATGAGGTGATAGCTGCTTACGGTGGCCCAGTCACATGTGTGACAAAGAAACAATCAGACGCCTCCTGGACAGGAAATTTTGCAACCCGTCCCAAAATGTGCAAAGGAGGTCTACACTCTCTTTCCAAATTCCTTCTATCTCCGATGACTGAGATTAAGGGCCTAATTATGACTTTGGCGGACAGTTTCTACCATCCGCCGAAGTCTCGTGGTCAGGTTGCCGCTAGTGCGGCCACCTTCGCTGGACTCCATTAATAGTTCCCCGCTGGGCCAGTGGGTAAAAATGGTGTTTCCGCCTGCTGGCCCAGTGGGGAACGGCCTACAACTTTGACACCAGCTCATAAGGAAGCCGGCAGCAATGCTGTAGTGTGTAGGGTGCACCAGACAGTGAACATCATGACGGGGCTGGCCGGGGGGCCTCTGCACCCCGTCTCCACCAGCCTTTACATGGCGGTGCTATTGCCATGTAAAAGCTGGAGGAGAGTGGAGTCATAATACCCAGGGCGGCGTTGCTTGCAGCCCTGCTCTGGCAGATTAGGACAGATAGTTCCTCCTGTGGAGGAGAACTGGCGATGCTGGCCGTCCCAATGCGGCACGACCGCCACGGTAAGAATGTGGCGGTCAAACCGCCGCCAAAGCGGTCGGACCAAAGCTTTGGTGGCGGTATGACCGCCAACACAACCCTGGCAATCTGAAGACCGCCGTGGGCGTAATCAGGCCCTAAGGGGCATATTTATACTCCGTTTGCGCCGGAATTGCGTTGTTTTTTTTTACGCAATTCCGACGCAAAACTAACTCCATATTTATACTTTGGCGTTAGAAGCGTCTAGCGCCAAAGTCCATGGAGTTTGCGTCCTTTTTTAGCGTGGACACCTACTTTGCGTTAATTATATGCAAGGTAGGCGTTCCCGTCTAAAAAAGTGACTCCGCGGCATGTGCGCCGTATTTACACTCCCGGGCAAAATTCACGCCCGGGAGTGGGCGGGTAAAAAAAAATGACGTACGGCCGCTTTTGCGCCGTTTTTTAGCGCCTGGAAAAGGCAGGCGTTAAGGGACCTGTGGGCTCGGAAGGAGCCCAGAGGTGCCCTCCCATGCCCCCAGGGACCCCCCTGTCACCCTTGCCCACCCCAGGAGGACACCCAAGGCTGGAGGGACCCATCCCAGGGACAATAAGGTAAGTTCTGGTAAGTATTTTTATTTTTTTTAAATGTGTGGCATAGGGGGGCCTGATTCGTGCCCCCCTACATGCCACTATGCCCAATGACCATGCCCAGGGGACAGAAGTCCCCTGGGCATGGCCATTGGGCAAGGGGGCATGACTCCTGTCTTTGCTAAGACAGGAGTCATTTCTATGGGGGTTGGGAGTGGAAAAAAATGGCGCAAATCGGGTTGAGGCGAAACATTTGCCTCAGCCTGACTTGCCCCATTTTTTCACGCCCAAGCTCCATATCCCTCTACGCCGGCGCAGCCTGGTGTACGTCGTTTTTTTCAACGCACACCAGGCAGCGCCGGCGGCTAACGCCGGCTAACGTAATTGCTTAAATACGGTGCCCGCATGGCGCTTCAGAATGGCGTTAGCCGGCGCTAATTTTTTTGACGCAAAACTGCATTAGCGCAGTTTTGCGTCAAAAAGTATAAATATGGGCCTAAGTATTCTAAATCTGCTTAATGAATTATTTTTACAAAAAAAAAGATCCACAAGCTCAATAATCACAGCACCATGCATTTACAGACTAGATTGCTGTTGTAACTACAGAGACTGGAATATTTAGGGCCTGCTTCACAAAGGTTAACTTACACTTTTTTGTACATTTATTTTATTTTTTATATTCACAAAGTATGAGTTGGTAGTAAGTTTAAAAATGTGGGGAACACCACACATTTAAAGATAGACCTGCTCTATCATTTTATGCGCTGAGTTCTCTGTCCTAACTGCAGAATCTCCACGGTCATAAACTTACTATGAACACATAGTTTATGAATTGTGAAAAATGTTACACTTATAAATCAGGCCTTACTGTTTGTACAGTTGTTTTTAACTTGTACCTGTATATCTCTTTTTTCTTTAGTAGCTGAATAACAGTTATAAAATACAGCAGCAAGTAGATTTAGCCTATATTCTACCATAGGAATATTACAATTATCTTGTAACAAAATTGGCACAGTAGGATCTCTATCAGGGAGCTCAGGTACTAACCTTACAGAAGGAAATTTGAGTTGTCTTGGTTGCTTTTTAGTTATTCTTTGTTTCTTTGCTTTTCCTTTTTTTCATTACGTGTTTATTTTATTTCATTTGATCTTTCGTTTACTTCTCGGATTCTCAATGTAGGATCTGTGGTGTACCTTTCAGGTTGTATGTTGGTGATTGGAAAACAAATAGGAGGAACATCAGATTAAAATGGTTTTGATATTTACTGGTCGTTTAAATTGGAGTATATTTTTTCAATAATTTTACTTCACCTTTCTGTTTCTTACTTTTTGTCAATATTAGTTTTCCAGTCTGAATACCTATAACACATTTGGGTATCAGTTAAGGGTGGTGAGTACACATCTCAAGTAATAACCACATGCCTTGTTAGGGTTAACCTTTAAAATCACTGTATCATCCTGAGCTCAACACAGTGCAGACTTGCTTAACAGAAGGAATGTGTAAAGTATTTATTCAATAACAAAACAGTATTAAAGTCAAAATATAGCACAACAAAAATCCCAAACCAATTTAGAAAAAAGTAAAGTTTAATAAATAAAATGGCCCAAAAAATACAACAATCCAATAAGGCAAACCATAGTTATGAATTTTTAAAGTGTAAATGTAAACTTAGTGTCAAAAAGTGCTAAGTGCCAACTGCTGTGATCTAATTGTGCTTGACCCCTATCTAGGCCACAGTTAAGGCCAACAGTGATGGAGAGCAGGTTGGATACTGAAACCAGGTTTGACCTATTCACAAGTTTCATCTTTGGAATTTATTTCGGAAATGGAAGTAAAAAATCATCAGCAAGGCAAGGAAGCAGGCTATAGCCAAAGAGGACTTCAAGTCCTCAGTTAGCCACTGGATTGTGTCTCATTTAAGCCATTGCCTTTTGGCAGGAAAGCTCTGAGAGGGAAACATTTGAAATTATTGGGCACAGCACTTTGGGGTCAAGACTCACTTCAGCAGAAGTCAGCAGTAGAGTTCAAGGCAAGGTTAGCTGGAAATGGTCAGCTAAGCAGTTGTAGAAAAGTCTTCTTGTAGCTATTGTGTTCCCATAGCTTGAACAGGAGGTCCGACTTATGACCCTTGGAGACAACTTTTCTGTCCTAGGTAAAAGACGCAAAGCAGGTATTGGCTTCCAGGCTCTTCTCAGGTCCCAGACAGAAGGTCCAATCTTCTTCTGTTCTTTCACAGGTCCAAAGAACAGAAGGATACAGAGGATGCCACATATATGTATGGCACCAGCCTGTGGGTGGATGAAACTCCTGGGCACACCCTAACCAATGAGGCAAACATTTCCATGGGTGACCCTACCAAGTTTTGCAGCATTTCCTGGGTACCCTACTGCAAACAATCTTACAATGCTACTTTCTACCTAAAATCAAGATGGGAGAACTGTTCTTCCCTTGTGCAGAGTTCCTGTGTCAACCCCAAGTGTGTGGCCAGGGAAATGATTAATCCCTCCTCTGTGGTCACTCTAAACCAGTTCAGGCTGCAGCTCTTCTTTCACGGGGATTGGTTCCTTGCCAACTGGAGGAACAAAGAAGGGCCCTGCCCAGGTGTCAGCGAACATTTGCCTGTAGCAGAGTAAATCTCTTTGTAGTTAATTAGGTTCATTGGCACAGACCAGATGGTCATCCTGCCAGAGGAACAGAAAACACCTTCCCACACCCAAGGCTTTGTCCTACTCTTAGAGCAGCTTTCACACCTCATCTGGGGGCTATTTAGCTGAGAGCTGACACTGACAGTTGAGGTTCATGCAAATGGGCCACCAGAGACATTAGGCAGAGAAAAGATATATTTCTAAAAGTACCTTGCCCAAATTAATTATTACAAATCTGACTTTACCAGTGAATTAGGCTTGATATAAATATTTCAAAAAGTCAAAGAATGAATTCTGTAGACATTTCCTAGCCAGAGATTTTTAAATATAATATTGAACCACAGTGCATGACCTCTTCTGCAGTGAAATTAGCTTTTGGGTTTTTTCACTGAAAGGGCATGCTTAACATGAAAACTTTACATGTCTTACTTTTACCTACCATGCCTTATGGGCAGTAATGCCTACATTGGAGTGACTGATTAATAGGGTTGAGTAATTTTGATGATTTTAGGAACACTATTTGTGCTCAAAAAGATAATGAGTGCACAGTTCCAAAGAGGTGGAAGATATTGTAACCTCTCAACACCGGGATACACTCCTACAGAAGCAAAATCCCTCATGCATCATCATTGGGCCATGCTCCACGTCAGACTGGTGCTGCAATGTCTGACGGGATCCTGAATCGGACCATCTTACCATAAGGAACAAATTGTATCTTAATACCAAAAAGTCTTAGGTTACCAAGAGACAGCTGGAGCGATGAAAAAATAATAATTAAAATTGGCTTGGGTACCTCCTCAGTCGAAAATATTTTAATAAATGAGCCAGGACCCTGTCAAGATTAACCTCAGAGCTGCTGGGCCGTTTCCACTCCCCAGTGCTGAGCCCTTTTTTGGCTATTTGGGGTAGTTTGTGTTTAGGCCTTCATAACGTTTTGTCCACATAAGCTATCCATGCCAAATTTGTGTCCTTTTTTTCCAACATCTTAGGGATTCTAAGGGTACTCGGAGTTTGTGGTTTCCCTTGGAGGAGACCGAGAAATTAGCCAAAATAGAGCAAAAGTTTAGAAAAAAGGGCAGCCGAAGAAGGATTGTGTTTTTTCCCCTGAAAATGGCATCAACAAAGGGTTTGCGGTGCTAAAATCATCAGCTTCCCAGCTTTCAGGAAAAGGCAGACTTGAATCAGAAAACCACATTTTTCAACACAATTTTGGCATTTTTCTGAGACATACCCCATTTTTACTATTTTCAGCCTCCTTCCAGTTAGTGACAGAAATGGGTGTGAAACCAATGCTGGATCCCAGAAAGCTAAATATTTTTGAAAAATAAACAAAGTTCTGAATTCTGCAAAGGTTCATTTGTGTAGATCCTACAAAGTTTTCCTACAGAAAATAACAGCTGAAATAAAAAAATATTGAAATTGAGCTTAAAACAACAGCCATTTTTCTTTATGTTTTACTCTGTAACTTTTTCCTGCAATGTCAGATTTTTTAAAGCAATATACCACTGTTGGACTCTTCTGGTTGCAGGGATATACAGGGCTTCATCAAGAACCCTAGGTACCCAGAGCCAATAAATGAGCTGCACCCTGCAGTGGGTTTTCATTCTATACCGGGTATACAGCAATTCATTTGCTGAAATATAAAGAGTGAAAAATAGGTATCAAGAAAACCTTTGTATTTCCAAAATGGGCACAAGATAAGGTGTTGAGAAGCAGTGGTTATTCGCACATCTCTGAATTCCAGGGTGCCCATACTAGCATGTGAATTACAGGGCATTTCTCAAATAGATGTCTTTTTTACACACTCTCTTATATTTGGAAGGAAAAAATGTAGAGAAAGACAAGGGGCAATAACACTTGTTTTGCTATTCTATGTTCCCCCAAGTCTCCCGATAATAATGGTACCTCACTTGTGTGGGTAGGCCTCGTGCCAGCGACAGGAAAAGCCCCAAAACACAAAGTGGACACATCACATTTTCTCAAAGAAAACAGAGGTGTTTTTTGCAAAGTGCCTACCTGCGGATTTTGGCCTCTTGCTCAGCCGGCACCTACGGACACCTACCAAACCAGTGCAATTTTGAAAACTAGAGACCTACGGGAATCCAAGATGAGGTGACTTGTGGGGCTCACACCAAGTTCTGTTACCCAGAATCCTTTGGAAACCTCAAAATGTGGCTAAAAAACACTTTTTTCCACACATTTCGGTGACAGAGAGTTCTGAAATCCGAGAGGATCCACAAATTTCCTTCCACCCAGCGTTCCCCCAAGTGTCCCGATAAAAATTGTACCTCACTTGGGTGGGTAGGCCTAGTGTCACCAACAGGAAATGCCCCAAAACACAAAGTGGACATATCACATTTTCTCAAAGAAAACAGAGGGGTTTTTTGCAAAGTGCCTACCTGCGGATTTTGGCCTCTTGCTCAGCCGGCACCTATGGACACCTACCAAACCAGTGCATTTTCTTAAACTAGAGACCTACAGGAATCCAAGATGAGGTGACTTGTGGGGCTCACACCAGGTTCTGTTACCCAGAATCTTTTGCAAACCTCAAAAAGTGGCTAAAAAAACAATTTTTTCCTCACTTTCGGTGCCAGAAATTTCCTTCCACCAAGCGTTCCCTCAAGTCTCCCGATAAAAATGATACATCACTTGTGTGGGTAGGCCTTGTGCTTGCGACAGGAAAAGCCCCAAAACACAACGTGGACACATCACATTTTTCCACTGAAAATAGAGGTGTTTTTTGCAAAGTGCCTACCTGTGGATTTTGGCCTCTAGCTCAGCCGGCACCTAAGGAAACCTACCAAACCAGTGAATTTTTGAAAACTAGAGACCTACGGGAATCCAAGATGAGGGGACTTGTGGGGCTCTCACCAGGTTCTGTTACCCAGAATCCTTTGCAAACCTCAAAATTTGGCAAAAAAAAAAACGTTTTCCTCACATTTTGGTGACAGAGTGTTCTGAAACCTGAGAGGAGCCACAAATTTCCTTCCACCCAGCGTTCCCCCAAATGTCCCGATACAAATGGTACCTCACTTGTGTGGGTAGGCCTAGTGCCCGCGACAGGAAATGCCCCAAAACACAAAGTGGACACATCACATTTTCTCAAAGAAAACAGATGTGTTTTTTGCAAAGTGCCTACCTGTGGATTTTGGCCTCTAGCTCTGCCGGCACCTAGGGAACCTACCAAACCACAGCATTTCTGAAAACTAGAGACCTAGGAGAATCCAAGATGAGGTGACTTGTGGGGCTCTCGCCAGGTTCTGTTACCCAGAATCCTTTGGAAACCTCAAAATTTGGCAAAAAAATACTTTTTCCTCACATTTCGGTGACAGAGAGTTCTGGAATCTGAGAGGAGCCTCCAATTTCCTCCCACCCAGCATTCCCCCAAGTGTCCCGATAAAAATGGTATCTCACTTGTGTTGGTAGGGCTAGTGCCCGAGACAGGAATGGCTCACACAAGAGTCAATGGTAGTCCTTGCATGAGTGCTACTGTTAACCCTGGAGTGATCCATTCCTGAAGCAGGCACTAGGCGCAGGCACACAAGCAGGGTTGTGTTTTTATCAGGACAAGTGGGGAAACACTGGGTGGTAGGAATTTTGAGGATCCCTGCACATTCCTGTAGTTTCTGTGATAAAAAAAGAAAGGAAACATAGTGGTTTTAATCAACGTTTCACTTTTGCAGGGTATTCAGGGTAAGAAAACTTTGTTAAATCCAAACTCGCCACATTTACGTGGGCTGCCTTGGGTGACTAGTTTTCAGAAATGTCTGAGTTTGGTAGGTTTCCCTATATGGCTGCCGAGCCCAGGACCAAATACTTAGGTTACTGTCTAAAAAACAAGGTTGTTTTGTGGTAAGTAATTTTAATGTCTCCACAATCCTTTTTGGGTACTTCCCTGTTGTGGTCACTTGCCCACTCAATCAATCAATCAATCAATCAATCAAAGGCATTTGTATAGCGCACTGCTCACCCGGAGGGTCTCAAGGCGCTGGGGGGGGGGGAACGCTACTGCTCGAACAGCCAGGTCTTGAGTTGCTTCCTGAAGGCGAGATGGTCTTGCGTTGTCCGGAGGTGGATGGGGAGGGAGTTCCATGTCTTGGCTGCCAGGTAGGAGAAGGATCTTCCTCCGGCGGTGGCTCTGCGGATGCGGGGGACGGTGGCGAGAGCGAGGCTGGCCGAGCGGAGCTGGCGGGTGGGCTTGTGGAAGGTCAGGCGGCTGTTGAGGAACTTGGGGCCCAGGTCGTGGAGGGCCTTGTGTGCGTGGGTGAGGAGTCGGAACGTGATTCTTTTGTTGACGGGGAGCCAGTGCAGGTCTCTCAGGTGTTCGGAGATGTGGCTGTGTCGGGGGATGTCCAGGATGAGTCGTGCTGAGGCGTTCTGGATCCGTTGGAGTTTCTTCTGGAGTTTGGCGGCGGTGCCGGCGTAGAGGGCGTTCCCGTAGTCCAGCCGACTGGTGACGAGGGCCTGGGTGACCGTCTTCCTGGTCTCGGTGGGGATCCACCGGAAGATCTTTCGAAGCATGCGCAGGGTGTTGAAGCATGAAGATGAGACGGCGTTGACTTGTCTGGTCATCGAGAGGGAGTGAGGCAGTTTTTCGCTGGAGACTTAGTGGAACTTGTGGCTCCCTGCAGATCCCTGGACTTCTGCTCATTGGAATGCAAGGCAAATGTGTTTTTTTTCAGCACATTTTGTGATTTCAAGGGGATTCTGGGTGAAGGAAAACTGGTGAGAGCCACGCAAGTCCTGCACCCTCGGACTCCCCTGGTACTAGTTTGTTAAAGTTAACCCACCACTCACACTGGTTGGTTTTAGCACCTCCAGAAATTATGGTTTCAAAGCATGAATACTTATCAAAGTATCCTAATATTGAAACCAAGCCTTCTGAAGTTGGGCCATAAAGCCGTGTCCAGACACCAACTTTCTTTATGGTTCATTCACACGCCATTCACGCACAACAAACAACCATTTCATATTGCTGGCCACGGGCCCAATCCAACCAATCACTGCACTCACATTAACTTACCGCTGCCAGACAAGGGCCCATCACATTCACACGCCACAGAACGGAATACGTTTTACTACATTTTACCACCTGTCAAGTAACTGCATCCTTCTTCCTTGACATTACCAAATGCATGTGTAACAAACCTTTACTAATGACTCCTGTGACAGCCACCTGAGGCTCAGGAAGACATGTTTTTTCATGCGCCATTAACACACTCTCTGTGCTAAATCCAACTCCTTCCAGTTTGTGGATGGAAGTTGGGGGGTGTCCGAGTATGCCGTACAAAGCAATTCCTCAAACTGAGTGAGCATATCTACCTTTGAAACTAAGGGAGACATGCTGGGGATTTCTCATTATGTTCCCTAAAGAGAAGGTCATAGGCTATGAAAAAGGGTAGTGTTTGGCAAACAGGGGAGCCCATGAGAACGTAGCATATGTTCCAGCCAAGATTATGTGCAGTGATGTGACTGTAATGCACTTATACAGCAAACTGAACATCTACTAAGTTCTGATGGAGGCTGAACATGAAAAGCAGGTCAAACACTGACCTATACAAGTCATTCTCCTTCAGTGCTGGGATGGCACCAATGGGTTTGAATCCATAGGTGTAGATGATGTACATCTGTACTACCTTTACTATCTGCCTTCTACCTGCGCAATAACCCTGTGAATGCACACCTACCATAAGCTTTCCTTACCCATTCATGTCTCTGTTCTTACCGGAGTCCTGGCTAATCCTGTATAATTGCCAAGTGAACCTTTACTAGTTTGTGGATGCAAGTTGGGGGTTTCCAAGTATGCCGAACAAAGTGATTCCTCGAACTGAGAGAGCATATCTACTGTTGAAAGTAAGGTAGACATGCTGGTGAAGAAAGGGTACTCCGTGACAATGTGGCATATGTTCTGTCCACTAGTATATGCAGCAGGGGGAATATAATGCATGCTAATTGAACATAACACCGACCACGTTCTGACAGTGGATTTACCTCTCAAGTAGTCCAAAAGGAAGTCCATGAGAAGTAGATGAAGTAAAATTATGTGGCTCCTTGCCTAACGAAGCAGTGGCCAATGGACATTCGGTATCCATGCACTGCCACTGAAAGGATTACCCAACGGCAGCTCAACCTCAGTCGATTTCCCAGAACTTTGCTTTAGTATGATACAACGTAAAGCAAGTAGGGACACAGAGGCCTGGTTATGATGGACACTGGGGACAGTAATACCGACTCTCCTGCCGCTTTCCATGCTTTGAGCACACTTTACAGTGACGACATGGACGATCCTTTTTCGGTGTTTTAGGAATGCGATCAGCAAAGTGTCGCTCCTGCAGTCTTGCCACATCCTCCAGAACATAACAGGTGGAGGCTGCTGCTGCTTCTGCAACAGCAGTGAGGCTTTCAATTACAGACAACTGGAAGTCAAGGTAAGTCATGAGTCTTCCTGTGGTTGTCTGACGGTAAACAACATACGCATTATATGTTGCCATCTGAATCAGGTAGGTAAACAGTTTCTTGTACCAAGTGCGAGTTTTACGAGACGCATTGTATGGTTGAAGAACCTGGTCGTTCTTGTCCACTCCGCCCATGTACTTATTGTAATAGAGTATACAGATGGGCTTGTGGGCTTCGGCCATCTGACCCCAAACCGTGATGGGAGAAGTGATCTGTTCATGAATTGTAGTGAGCATGTATACATCACGCCTATAAAAGAACTTGACTGCGAGCAGTTCGTTAGAACGCAATGCAGTACTCTCTGATTTCTGGAGCTTCTTGCAAACAAGCTCCTGCGGGAATCCTTTGTGGTTACAAAGAACTGTACCGCAGGCCACAGTGCCAGCTTTGTAGAGCTCACTGGACAGCTCTACTCCTGCATTGTAAAGAAGTGGCTGGACAAGTTCCCATACAATCTTACCTGTGACCCCTAACGCGGGAGAGCAACCTACAGGGTTTAGGGTAGAATCCTTCCCCGTATACACTCTCAAGCTGTACACATAGCCAAAAGAGCTCTCATACAGCATGTACAGCTTAATGCCATAGCGAGCTCTTCTGCTCGCAGTGTACTGTCTGAAAAGCAGCCGTCCTTTGTACAGGATCAAGGACTCATCGACTGCTATATTCTTTCCAGGAGTATAGATCTCTGGAAACCTGGCAGACAAATGTTCCATGACAAGCCGAATTTTGAACAAACTGTCATGGTCTGGATGGTCCTGGGGCAATGCAGCAGAATTGCCATTGAAATGCAGCATGCGCTGCAGTAGCAAAATACGATCTCTGCTCATGTATGGTGCGAAGATGGGGGTTACCCAAACCGTGCGAGTCGTCCAGTAGGACTGCAAGGTGGGTTTCTGCACTAACCCCATTTTGAGCATAAGGCCCAAAAATATCTTCAACTCCGCCAGCGTAGTGGGAGTCCACTGGCGTGCCCTAGAACAGGGCCCTAGAGTCCCTCCACGCTCCCTCAGAAATTGGTCTGCACGCTAATTTGTTTGCTACACAATTTTCTGAAGGAAGTCAACATCCAAAAATAGATGGATGTAGTCGACTGGCAAAAAGTTAGCTGCATCGACTTTACATCCAGCGTCACCAGTAAAAGGTGGAATTTGGGGCTGAACTCAACAGGGTGGCTGCCAAGAGAGCACTCTCTCTGTGCTTGCGGCCGCAAGCATCTGCTCCCTGGGTTTGGCTAACCCACAGTTGTCCCGCTGCACAGAATGTGCTTGCGAAGGGACAGCACGGCTGTCGTCATTGTCTCCTTCAGACTCACTGGAACAGGTGTCGTCAGATGGGACTCCGCCGACTGAAAAATCACTCCCAGATTCTGCCCCATTGTCCTCTCCCTCAGATGCTGTCTCAGTATCTGCTGTCTCAGTCTCTGAGCCTACATCTGAACTGGCCTCCATAACCCAAGTTAGGGCTTGATCAGCAGTCATCCAACGAGATGCCATCTCTGCTACTGGCTAAACTGTCCCTCTAAATTACTGGCCTACTTAGAAGGCAGATAGTCACTAAATTGCTCCGAGGGTATGATGTGTACAATCGGAAATGTCGTCACCTTACCTTCGCTTCTTCTCCAATTCGGCAGCTTCTCAGAAAACACTGAAAAAAAATAATAATAATGTATTACTTTACCTTACCACATACCCATCATCACAGCCTTCAGCGCTGGTGGCACCCAGTGCGACCGTCATTTTTTGGTGCTCTGCCTCCCATTACCTCCTCTTCTAATTCCCTCAGTACCACCCAGCAAAAGTGTGGCTCATATCGCCATAGTCCCCCTCGCATAACATTTGTTTTAAAGCGCAGGTAACAGTTGCCTTTACTAATCCACTCAGATAAATACATATAAATGATTATCCTTTGCAGCAGGACAATAGAGAAAAGACATACATGCATACATATATATATATATTTTGTGAACAAGAATCTCACCGCACTCCACAAGGTTCAAATTGACATGTTTTATTGCAAGCAACAGCCACCTACGCGTTTTGACTCTCAAGGAGTCTTGATCACGGTAAATGAGTCCCCTTTTCTTTCATTTTTTATACTTGCAGTAAAACATGTCAATTTGAACCTCGTGGAGTGAGGTGAGATTCTTGTTCACAAAATAAATTTGAGGTTGGTCTCCTCCGTCACCAAGCACCGGCAGTGGAGTGCGCCATGCAACAATCTTTTGACCAATTTGTGTTGCATATATATATATATATTTATATATGACTTTTATGTATATGTGTGGTTTCCCTGGGGGCCAATTGTGGCTCCCGGAAAACAACACACAAAAGAATTTTTTATATATATATATACATATTTATATACATACATATGCCTGTGAACAAGGTCTTGGGAGACCAAAACGCGTAAGGCAGCATTAATTGCATGTAATCGAATTGAAGCCCAGAAAATAAAGAAGCAACATATATGGCAACTTTGGAGTGCGGTTTATTCCTGATAAAGGAATCTGTGTTTCATATATATATATATATATATATATATATATATATATATATATATATAAAGAGAGAGAGAGAGAGAGAGGAAGCAAGACACTAAGGCCCATATTTATACTTTATTAGCGCCGCATTTGCGGCATTTTTTAATGCAAAAGCGGCGCAAACTTGCAAAATACAATTGTATTTAGTACGTTTGCACCGTATTTGCTTTAAAAAGCGGCACAAATGTGGCACCAAAAAAGTATAAATATTGGCTTAACTCTCTACACAACTTTTTTTTTTATACCGGAGTGCTTTCCCTTGGCAAAGCACTCATGTATAAAAAAAAAAATGGCCCCATAGTGGGTCACCCTAAAGGCTGACCCCCAACATTTTCTATTTTTTTTATTTTTTAATATAATCTAGTTTTCCCTGGGGGGGCCGATCGGCCCCCTCAGGGAAAACTAGATTCTTTTTTTATCCCCCAGGGGTTGGCCCGTGTTCGGAGGGCCGACCCCGCCATTTTATTTTTAATATTTTTAATTTTATTTATTTATTTATTTTTATCTGGGTGGGCGCGATCGCCCCCCAAAACAGTTATTTTTATAAAATAGTGCCCCCACATGGCAGGGCGGCCCTTTAACAAGGGGGCCAACCCCCCCAAAGAAGATCCCTGGTGTCTAGGGGCGTTTCCTGGCCATGGATCGCAGCTGTGCTGAGATCCATGGCCAGGAAACGGTGCCAGGGAGGCATCAATGGAAAGGGGAGAATCTCCCCTTTCCATTGATGCCTCCCTGGCATCTGGGGAGGCCGTTTTGGCCCTTTTTTCCCCACCGGAGTAGAAGAGGACGCTTATCTGCTCCGCTCCTGCTCCGGTGTGGAAAAATGTGACGTTAGCGCGCCGCAAAGAGGCGGAAGGGGGGCAGGGGGACACGCAAAAGTTGTTCCGTGTCTCCAACGGGAAAAAAATATATATATAATAATCCTCTGGTGCATTGCACCGGAGGATATTTAACCCCCTCCCTGGTGTCGGCCACTGGTTGTGACCCGCACCAGGGAGGTAGTGCGGGCGTCGGCCAGTGGCCGACTCCCGCACTTATGGGGTTAAAAGCAATAACAAAGTGAAAGGGAATTCATGATCCCACACTTTACTCACTCTAGAAGTCAAGCACAATGACTTTGGCTCCTACGAAAAGTCAACATGTTTCGCGCCTCAACAAATGTCCAAAACCGATCCACTGGCGCTTCATCATGACTACAACAATCTTTCTCCAGAACATCAAAAGCACTATGACAAATTGTTCATTCAAAAGATAAAGATGAAGGGTGAAAAATTATTTTTTACTCACTCCAGAACTGTGATAACTAGCTGAGAACTACTGGTTATTAGAAGAGGAACTGCTTCCACTGGGAAAATCCACTCATTATCTTTTTATGGTATATTGGGAGCGTGTTCACAGGACCAGTTAATCTCCCATTCCCCTTCTTTTGTTGTACACTATTTTTGCTCATCAGGGAAAATATATAATCCTAACGTGGGTAGGAGATTTTTATATCAACTTGTGCCCTATTAAAAATAATTTATGTTTTTGCTTTTACCGGGTGAATGCGAGGAGAGGGCTAATTTTGAACTCACACTAAGCTGGGGGCCACTTTGAAGTATGTTCTTATAATTCTTGGCAGGGCCTAGTCAAATAATGCTGACCATATCCCAATGAATATAAGGGGGGCTTTAGGGGGGCTATAGATTTTATAATAATGTTGGCAGCTGTTCTTAAATTCAAATTAAATAATAAAGTGTCAAATTGTGTTAGTGATCATAACCCCTTTTGTTTTACTTTGAAGTCAAAAATTCACAAAAATCCCACAGTGGTGGAATGCAACATGGGCCTCCATAAGAATGAAGGACTTTGGCTTAACTGGGCAAAGGTTGATCCTGTTAGCTTTACCAATAAAATTGTCCATGATAATATAGAGTCCATCTTGGCATGTTTGGATGAGGATCATACTGACAGCTCAGTCCTAATGGAATTTAAAACTTTATGTGAGGCAATTTCCAAAGGTTTGACTATTCATACTCCCTGCCGTAGGATCTCGCTGCATCACTAGTTTAGTGATGCCTGTTCGGCAGTGCATAAGTATTTAAAGGCGGTGCTTAAAAAGTCCCCACACAACACTGTGGACGTTAAAAAGGCTAGGCGTGATTATCAGTCTGCCATGGAAGATAGGAAGAGGTCTATAAGAGATAAGGCCTGGGAAGAGCTGGCCCTGGCCTCATCATTCAGGGATAGTGTGAGGTTTTGGGCCATCATAAATCATCCTTATTTTTCTGAGTGTGATTGACACAAACTGGAAGCTATAATTCCGGAGACTCAGTAGGTGATACACTTCCTGTTTTTTTTTCAACCAACTGAAAGTGGCCTGTCCCCTCATTGTGTCTCTAATTGTTCCCTTCAACCAGAGCCAGTCCCAGTACCTATTGACGTTACCATAGAAATTATTGAGGTACTTTCAGCACTTGAAAAATCTACCCCTGGGAAAGCCGCAGGTACGGATGGGTTCCCTGTTGATATTTTAAATAAAATATAGATCTTTGGGCCCCAGCTGTGATAAATGTCTTAAGAAGTGCTGTGCTGGGGAAAATCCCTGATTCATGGAAAACAGCAATTCTTCTTCCCATTTTTAAAAAGGGAGATAAGTCTTGCCCAGCCTGTTATAGGCCAATATCTCTAGTAGACGCAACAGCAAAAATCCGGGGAAGGGTGATTCTCACCCGACTCGAGACAGGGGCAGAAGCATATAAGGTTTTATCACCCGCCCAGAACAGGTTTAAGCCAGGTATAGGGACTGTGTAGCAAACATTAAATTTAAGTTTCATTACCAGTAAATATGTGAAGGCTAAGGGGGGCACCATTCATTTACCTGTCAAGTGCCTTTGATCTGGTTAATTGGGTAAATTATGGAAGATCATGCAGACAATGGGGGTGGATTCAAATTTGCTAATTTTATTGTGCCGCCAGCATCATGATCTCAAAGTATCGGTCCGATATGGCCCACAAGGGGAACCATCATCTTCAATTAAGTCCATGAGAGCCGTTAAAAAAGGGCTGTATTTTAGCACCTTTCTTGTTCTTAATATATATTAATAGTATCACAGATCATTTATCTCGGGTAGGTGTGGACATCCCAAAGGTTGGGGATCATCCAGTGCCAAAACTTTTGCATGTGAACAATGAGGTTTTGATTGCATGACCCCCAGTTGCACTGCAGAAGCTTTTAGATCTTTTTACTTTTTACTGAATATATGGAAGGTATGGACCTGAAAGTAAATTATTCAAAATCTTATACCATGACTTGTGGGCGTCTAAGCATGCAATCTATGCACTTTAGAATGGGGGTACCATTTTAAAATGTACAAAGTGTTTTAGTTATTTAGGCATCGTTTTGAGCTCATCCCTAGGGTGGAAACCACAAACTTGTGAAAGTTCAACAACTGGAAAGGAATGCGGAAGGCATCTTTTGATTCGCTACGTCATTAGGCCACAAACCGCTGTCAGAGGTGATTGTCCTGTATAAAGCTAAATGTATTGCTCCTGCTATCTACCGGGCAGGGGTTAACAAAAATCAGTTAATCTCCAAAATATTGATAATGCTTTTACCCAGAGGTTGCTTGTAGTCCCACAAAATACAGCACATTTTAAATGCCATAAGGAGGTGGGCCTCCCCTTTATAACTGACCAAATACAAATCTTGCCATTCCTACTGTGGATTAAGTGTTGGCAAAACCCAGAAGCAGCATTAGTCAGAGTCTTTATATCAGATTGTCTAGCTCTAGAAAATGTGGATAAGATACGTGGCTGATGTATGTTAATTCGGATCTTCAGAATTTAGGTTTAATTGATTGGTTCAACTCGCCCACATGTCTCCCAAAGAATGCTAAGCTGATTGTGAAATCTAGGCATGCAATCTGTTGTGGGGAAGAGAGGTGCTTTGGACATGAAATCGGTGGACTTTTATTTGCAGATTGTCACTGTTAAATCCCTTGAATCATGTTTGGGATGGATAGAGAATGCAAACCATTGGCTTCTTTTAACATATTTTAGACTTACTTTGATTCATTTAAAGTGGCTTTCTCGTGGGATATACCTCCTTACCATTGTGATCATGTCACCAAACAAAGCATTTGTCACTTTACTTTATTTTGCCCACTTTACGCAGGTCCAAGAAGGACCTCTCTGACTCCATTGATGTGCCAAGGGAAATTTAGACAAGATCGTCCTGCAATGGAATTTTTACAGAAATTATCTACGATTGATGTGTGCCATGCTGTGTTAAATTTTATTAAGAGTGCAGTTCAAATTAGAGACCGGTATGAGCTTCTTAATTTAACTTGAGATTTTAATGTGAAAGAGTAATAAATCCCTCTTCATTTTTTAGAATTGAATTGATTGTGATTTCATATGTTTTATTGATGTCTGGGGTTATTTATATGAATTTTTCCATGTTGTACATTGTGCTATCTTGCTTGTTATGGCCTGCTGTTGAAATTAAGTTGTTGTGACTGACTGATCAATATTTAAATGGACGTTTTATTTAGGTCTGTCAAAAGGAGTTATATTGACAGGTCAAATTTGCAGTTTTAAAACTGCACAGCCAGACTATAAATGGTAGACCTACCATCATACTTGCACTGGTGATATTTAACCAACAGAACCAGTGTACACTTTGAACCACATATTAGAAGTTTGGAAGTGAGTTAAATATGCATAATAGGGGTGTGCCAATGTCATCAAGGTTAAAAGGGGAAGCTAAATCACTTTACCACTGGTTAATGGGTTCATAAAGCCTACACCTAACAGCTTGTACATACATCTAAACCTGTATTCTAGTGCTAAAACTGTTTTATGAATGCTATTTCTATTTTTTGCTATATGTGAGTTTAGATGTAACCATTATCTATGCTTTCAGAAAGGTGCTTTGAAAGTTACTCAACTACATGGGATAATGTGATATAGGATGGAGGCTACACCTCTGCCTATCACCCACAATAAATACACAATATTATAATTAGAGGAGGGGAGGCCATCAATACCTAGTAATAATAAAGCTAAACGTAAGTGTGGATATTGCAAACTGTAGCTGAAGTTGTTTAGTAGCTACTGAATTGCCATCACAAGAACGTTGATGAAACATGAGTAATGGGCAGACCTTCTCAACTAGAGGTGCTGACTAATTGTTGTGACTTCCTCTGGTTCTATAATGACATGGGTTACCTGACTGCTGGAATGTGCTGAGAGGGATTGATGTTAAACCAGAGATGCGTTGTTTGCTATGCTTATGTTACTTTTAGGGCAGCCTGAATTGTGGGGAGTCATGGTCTATGCATGAGGGTCTCTTCAGTCATCAATGGCAAAAGTGCTGTGGGTTGGATTGGATGTGCTGATGCTGCAGTGCTTAAAGAAGGGAATATTTCAATGAAAAAGAGCCTACATTGATGAGACACAAGTATATGATGATGGGGAAGGGCATACTTCTTATCATGTAATTAATTGCTTTTGGGTTTCCAACTTGAAGTTGGAATGAGGCAAGTTTCTGTTCTTTTCTGAGTGCTAAAAGGTGCTTTGGTTCCAGCATCAGTGAGGTTCTCTTATACTGTCAATAGCAAGCATTTTTGGGTGCATTCTCAGATGGTTAAGTGAAAGGACTCATTAAGAATGGCCACAGCTTGAAGATGAGTGATAGGAAATCTGAACTGCGTCATCACATTTGTTTAACTGATTCTTCATAGACTGTAGCACTATCATATGAATAAGGTGTTCCTAATTTCAGATCACCTTTGTAGAATGGATGGACAATACTGTAATAACAGCCCAAGGTTTTATAGCTTGAGTTGTTTCTTCATTTTCATTTCTTTATTACTGTCAGCACTTGCAAACATACATTAATTCTCACTAAAATAATACAATATACACCACAAGAAATCGTATTTTTTTATAAAAATTAGCAAAGTATTAGTTTTTTAAACCTACCATAAGAGTTACTTCACCGCTGCCCCTTTAAGAAATTTTACCTTTCTCTTTTTTAATTATATGTGAAATCTTTAAAAAATTTGAATGGAAAATCAGAAGTACTCCATCAAGTGCAGAGTGGTGCAGCCAAACCCTATAACCTCCCAACTATTCACTGCACATGACCATTTGCTGTGTGCAATAAGGATTGGTAGCAGGGCCTGGCCTGAGGCCAGTCCCTGCGGCAAAAACCCCTAACATTTCAACCCCACACTGCACACAGCTTTGGCCATGCATAGCAGTAGTTGGCCACAAATCCGCATGCCCCCACCCCTGGCAGATTTTAGCGCCGGGCACCACATCCCCCTGGGGCTGTGTAATATGGTTATTGATGTAATATAGGTATGTTTTGTGTTACAATGATATGTGTAATGTTGTTTTCTTTTAAACTGTTTGTTCTGTATTACCTCACCATGGAACCCATTTCCAAGGTTCTAAAGTCTTCGGTCGGCACTTGCATCCTGGCTTTCTTCTTAAACGGACGCTTTTGCCTGCTGTGGATCCGCAATAAAGGATCTCGTCATCTTTAAACCATCCGAGTGGAAGGAGTTATTTTGTTGAGTCTGTTCCTCTCCATCATACTAGACCCCTCTATTTTATGGTACCAGGTGCGGGCTGATAAAGAGACATTTACGGGTCCACCAACCACCGATACGTGCATCAAAACTTGTCCTGGAAAGTGTTTCATCTACTGCATCTTGGTCATGTGACTGAACTTTTGTCAGAGGATTTACTCAACTGCGTTCTTACCAAGGTACTGTTTGTGTGCTTATGGAGGTTGTCCGTTTTGTTCTTTGAACGAAGCATAGACATTCTGTTGCTGGGCTCGAGCTAAACAGAGGTTTGCGCATGTCGTGGACATTCTGTTGCTTGTGAGCGTACTCAAGCCGGAAGGTACATCGCGAGTGCTTACGTGCGACGTTTGAGATGGTCCACAACATTTATGACATAGGAGGCCGTGGTTGCCAGGATTCCTATGCATCATTAAGGCGGACAAGAGTCTTTGTTTGTTTCTAGGATACCTACGCCGTCTCGGTTGCCAGGAAACTCACCAGAGAAGCTGTGCGTTACACCCGGAAGTGGTGCGTGACACACCTTAACTATTTTGTTGACTGGAGATTTATTTTAAGGAGATTGAATGCGCGTTACACCTGAAACGTGTTCTGACAGTTTTGTTGCCTGGAAACTCACTATTTAAGAGGGAACAAAAAACTGACGTGTGCATGTGTTCTCTGAAGGGAAAAATATAGAAGAAAGGAGAAAGAGGAAGAAGAAAAAAAAACTATGAATGTTGGATACATGGATGGTGCTATAATGATTTGCTGCAGGGGTAAAGTTGCAGCTTCCCTGTAATTTTGTTGCTGCTTATGTAACCGTGTGTAAGTGTTGCTTCTTTGCGGAATTGTTGCTGAGTTTAAACAAATCATACAGTGGTTAAACTACCAGCATTCTTACCAAAAGCCGGGAAACCATAAATTAGGTGATGTGAGTGGTTGAGAAATTTTGAAAATTATTCAATTGCAATTGATACCAATGACTTTTCGCCAGCCAGGAAGCTGACACTTCTTTTTAATCATCTGGCGGTTGCAGGGCAGCGCGTATTTGATAATTTGCCTGCTATACCACCACCAATTGATGGTAATATTGTCTGGAATGTGAATGTCAAAGGAAAGGAAAGAATCAGGAAACAGTATTCTGATTAATCAAATGTGCTGTTGGAGAGGTTCAATTTGGCAATATGCAAACAGTCAATGGATGAATCTGTGGATGAGTATCTAGCTACTTTGCGTGTACTTGCTGCGAAGTATGATTTCGGAAGTAATGTAGATGTGCATATTAGAGATCAGTTTGTTTCTCATTGTCACTCTAAGAAAATTCAGGAATGCCTTTTAGCATGTCGAAATCACTCTTTAGATGAAGCCATCGACATAGCAAAGGCGTTGAACGGTCCATCATCACGTCAAGAGTGGTCTGTTGTCAAAGCGAACAGACTGCTGTTAGTCAGTTATATGATGACTCTGGTTTGTGCTACATTATAGAAAGGTCTTTGAAACAGAGCAAAGGTCAATTACATTGCTATTGTTGTGGCTCACGCAATCACATTGGCAGCAGTCAGTCATGTCCTGCATAGGGAAAAACTGTCAGAAGTTGGGTCACTTCCAAGCTGTTTGTAGGCAGTAAGGCTGCGGTAATAAACCCTCACAAGGTGGAACAAAGATGAAAATGAATAATGTTTACACTCAAGATGGAAATAGTTTGACTCATGAGTGTACAGGTAGGCTATCCAATGTTGTCTTGACTGTAGATATTCATGATAACGGTGATGCCTGTGTTGTTAAGAATGTCAGGGGACCAATTTGTCAAGCAGTTATTGATTCAATAGAGGTTACTGTCATGGCTGATTCGGGTGCACTTGTCATCATACTAGCAGACAAGACCTATTACAAGCTTTCGCCAGTAACAAAGGTTTTGTAGTGTGCTGACGTTAATCCAAATGCTTTTGGAGATCATGATATTGATTTGTTGGGATTCTTTTCCGCTAGTCTGGTGATACTGGAGAGGTGCATCGTAACTAAAGTTTATGTAGCTGTGAATGATAGAGACACTGTTGGATGGAATGATCTAGCCAGACTGGGTATTGTGCTTCGCCCTGGATGTGATATTCCCATAACATTAGGGGACGTTCCCAAAGGTAAAGCTGAAGATTTTATGCTGTCTACTATTTCCACTGATGATGTTACAGGGTCATTCATCACAAAGTTTCTAAGTGTGTTTGCAGATCGAGTCGGATCAGTGAAGGGTTTTGAGCACTGCATCAGACTCAAGGAGGGAGCCGTCCCTGTTTTGCACAAAGTGAGGCCAGTTCCCATTTCCATTAGGGAACAGTTGAAGATCTTGCTTGACAAGTTGGTTGAGGATGGCATTATAGCTCCCACTGACTCATCAGAATGGGTTTCACCTATTGTTTTGACTAAAATAAATAAATGGTGATCTAAGGTTGTGTGTCGATCTAAGATCTCTAAATAAAAACATTCTAATGGATTGTCATCCACTTCCACGCATCCAAGAGCTAATTTCCAGCCTAGTCAATTCAAAAGTATTTTCTACAATAGATTTACATTCCGCATATAACCAGATTCCACTTAGAGTGAGTTCTCAAGAACTTACTACTTTTGTTACTCTGTGTGGTGCCTTCAAATATCTAAGGTTACCTTTTGGTCTAGCTTCTGTGGCAAACGTTTTCCAAAAGATGATGGATTCATTATTTGGCCATTTAGTTAATGTTTGTGCATTCCAAGATGACATTTTGATACATACTGTAGATGTGGATGAGCATAAATTAATGCTTGACAAAGTTTTTTCCATTCTTGAAGGCTGTGGTATGACTATTAAGAGTGAGAAGTGCAAATGATTCTACTTGCTTCCGTTTTGACTAACACCCACTTAGCAGACAGATAACAAGAAGAGTGCTTTCCCCTCAAAAAAACAAATGTAGATTCTCCTATAGATGAATGTGGAGTGTTACAGTGCATAATCTAGCTTGAACAACTTTAAAGACATCCTTCCCTTAAGCAATCGCCACTTGGATACACTCTTTCAACATCCTATTCACCCTTTTAACCATCCCATTTCCTTGTGGACAGTAAAGAGCTACAATAAGGTCTCTAATACCGTGGATGTTAAGAAACTCTTACATGCTGCCTGATTTACATCCCATTGTCAGTGGCAATCACTCGAGGATAACCTTCTCTACTGAACAAAGAAGTGAGAAAATCAATGACTACCTCCGTATTAGGGTCTTTCAAAAATGCACACTCAACCCATTTTGAGTGGTAGTCAACTACTACCAAGGCATACCTCCTACAGGTTGGTAAGTTCAACATGAAACCCACAAAACCCAATCCAAGTTTTTCCCCTGGATCCTCAGGAACCTCAACTGGACATAAGGTTGTGTTGTAAACACTCAGAGATCTGTCAGCCTGACTGCAATCTGGGCATTCACCTATCCACAGATTAATTTTGTTATTCATGGCTGGCCCAGTAAAAATTAAGAATTCAGTTTTTTCGTGCCAATCATGCCTCCATGACCTTGGTGTGGAAAGCTTACCAATTGATTCCTGAGAATACTCAGGGGACTAAGCATGTTGCCCCGCAACACCAAGTTATTGTCAACCGACAACTCATCTTTAGTTCTAAAGAATGGTTTGATATCATCATCAATGAACCTTACCCGAGGCTACCCTTCCACAGCAAACTGCTTTAATTTGGTTAGGCAACTGTCCTTCCTCACACAATCTTCCCATTCCTTTAAGGAAATAGTTTTACTTGTCTCTACAATACCATTGACCTCAGCTACTATACATTCGCTCTCTTTTTCAACTTTCTCCTTTTCATCACTCTTCAAAGGTCACCTAGATAAAAAATTGGCCCTGGTATTTTTGGATTCTTAAATGTGTTTAACATCAAAATAAAACTCATACATTCTCGCTATACGTCTGAGTAACCCGGGGCTCGCTTTTCCTAAGTTCTTTTCAGAAAGTAAGGAAACCAAAGGTTTATGATCCGTGATCAGGGAAAAATTTCATCCCTACAAGTATGTTGAAAATGTCTTGTAGCCCACACACATGCTAGAAGTTCACGCTCTATAGTACTGTAGTTGCACTCTGTCACTTACAAGCATCTGGAGGCAAAGGCTACAGTGTATTCTTTGCCATCTACTAACTGCAGTAATACAGCCCTCAATCCAATTCCACTGGCATCAACTGTCACAATAGGTTTGACATTGTCCCTGAAGGGGTATAAGGCAGGGGCATACATAATTATGTGTTTTAATTAATCAAAGGCTTCCTTCTCATCTGAACCCCAAACATACTCAGCCCTCTTATGCAAAGGTTTCCTAAGTGGTTCTGTTTGCAAAGCAAAGTTCAATATGAACGTGGAATAATATTCCCATAAGCAAAGGAAGGACCTGAGTTGATCCTTGTCTGCTGGTTCTGGACTAAGTTTGATTGCATCTACTAGCTGTGATTAAGGTCGGATTCCAGTCTTGGATAATAACTCTACTCCAGATGTCATGAAGTAACATTTTTCTTTTTCTTACTGTCAATCCGTGTCTTTCTAAGGTGCACAAAATTTCACCCCAAACCACCAAATGATCCTGTTAATTGCATGTAAAAATTAATATGTAGTCCTCATAAGCCTGGACCTGTCCTTTTCCCCAAAAAGTTTGAACATTAATTTCTAGAAAACAGGTGCAGCCGATGCTAGGCCAAACAGCATGCATAAAAATGTTTAGTTTCTGGCAAAAAGCAATTTGGTGGTATGCTGCTCGTAAATCAATAGTGCAAAACACCCTTGCACCCCCCACTTGTGCCAGCATATCTTGAATTTTAGAGCTAGGGAAAAATCCACCAATATATTCTTGATAAGAGATCTAAGGTCCACACAGAGGGGGTCATTACAACCCTGGCGGACGGTGTTAAAGGTGCGGTAATACCGCAAACAGGGTGGCGTACAAAAAAAGGGAATTATGACCGTGGAGGAAACCGCCAACAAAGACAGCCACTTTAACACTCCGCCCACCATGGCGGTACAGACAAGCAGCGCGGGTGTCACCACCAACAGACAGGCGGAAGACAATGTACTGCCCACAGTATCACAACCCGCCAATCCGTCACCTTTTTCGGGGCGTTTTCACCGTGGATAAAAACACGGCGGAAACAGCTTTTGCAATGGGAAAACGCTCACCTTAACACACTCCACGAGGAAGGAGGCCACCATGGAGCCGGATTTACAAATCCTACCTGCCCTTGTCTTCCTACTCATCTACGAACACCAGCGCCGGTGGCAGAGAAGACTAGGGTGAGTACTGCACCCACGACATAGGGGAGGCAAAAGTCAGGGACACACACACGCAACATCCCCACCCCCACCCTCGCACATTACAACACACACACCAATGCATTTCCAAACATCACTGTAACAACCTACAACCCCCCCGGAAGAATGCAAAGACAAAACAAAATCATTTCAAACATTGTAATGTATCAAAATACATGTTTCAAATATATACAGATATATACAAACTCATTCAAAAGTATATACATTACGAGAAGTAGTGCAGATATGCACATCTCAATGTCCGTGCACCACTGGGCCGAAAATGCATGGGCGAGGCCCACACAAGATACCTGTCCACAAACGGAGAGAACACTGCCGGGGCATCAGAGAGAAATACAACAGGCAGGGGAGGGGGGCACCCCAGCCAGATTACAGCACCACGCTAGATCCACGACGGGGCTCCATGCCCACTGCCATATCCTGGGGAGTGCAAAGCCACAGTCTCTCAAGTCTCTACAGTGGGTGGGTTGCCCACTGCCATATCCTGGGGAGTGCAAAGCCACAGTCTCTCAAGTCTCTACAGTGGGTGGGTTGCCCACTGCCATATCCTGGGGAGTGCAAAGCTACAGTCTCTCAAGTCGATAACAGCCTCCACTGGTTCTGGAGGGGGACTGGTGCCCAGAGTGCTTCATCCTGTGAAGGACAGAGGTAGTGGATGGATCTCTCCACTGGTTCTGGAGGGGGAATGGTGCCTAGACTGGATTAGGCTCCCCGTGACAGTTCCTGTCCCGTCACTGTCCCAGCTGTACATGGGATAAAGATGCTTGATGTGGCCGTCTTTTCCTACTGCAGCGGTGCTCTACCCTGTTCAGCGGTGTTTTCCCATGGGGGTCTCTGGGCTGTTCAGCGGTGCTTTGCCATGGCGGTCTTTGGGCTGTTCAGCGGTGCTTGCCCTGATCAGCGGTGCTTTGCCATGGCGGTCCCTGGGCTGTTCAGCAGTGCTTGCCCTGTTCAGCAGTGCTTTGCCATGGCGGTCTCTTACCTGTGCATTGGTGTGTGGCAAGATGGTCCCTCATTGCCCAGCGGGGCTGTGGCAGCCGAGGCCCTCCTGGGCACTGACTCTGGTGGTGGTCTCCTGACCAGTGATGATACTTGGGCCCTCCAGGGCACTGACTCTGGCGGTGGTCTCCTGACCAGTGACGATACTTGGGCCCTCCTAGGCACTGACTCTGGCGGTGGTCTCCTGACCAGTGACGATACTTGGGCCCTCCAGGGCACTGACTCCGGCGGTGGTCTCCTGACCAGTGACGATACTTGGGCCCTTCTGGGCACTGACTCCGGCGGTGGTCTCCTGACCAGTGATGACACTTGGGCCCTCCAGGGCACTGACTCCGGCGGTGGTCTCCTGACCAGTGACGATACTTGGGCCCTCCAGGGCACTGACTCTGGCGGTGGTCTCTTGACCAGTGACGATACTTGGGCCCTCCTGGGCAATGACTCTGGCGGTGATCTCCAGACCAGTGACGACGGTGCTGGCGGTGGCGTCCTGGCCGCTGGGGAGGATGCCGCCCTTCTCCGCCGTGCTGCTCTCACGAGGCTGTGAAGACTTCTTCTGGCACTTCACCGCCTTTGGAGGAGTCATAGCTGACTCTGCAATCCCCCTGGGACCCTTGTGAGTAGTTTTGCCTCCAGGAGTCTTCACCCGGTCCCGTCGGCCACTTGCCAACTTGAGATGCTTTACAGGGGGTGGACTGGCAGTGCTTTGGCTCCGTGTCACACTGCCTGCCCTGGTGGCCGGTGCACTCCACACACCTGTAACACGCACCACTGGTAATGGAGTCTTTTTGGCTGAGGCGCTACTACGGGACTGATGAATTGGAGGGGTGGGGGTGGGGGCAAAGAGGTCAACGTTGCTGAGGGACAGTTTCTGACGAACACTGGGATGGGTAGCTGGAGGGGGTCTGGGAGTGGAGGAAGAGGAGGTGGTTGTAGGAGGTGTCACTTTAGGTGTATTGGGTGCAGGTGCAGGTAGTGGAGGCTGTCGTGAGGTGGATGGATGTTGGGTGTGTGGGTGCCCGTATTTGTGTACTTTGGGAGGGGGCATCACAGACACACTGGGAGAGGACACAGGGGACGTGTAAATGGGAGTGGGGGTGGTGAGTGCAGGTGAGCGGGGTGTGGTGCTGGGTGTTCTGGTGCGAGTCCTAGTGCCTGTAGATGTAGTGCATGCAGGTGAGAGTGTAGATGACACTGGGAGGGAGGAGGGAGACGATGAGGAGGGGGACACAGTGGAGGCAGTGGATGTTACTGTGTCTGTATGTGGGGGATGCTTGCGTGAGTGCCTGTGGGTTGTGTGGTGCCTATGTTTGCCTGAGCTACTTTTGTGTGTTGAGGTGTGTGCATGCTTGTCTGTTGGTGTGCTTGGGTTAGGCTGGGGTACAGGGGCTTGGGTCTGGGTGGAGGAAGTTGGAGGGGGGAGGCTAGACACATGGACAATGGCTGCCATCAGTGCTGAGGCCAAAGATTGCAGGGTCTGATGAAGGGCAGCCTGACCAGAATAAATACCCTCCAGGAATGCATTATCGTGTTGCAACTCCCTTTCTACACCCTGGATGGCATTCACAATGGTAGACTGCCCAACAGTGAGTGACCTGAGGAGGTCAATGGCCTCCTCACTGAGGGCAGCAGGGGTGACAGGGGCAGGGGCTGAGGTGCCTGGGGTGAAGGTGATGCCCACCCTCCTGGGTGAGCGGGCATGGGGCGAACACTGAGGGGCTGCTGGGAGGGCGGTGCTGGTAGGGGAGGTGGCGGCTATACCTGTAGAAGTGTGGGGCACAGATGGTGCCGCCACCACAAGGGAGCTCCCATCGGCGGACGAGTCTGTGTCGCTGGTTGGTGATCCGGTGCCCGATGTGAAGCTCCCCTCGCCCTCCGTCCCACTGGTGCATTCTGAGTCCGTGGTGTGGCCCTCCATGGCCATGTGGGATGCAGCTCCCTCGTGCTCCGGTGCCACTGTACCTCCGCCTGATGATGCTGATGCACAAAAGAACATGGAGAGCAGAAAAAGGGCGGGGGGACAGAAGAAAGACAGGTTGAGTGCATGGCATACCGCTATCGTTGGCAGACAATACAGACACAGCAGCCCCCTGCACTACGCTGTGCTCCTGGCCTCTACAGATGCAATTCCTGAGATATGGCCTACATCGCTATGGTGGACATCTGCACACATGGATGCCACAGGGGCATGTATACCTGTACTTGCCACTCTACTGCGATGGGGTGGAGTGCCACATGGCCTGCATTACGGAGGGGCCTATGGAAGTCGCCCTGGCCTAGGGAAACCCACAGACTTCCTCCCACACCTAGACCCCTCAACAGCGCACAAAGTCCCCAGAATGATTGTGTACTCACCCCCTTGTGTCTGCTGTGATGCCCTCAAGCGCCCATCCAACTCAGGGTAGGCCACCGCCAGGATCCGGAACATGAGGGGGGTCATGGGGCGACGGGCACCCCTCCCACGTTGGGAGGCCATCCCCAGCTGAGCCTCTGCCGTCTTCTTGCTCCAGCTGCGAATGTCCTCCCATCTCTTATGGCAGTGGGTGCCCCGTCTATGGTGGACCCCCAGGGTCCGGACGTCCTTGGTGATGGCACACCAAATGTCCTTCTTCTGGTGGGCGCTGACCTACATGACATGCTCAGGGGAAGAAGAGAAGTCATTAGCAAGAGCACCGTCGAAGTGAGTGGCCCCCATCCCTGCCCTTGCCATGTGGCACATGCATTAACAGTCCTTCATGTTCACTGCTCTCTGCCCCCTTCCCTCTTACAACCAGCCCTCTCCACCCAGGCAGAGCCCATACAACGTGCTACCTTGGTATTTACCTGTTGGTCTGGAGGACCGTAGAGTAGCGTGTACTGGGGGAGGACCCCGTCCACCAGCTTCTCCAACTCCTGAGCAGTGAAGGAAGGGGCCCTTTCCCCAGACGTAGCATCCATTGTCTCTTCCAGACCGAGGTCACAGCAGCACTTGCAGTGTAGGTCCTCTCCTGTCGAAGATCAGGTATCAAGTGATAGAACAGACAGAAAATGGCGGTCACGTCCGCGGCTGTGACGTCCGCGGCGGTGCGTATCATCACCGCCGGCACACTTCATCATTGGCTCCTTTGACCCCTAGGGTCCAATGTTAACCAATGCAGCATTGTGCCGCGGTCTACGACCGCCTACTGCGACGGTGTACAATGCCAGCGCAGTTACCTCACATCCCACTGTCCCAGTTTAGAGGTCAGGCAGCCGCCGTTTCAGGGGCCAACATGGCTTAATTTGCAACTGCGTCACACATACCTGGGCCTACACTCGACACACATGCAGGAAGATTTTTGTCTTTGGTCTCGTGTTCTGTGTATCTGTGGGTACATACCTGGGATTTTGTTGACTCTGTGGTCGCTGTTGTCCTTCCTAGGCACCGTCAGCTTGGACATTTGAGAAGATGGCGGAATCCTCCGGTGTACCGACCGCTGGTGGACCTATTGACAATGGAGGACCGACGTTTACTCATTACCTACAGGTTTGACCGTGCCACTATCCAGGAACTATGTACCCAGTTGGAGCCAGACCTGATGTCAGCAATCCGCCATCCCACAGGAATCCCCCCTAAAGTGCAGGTGCTGTCAGTGCTCCATTTCCTTGCAAGTGGATTGTTTCAGACAACAGTGGCCATGGCATCAGGGATGTCCAGCCTATGTTTTCCAACGTGTTGTCCAGAGTGTTGTCTGCCCTGCTGAAACACGTAAGGAGCTATATCGTTTTCCCTCAGGTGGAGGATTTGCCTACAGTGAAAGGTGACGTCTATGCCCTTGGACATATCCCCAACATCATAGGTGCTATTGATGGGACCCATGTAGCTCTGGTCCCCCCCCACAGGAGTGAACAGGTGTACAGGAACCGGAAGAGTTATCATTCCATGAATGTACAGATGGTATGTTTGGCAGACCAGTACATCTCCCAGGTAAATGCTATGTTCCCTGGATCAGTGCATGATGCCTACTTCCTGCACAATAGCAGCATCCCTTATATTATGGATCAACTCCAGAGGCTATTGGGGGACTCTGGTTACCCCAACCTGTCCTGGCTATTGACCCCAGTGAGGAATCCCAGGACCAGGGCAGAGGAACGCTACAATGAGGCCCATGGGCGGACTAGGAGGGTGATCGAACGCACCTTCGGCCTCCTGAAGGCCAGGTTCAGGTGCCTGCATATGACAGGTGGTTCCCTATTCTATTCACCAAGGAAGGTGTGCCAGATCATCATCGCCTCCTTGATGCTTCACAATCTTGCTTTGCGACGCCAGGTTCCTTTTCTGCAGGAGGATGGTCCAGATGACGGTGTTGTGGCAGCTGTGGAGCATGTGGACAGTGATGAGGAGGACGCTGAGGAAGAAGACATAGACAACAGGGAGTCAGTCATACGGCAATATTTCCAGTGACACACAGGTGAGAACAGTTTTCTTTTTGCCATTACATTCACTTTCACACCTCTACCTCTATCCTGTCTGTCAGTTAATAGCAGTATTTGGTCACTGAGATGTACCTTTCCATTATGGTTTCACAGGTGTGGTTAGCAACGTGTGTCATCTGCTTGCATCCTTCAAGGACTTGTGATGTGTGACATAGGTATGTTGGCTATAAAATTGGAAAGCATTTTGACACTGTCATTAATAATACATATTTACCAAATCACAGACTGACTCCAGATTGTTTTGTGGTTCAAGGGTGTTTATTTCAGTGCTCATAAATGGAGGGGGTAGTGAGATGGTGATGGAGGACGGTGGAGGAATGTCCATGGCAGAGTCTAGTCCATTAGTCACAAAGGTGCACTGCCCATATGGGCATAGGGAGTAGAGGTGGGGCAGTTCCAATCGGGACAGGGTAACAAAGTGAGACAGTGGGATGACAATCAGGGTGGTCTCATTTCCTGGCGGGGGTCTTGCCATCTTGCTCTGTCCTGTATCTCAGGGACCGCTTGCGGGGTGGTTGTCCGTCTGCAGGGGATGGGGTGCTGGTGTGGTGGTCCTGTGGTGGGGCATCCTGTACACTAGCGCCGGCGGAGGTGGTGGGCAGTTCATCATCCATGCTAGTGTCAGGTGCCCCTTGGAGTGCCACGGTGTCCCTCATGGTCTTTTGTATGTCCTTCAGCACCCCTACGATGGTGCCCAGGGCAGAGCTGATGGTTCTGAGCTCCTCCCTGAACCCCAAATACAGTTCGTCCTGCATGCGCTGGGTCTCCTGAAACTTGGCCAATACCGTTGCCATCATCTCCTGGGAGTGGTGGTATGCTCCCATGATGGAGGAGAGGGCCTTGTGGAGAGTGGGTTCCCTTTGCCTGTCCGCCCCCTGTCGCATAGCAGCCCTCCCAGTTCCCCTGTGTTCCTGTGCCTCCGTCCCCTGGACCGTGTGCCCACTACCACTGCCCCCAGGTCCCTGTTGTTGTTGGGGTGGTGGGTTATCCTGGGTTCCCTGTAGTGGTGGACACACCGCTGATTGACGTGTCCTGGGTACGGAGGTATGGGTCCGCTTGGTGGGTGCTGTGCTGGAGTTACCAGAGGGTGGAAGGTCAGTGTTGGGCTGTGCCTGTGCAAGAGGAACTGACTGTCCTGAGGCCCACGATGGTCTGGGCTGGTCATCAGGATCCAGTAGGGCAGAGCTGCTGTCGTCACTGTGGGCCTCTTCTGTGGGTGGAGTGGAGTTGTCTGGACCCTCCGGTGTGGTGACATTCCGTAGTGGTCCTGCAGGGATATAAGAGCATGATTAGTGCATGTGTGTGAGTAATGGAGTTGTAGTGATAGGGGAGGGGGTGAGGGTGGGGGTGTGTGATGGCATGCAGGTAGGGTGGGGGATATAATAGTTGAGATTTTACTTACCAGTGTCCATTCCTCCACCGACTCCTCCGAGGCCCTCTGAATGCATGATGGTCAAGACTTGCTCCTCCCATGTTGTTAGTTGTGGGGGAGAAGGTGGGGGTCTGCCGCCAATCCGCTGTACCGCAATGTTGTGCCTGGATACCACAGAACGCACCTTCCCCCGTAGGTCATTCCACCTCTTCCTGATGTCGTCACGATTTCTTGGATGCTGTCCCACTACGTTGACCCTGTCCATGATTCTTTGCCATAGCTCAATCTTCCTGGCTATGGATGTGTGCTGCACCTGTGCACCAAATAGCTGTGGTTCTACCCGTAGGATTTCCTCCACCATGACCCTGAGCTCCTCCTCGGAAAACCGGGGGTGTCTTTGGCGTGACATGAGGTGGTGTGGGTGATGTGTGGGGTGGTGTAACGGTTGATGTGTGTGCTGATGTGTAGTGGTGTGTGGTGTTTTGTGCGTGTAATGTTGTATGGGTGATGGTGTTGTGTGCCTCTGTGTGGTGGGGTTCTCAGTTGCTGTGCTCTCTGTCTATCTGGTCTTCGTCTCTGATTTTTGGTCGTAGGGGTTTGTGGGTGATGTGGGTGTGTGTTTTATATTGTATTGGGTGTGTGGGAGTGGTGTTTGTATGTGTATCAGGTGTGTGTATTTGTAATTGTCTAATGTGGTGGTGTTTTGGAGATGTGTGTATTTTGAGCGCGGCGGTGTGTACCGCCAATGGAATACTGGGGTTGAAAGACCGCCGCGTGGATTTGTGGGTCGTGATAGCATGGGTGTGTTTCTGTTGGCGTGACGGTGGAGGTTTTGTTTTCGCCAGTTTATCACTGACCTTTGATGTGGCGGTCATGTGTGGGTGTCTGAATTTTGGCGGATTCCGAGATGTGGGCCATGATAGCTGTGGCAGAATTCCACGGCCGAGGTGGTGTTTTGGCGGTCTTCTGCACGGCGGTAAGCGGCTTTTGCCGCCAATGTTGTAATGACCCCCAGAGTCTCATTTCTCCATTTTTCTTTTTAGCAACCACTATTGGAGAAGGCCCACTCAGATCAATTGACAGGTCCAATGACCTTATCTGCGCACAAATTGTCTAAATGTACGCTTGGCTAACTCCTTACACTTAAACACACATTCTTCAGCTTGTTTACAATTGGGACAGCATCTTTTTTAATACAAATTTGTGCATAAATCCTTTCACTAATTCCAAACGATCCTCAAAAAAAAAAAAAATTGTGCTTTCCGAGAACTTCTAAACCTTGAGGTTGAATGATAGGTTCCACTAGTGAAATAGAATGATCAGTACCAGGTTTTAATACCATCCCTAGTGTACCCTGATCTCTCCATCCTAAAATATCATAACCCTTTTTTGCCACATACATTTTTGTCATCACAGATCTGTCCTGAAATTGCTCAGATGTTTTTGAAAAACCTAACAGATCAATGTTATGTCCCCTAAATGTGACAGTACGAATATCTGGAGGCAACAAATGGGACGATCCTCATTCAGACTGATGTACTGTATCAGTGATAATGGTAATAGGTGACCCTGAGTCAACCTTGACATTCAGTTTAATGTTTCCAATAAGTAGATCACAAAATAGGTCACACGTCCTATTGTTATCCTGATTCGTCTCCAACATATTGACGGATAAAACCACTCTGTTAACTCAACGGTGTTAACAGTATTATCTTCTTTGATAAATCCGACTTTTTGCACATTTTTTCAAACTCTCACGTAGTTCTCTATTTTTTTACTCTTGAGAACAGGCTTATTAATAGCTAGACAGTTCTTTGCATTGGCCATACGATTGTAAGCCCCCCATCTAAAACAAACATTAGAACTTGGGGGCATATTTATACTCTGTTTGCACCGAATTAGTGTCATTTTTTTTTACTCTAATTCGGTGCAAAACTAACTCCATATTTATACTTTGGTGCTAGACCCCTCTAGCACCAAATTTCTGGAGTTAAAGTCATTTTTTGAAAGTGGAGACCTACTTTGCCTTAATGAGATGCAAGGTAGGCGTTCCCGTGCAAAAAATGACTCTATGGCCTTAACGCCATATTTAGGGGCATATTTATACTCTGCGGCATATTTATACTCTGTTTGCACCGAATTAGTGTCATTTTTTTTTACTCTAATTCGGTGCAAAACTAACTCCATATTTATACTTTGGTGCTAGACCCATCTAGCACCAAGGCCCTGATTTAAACTTTTTTTGCACTGCATTAATGTCATTTTATGACACAAAAGAGGCGCAAACTTACAAAATATTGGCCCTTATTTATACTTTTTGCTGCAAAACTGCACTAACTCAGTTTTGCACCAAAAAATTTAGCACCGGCTTGCACCATTTTTGTGCACCAGCCGGGCACCATATTTATGGAATGGTGCAAGCCAGTGCAAAGGGTAGGCTAGAGTTTTAAAAAATGACTTTAGTCGGGTGGGGCTGGCAGTATGGAAGAAGAGGGTTTAGCACCAAAAAATGGCTTTAGGCAGGTTAGAGTAAAAAAAAATGACTCTAACCAGATTAGCGTCATTTTATGGTGCTAAACCTACCATGCCACATGACTCCTGCCTTAGAAAAGGCAGGAGTCATGCCCACCACCCCAGCGGCCAGCACAGAGGACAGGGTTCCCCTGGGCATGGCCATTGCACCCGGTGCCATGTATGGGGGCCCATTTCAGGGTCCCCTATGGCACTTTCAAGAATAAAATGCACTTACCTGTACTTACCTGGGATGGGGTCCCCCATCCTCGCAGTCCCTCTAGTGTGGGTGGGGGTGCCCCTAGGGCCTAGGGAGGGCACCTCTGGGCTTATTCCATGGTGTTCCACCATGGAAATAGGGCCACAGGTCCCCTAACACCTGCCCTGACCCAGGTCTTAAAAAATGGGGCAAAGCAAGCTTTGCCCCATTTTTTGACCCCTCCTCCCTCCCTTGCACCATTTTTACATGGGAGTATAAATATGATGTTAAGGCCATAGAGTCATTTTTTTGCACGGGAACGCCTACCTTGCATCTCATTAAGGCAAGGTAGGTTTCCACTTCCAAAAAATGACTTTAACTCCATAAATTTGGTGCTAGACGGGTCTAGCACCAAAGTATAAATATGGAGTTAGTTTTGCACTGAATTAGAGTTTTAAAAAAATGACGCTAATTCAGTGCAAACAGAGTATAAATATGCCCCTTAGCGTCAAAAAATGATGTTAATCTGCTCAGAATCATTTATTTTGACTCAAAACTGCCTAACGTCATTTTTTTTTAAGCTAGCCTACCCTTTGCACCGGCTTGCACCATTCCATAAATATGGTGCCCAGCTGGTGCTAAAAAATGGTGCAAGCCGGTGCAAAACTTTTTGGGGCAAAATTGCCTTAGTGCAGTTTTGCACCAAAAAGTATAAATAAGGCCCCTGGTGTTCTTCCACCTTCTTGTGCAATTTTGTTTTGGACAATGTTGCATTGACCTGTTTGGTGACTTCTTGATCTTTTTCCTTATTCAGTTCTTGAGAGGCTTGAATGGATTTTTCAATAGCTCTGATTAAGATCCCAACAGCACATTGGCTTTTTTTAGACACATTTGTTCAAACAATTTAAAACAATCTGATCTCTAAAATAGTTGTCAAGGTTGCCATTGAATTCACAAGTAACCGCTAGTATTCTTAGCGCTGCCAAAAATGTGACTATAGATTCATGCTGTAATTGTCTCCTGGTGAAGAATCTTTGTCTCTCAACAATAATACTAATGTCCTTAAAATGATTCTTAACTCTTGTGACTACTTGAACATAGCTATCCCATTCTGTTTTGAGTAGGCATGGAGAAGTGGGTAAATGATCGAATATGCTCTGACTATCAGTGCCCAAGAAATTATAAAGAAGAGCTAATTTCCTTTTTGAAATAAATATGTCACCACCAACAGCAACCAAATAACTATCAAAAAATATGAACCATTGATTCACCTATATTTTCTAACCCCTGCTTCTGCTGAAAATGATGAGGGAAAATTAGCATTTTGCATTTTACCCTGCAACAAAAATCAGTATGTAATTAAATGCTACCGTAAAATGAACCAAAATGTACAAGAGTTAAAAATATAGGGGCATATTTATACTCCGTTTGCGCTGAATTTGCGTCGTTTTTTTCGACGCAAATTCGACGCAAAACTAACTCCATATTTATACTTTGGCGTTAGACGCGTCTAGCGCCAAAGTTCATGGAGTTAGCGTCATTTTTTGCGTGAACACCTTCCTTGCGTTAATGATATGCAAGGTAGGCGTTCCCGTCTTAAAAAATGACTCCCAGGCATGTGGGTGGTATTTATACTCCCGGGCAAAAATCACGCCCGGGAGTGGGCAGGGCAAAAAACCCCGCATTTGCGCCTCTTTTTAACGCCTGGGTCAGGGCAGGTGTTAAGGGACCTGTGGGCTCAGAATGAGCCCAGAGGTGCCCTCCCCTGCCCCCAGGGACACCCCCTGCCACCCTTGCCCACCCCAGAGGACACCCAAGGATGGAGGGACCCATCCCAGGGAAGAAAAGGTAAGTTGTGGTAAGTATTTTTTTTTTTTTTTTTGTGGCATAGGGGGGCCTGATTTGTGCCCCCCTACATGCCACTATGCCCAATGACCATGCCCAGGGGACAGAAGTCACCTGGGCATGGCCATTGGGCAAGGGGGCATGACTCCTGTCTTTCCTAAGACAGGAGTCATGTTAATGGCGTCTGGGCGCCCAAAAAAAATGGCGCAAATCGGGTTAAGACGATTTTTTTGCCTCAGCCTGACTTGCCCCATTTTGGGACGCCCAAACGCCATTTTTCCCTACGCCGGCGCTGCCTGGTGTACGTCGTTTTTTTTCACGCACACCTAGCAGCGCCGGTCGGCTAACGCCGGCTAACGCCATTCAATAAATACGGCGCCCGCATGGCGCTTCAGAATGGCGTTAGCCAGCGCTAATTTTTTTGGTGCAAAACTGCATTAGCGCAGTTTTGCGTCAAAAAGTATAAATATGGGCCATAATGTGAGAGAGAGAAAAAAACAGTTATTAAAGAAGCCTAAATGGTGACTGACTATGATAATGTAAGTTGCAGGTGGCAGGACACTGGTAAACAGGGTTATCAATGTTATTAAGAAAAATGTGTCTGTTGCTGGAGACAGGCAATAACTTTTAAAAACAAGAGTACCTGTCGCTTAACAAAAGATTCTTCAACTGTTAGTTGAAATGGCATGCCTATGGCCATGTGGAAGGTAAGCAATACAGTATTCATCCCAAAAGATGGCAGCCGTGATGCCCACAATGTTATTTTTATAGGATTTTGGGATTACTGTAGTGATATGGAAAGGAGTCTTTGACCACGTCATCAACTGCAATGACATGCCCAGAGCCACCTGAAGCTCATGAAGGAGCTCGCAAGGGAATGATGCGCTTGTGATGCAGCGCATGAGTGAGTGCGCGAGAAAGAAGCCACACAAACTAAGGGCCATATTTATACTCCGTTTGCGCCGAAATTGCGTCGTTTTTTTTGACGCAATTTCGACGCAAAACTAACGCCAACTAACGCCATATTTATACTATGGCGTTAGAGGCGAATAGCGCCAAAGTTCCCGGAATGTGCGTCATTTTTTAGCGTGAACCCCTTCCTTGCGTTAATGATATGCAAGGGAGGCGTTCCCGTCTAAAAAATGACTCCCAGGCCTTTACGTGGTATTTATACTCCCGGGCAAAAGAGACGCCCGGGAGTTGGCGTGGCTAAAAACGGCGCATTTGCGCCACTTTTTAACGCCTGCTCAGGGCAGGCGTTAAGGGGCCTGTGGGCTCAAAATGAGCCCACAGGTGCCCTCCCATGCCCCCAGGGACCCCCCCTGCCACCCTTGCCCACCCCAGGAGGACCCCCAAGGATGGAGGGACCCACCCCAGGGACATTCAGGTAAGTTCAGGTAAGTATAATGTTTTATTTTTTATATTTTTTTTTGGTGGCATAGGGGGGCCTTATTTGTGCCCCCCTACATGCCACTATGCCCAATGACCATGCCCAGGGGACAGAAGTCCCCTGGGCATGGCCATTGGGCAAGGGGGCATGACTCCTATCTTTCCAATGATAGGAGTCATGTTGATGGGGGATGGGCGTCGTTAAAAAATGGCGCAAGTCGGGTTAAGACGATTTTTTCGACGTAACCTGACTTGCCCCATTTTAAGACGCCCATGCGCCATTTTCCCCCTACGCCGGCGCTGTCTGGTCTACGTGGTTTTTTCCCACGCAAACCAGGCAGCGCCGGTCTGATTGCGCCGTCTAACGCCATTCCATAAATACGGCGCCCGCTTGGCGCTTCAGAATGGCGTTAGACGGCGCAAAACTTTTTGACGCTAAACTGCGTTAGCGCAGTTTAGCGTCAAAAAGTATAAATATGGGCCTAAATTCAGTGGCAACACTAACAATCTCAGTCAAAGTAGGCCGACTGCTTCAGCATCCCACACAAGGCAGTGCAAGGTAAACCATCCACCAAATGTATGTACTACACCACAGGTCGAACAATACTCACCAACCAAAGACAAACACAGGAAGCCTGAGGGCCTTACAGGTGCTATCCGAAACACGCAGGGAACCAGCCGCTCATCCCCAAGAAACGTGCTGTAATCACAACATGAACGTGAGGTAAGATACGATGATTAAGATCTTTATTTTTGGGCAGCACACGGCCACTCTGCCATCAAGTTCCAACTGCTGTACTCCAGATGCTCCGTTGGAATGCAGTGCAGTATTCCATTTAGAATTAAAAAACAGAACATACCATATCCCCAGGGCCATCAATGGCTCTTTCAGTGGGTCTACATGTCCCCCTTCCAAAGTAAATAGGCCCGGGGAGGTGGTGGTTCCCAAGGCCCGGGGATCCACAGAGGACCGCGTATCCTTTTTAAAATTAGCCCCAGGGAGGCGGCGGTCCCTGGAGCTGTGGGGGAGCATCTGACCCCTCCGCATTGGATTTAGATTGTGTGCCCCTGGGAAGGTAGTGGTTTCTGCGTATCGGGGAGGGCTGCCCCCGCATTCGAAGTTAGGTTGGCCCCAGGGGGATGGTGGTCCCCGGGACTGTCCCCCCTTTTTTTTTCACAATCTGCCCTGGAGAGGTGGTGGTCACTTGGGTTGCTAGTGGGCCAAAGGCCCCCTGCTTTTCCTTGCACATTGTTCCCTTGGTAGGTGGCGTTCCACGGGTCTGCATGGGGAGGCCGGGTGATCCTGATTTGCCTCCAGCATTTTAATGGATAAAACTACTTTGTTAACTCAACAGTGTTAACAGTATTATCTTCTTTGATAAATCCCACCCTTTGCACATTTTTGCAAACTCTTGTGTAATGCTCTATTTTTTCACACTTGAGAACAGGCTTATTAATAGCTAGACAGTTCTTTGCATTGGCCACATGATTATAAGTCCCACATCTAAAACAAACATTAGCACTTGGTATTCTCCCACCTTTCTTGTGCAATTTTCTTTTGACTAATATTGCATTAACCTGTTCAGTGATTTCGTGATTGTTTTCCTTGTTCAGTTCATTAAAATGATTCGTAATTCTTGTGACAGTTTGAACACAGCTATCCCATTCTGTTTTGAGTGGGCATGGAGAAGTGGGTAAATGATCGAATATGCATTGACTTTCAGTGCCCAAGCCCAGAGCTAATTTCCTTTTTGAACTACGGGGCATATTTATACTCCGTTTGCGCCGGAATTGCGTCGTTTTTTTTTACGCAATTTTGACGCAAAACTAACTCCATATTTATACTTTGGCGTTAGATGCGTCTAGCGCCAAAGTCCATGGAGTTTGCGTCATTTTTTAGCGTGGACACCTACTTTGCGTTAATGAGATGCAAGGTAGGCGTTCACGTCTAAAAAATCGACTCCGAGGCATGTGCGTCGGATTTATACTCCCGGGCAAAATTCACGCCCGGGAGTGGGCGGGTCAAAAAAAATGACTTACGCCCGCTTTTGCGCCGTTTTTTAGCGCCTGCAAAAGGCAGGCGTTAAGGGACCTGTGGGCTCTGAAGGAGCCCAGAGGTGCCCTCCCATGCCCCCAGGGTCACCCCCTGTCACCCTTGCCCACCCCAGGAGGACACCCAAGGCTGGAGGGACCCATCCCAGGGACATTAAGGTAAGTTCCGGTAAGTATTTTTTTTTACTTTTTTTTGTGGCATAGGGGGGCCTGATTTGTGCCCCCCTACATGCCACTATGCCCAATGACCATGCCCAGGGGACAGAAGTCCCCTGGGCATGGCCATTGGGCAAGGGGGCATCACTCCTGTCTTTGCTAAGACAGGAGTCATTTCAATGGGGGTTGGGAGTGAAAAAAAATGGCGCAAATCGGGTTGAGGCGAAAAAATTGCCTCAACCTGACTTGCCCCATTTCTTGACGCCCAAGCTCCATTTTCCCCTACGCCGGCGCTGCCTGGTGTACGTCGTTTTTTTTAACGCACACCAGACGGTGCCGGCGGCTAACGTCATTCAATAAATACGGCGCCAGCATGGCGCTTCAGAATGGCGTTAGCCGGCGCTAATTTTTTTGACGCAAAACTGCGTTAGCGCAGTTTTGTGTCAAAAAGTATAAATATGGGCCTAAATTTGTCACCACCAATAGCAGCCAATTGACTATAAAAAAATTTGAACCAATGATTCACCTGTATTTTCTAACCCCTGCTTCTGTTAAAATTGGTGGGGGAAAATTTGCATTTTGCATTTTACCCTTCAACAAAAGTAGGTATGTAATTAATGCTACCGTAAAATGAACCAACATGTACAGGAGTTAAAAAAAAAATGTGAGAGAGAGTACAAAAACAGTTATTAAAGAAGCCTAAATGGTGACTGAAAATAATAGTGTAAGTTGCAAGCAGCATGCTTGTTACTGATAAACAGGGTTATCAGTGTTATTAAGACAAATGTATCCATTGCTGGAGACAGGCAAAACAGTTTGACAACAAGAGTACCAGTCACTTAACCCCTTCGCTGCCAGGCCTTTTCCCCCTCCTGTGCCAGGCCTTTTTTGCCTATTTGGGGCAGTTCGCGCTTAGGCCCGCATAACTTTTTGTCCACATACGCTAACCAAGCCAAATTTGCGTCCTTTTTTTCCAACATCCTAGGGATTCTAGAGGTACCCAGACTTTGTGGGTTCCCTAGAAGGAGGCCAAGAAATTGGCCAAAATACAGGGAAAATTTCGTTTTTTTCTAAAAAAATTGGAAAAGTGGCTGCAGAAGAAGGCTTGTGGTTTTTCCCCTGAAAATGGCATCAGCAAAGGGTTTGCAGTGCTAAACTCAGCAGCTTCCCAGATTTCAGGAACAGGCAGACTTGAATCAGAAAACCCAATTTTTCAACACAGTTTTGGCATTTTACTGGGACATACCCCATTTTTGCAATTTTTTGTGCTTTCAGCCTCCTTCCAGTCAGTGACAGAAATGAGCATGAAACCAATGCTGGATCCCAGAAACCTAAACATTTCTGAAAAGTAGACAAGATTCTGAATTCACCAAGGGGTCATTTGTGTAGATCCTACAAGGGTTTCCTACAGAAAATAACAACTGAAAAAGAAAAATATTGAAATTGAGATGAAAAAAACATCAATTTTTCTCTACGTTTTACTCTGTAACTTTTCCCTGCAATGTCAGATTATCGAAAGCAATATACCGTTACGTCTGCTGGACTCCTCTGGTTGCGGGGATATATAGGGCTTGTAGATTCATCAAGAACCCGAGGAACCCAGAGCCAATAAATGAGCTGCACCCTGCAGTGCGTTTTCATTCTATACCGGGTATACAGCAATTCATTTGCTGAAATATAAAGAGTAAAAAATTCATATCAAGAAAACCTTTGTATTTCCAAAAAGGGCACAAGATAAGGTGTTGAGGAGCAGTGGTTATTTGCACTTCTCTGAATTCCAGGGTGACCATACTAGCATGTGAATTACAGGGCATTTCTCAAATAGATGTCTTTTTTACACACTCTCCTATATTTGGAAGGAATAAATGTAGAGAAAGACAAGGGGCAATAACACTTGTTTTGCTAATCTATGTTCCCCCAAGTCTTCCGATAAAAATGATACCTCACTTGTGTGGGTAAGCCTAGCGCCCGCGACAGGAAACGCTCCAAACCGCAACGTGGACACATCCAAATTTTTGGAAGAAAACAGAGGTGTTTTTTGCAAAGTGCCTACCTGTATATTTTGGCCTCTAGCTCAGCCGGCACCTAGGGAAACCTACCAAACCTGTGCATTTCTGAAAACTAGAGACCTAGGGGAATCCAAGGAGGGGTGACTTGCGGGGCTCGGACCAGGTTCTGTTACCCAGAATCCTTTGCAAACCTCAAAATGTGGCTAAAAAAACACATGTTCCTCACATTTCTGTGGCAGAAAGTTCTGGAATCTCAGAGGAGCCACAAATTTCCTTCCACCCAGTGTTCCCCCAAGTCTCTCGATAAAAATGATACCTCACTTGTGTGGGTAGGCCCAGCACCCGCGACAGGAAACGCCCCAAAGCGCAACGTGGACACATCCAAATTTTTGGAAGAAAACAGAGTTGTTTTTTGCGAAGTGCCTACCTGTAGATTTTGGCCTCTAGCTCAGCCGGCACCTAGGGAAACCTACCAAACCTGTGCATTTCTGAAAACTAGAGACCTAGGGGAATCTAAGGAGGGGTGACTTGCGGGGCTCGGACCAGGTTCTGTTACCCAGAATCCTTTGCAAACCTCAAAATTTGGCTAAAAAAACACATGTTCCTCACATTTCTGTGGCAGAAAGTTCAGGAATCTGATAGGAGCCACAAATTTCCTTCCACCCAGCGTTCCCCCAAGTCTCCCGATAAAAATGCTACCTCACTTGTGTGGGTAGGCCTAGCGCCCGCGACAGGAAACGCCCCAAAGGGCAACGTGGACACATCCAAATGTTTGGAAGAAAACAGAGGTGTTTTTTGCGAAGTGCCTACCTGTAGATTTTGGCCTCTAGCTCAGCCGGCACCTAGGGAAACCTACCAAACCTGTGCATTTCTGAAAACTAGAGACCTAGGGGAATCCAAGGAGGGGTGACTTGCGGGGCTCGGACCAGGTTCTGTTACCCAGAATCCTTTGCAAACCTCAAAATTTGGCTTAAAAAACACATGTTCCTCACATTTCTGTGGCAGAAAGTTCTGGAATCTGAGAGGAGCCACAAATTTCCTTCCACCCAGCGTTCCCCCAAGTCTCCTGATAAAAATGATACCTCACTTGTGTGGGTAGGCCTAGCGCCCGCGACACGAAACGCCCCAAAGCGCAACGTGGACACATCCAAATTTTTTAAAGAAAACAGTGCCTACCTGTGGATTTTGGCCTGTAGCTCAGCCGGCACCTGGGGAAACCTACCAACTATGTGCATTTTTGAAAACTAGAGACCTAGGGGAATCCAAGATGGGGTGACTTGTGGGACTCGGACCAGGTTCTGTTACCTAGAATCCTTTGCAAACCTCAAAATTTGGCTAAAAAAACACATGTTCCTCACATTTCTGTGGCAGAAAGTTCTGGAATCTGAGAGGAGCCACAAATTTCCTTCCACCCAGCGTTCCCCTAAGTCTCTCGATAAAAATGGTACCTCACTTCTGTGGGTAGGCCTAGCACCCACGAAAGGAAATGGCCCAAAACACAACGTGGACACAACATATTTTTTCACAGAAAACAGAGGTGTTTTTTGCAAAGTGCCTACCTGTGGAGTTTGGCCTCTAGCTCAGCCGGCCCTGGGAGGGGGGGGGGCAGAAATGCCCTAAAATATATTTGACCCCCCCCCACCCCCCCAAGCCCCCCCTGCCCGGGAACGACCCTTGCCTACGGGGTCGCTCCCCCTGCGTGACATTGGCGCCAAAAAACAAATCCCAGTTGCCTAGTGGTTTCTGCCCCCTTGGGGGCAGATTGACCTAAAATCAGCCATACTGCCCCCAAGGGGGGCAGAAATGGCCTAAATACAATTTGCCCCCCAGGGGAGCGACCCTTGCCTGATGGGTCGCTCCCCATCTCTAAAAAAACAAACAAACAAAAAAAAACACCCAAAAATAATTGGCCCTGGTGCCCTGAGGGTTCTGCCCCCCCCTGGGGGCCGTTCGGCCTAATAATAGGCCGATCTGCCCCCAGGGGGGGCAGAAATGGCCTGAAATAAATTTCCCCCCCAGCCCAACCCCCCCCGGGAGCGACCCTTGCCTACAGGGTCGCTCCCCCTGCGTGACATTGGCGCCAAAAAACAAATCCCAGGTGCCTAGTGGTTTCTGCCCCCTTGGGGGCAGATTGACCTAAAATCGGCCAATCTGCCCCCAAGGGGGGCAGAAATGGCCTAAATACAATTTGCCCCCCAGGGGAGCGACCCTTGCCTAATGGGTCGCTCCCCATCTCTAAAAAAACAAACAAACAAAAAAAAAAACACAAAAAAAAAATTTGCCCTGGTGCCTAGAGGGTTCTGCCCCCCCCGGGGGCAGTTCGGCCTAATAATAGGCCGATCTGCCCACGGGGGGGGCAGAAATGGCCTAAAATAAATTTGCCCCCCCGGCCCCACCCCCCCCCGGGTGCGACCCTTGCCTACGGGGTCGCTCCCCCTGCGTGACATTGGCGCCAAAAAACAAATCCCAGGTGCCTAGTGGTTTCTGTCCCCTTGGGGGCAGATTGACCTAAAATCGGCCTATCTGCCCCCAAGGGGGGCAGAAATGGCCTAAATACAATTTGCCCCCCAGGGGAGCGACCCTTGCCTGATGGGTCGCTCCCCATCTCTAAAAAAACAAACAAACAAAAAAAAAATGGTCCCTGGTGCCTAGAGGTTTCTGCCCCCCCTGGGGGCAGATCGGCCTAATAAAAGGCCTTCCCGAAAAAATGCCCCCCATGGGAGCAACCCTTTCCCAAGGGGTCGCTCCGTTGTGTGAATTTTAGTAAAAAAAAAAAAAAATCCCTGTTGTCTAGTGGGGTTTCAAAAGCCGGATTGCAAGCAATCCGGCTTTTGAAACCCTCAGAGAGACTTCAAAGGGAAGGAAATACTTTTCCTTCTCTTTGAAGCCCCTCCGGGCCTCCCCAGTGATTGAAAGAGAAATGCTTTTGCATTTCTCTTTCAATCGCGCTGGAAGCAGAGTTTCCAGTGCGACGAGGGAGGCCCCTGTGACAAATCAGCGCGCGCGCTGACGTCACAGGGGGGGGTGGGGGGGTGGAAGGGTAAGGTCTTCCCCTTCCATCCCCGACTTGGGGGAGGGAGGGGGGAGCACAGGGGGCGCGCTAGCGCACTCCCAAGTTCCCCTGTGCCATGGATGAGATGATCTCGTCCAAGGCACAGGGGAACTGTAGCCTTGGACGAGATCATCTTGTCCAAGGCACAGAACAGGTTAACAAACAATTCTTCAATTGTTGGTTGAAATGGCGTGCCTATCGCCATGCGGAAGGCAAGAAATACAATATTTATCCCAAATGATGGCAGCCGCAATGTCCAAAACCTTATTTTTACAGGAATTTGGGCTTACTGTAGTGACGTGGAAAGGCGTCTTTGACCACGTCATCAACTGTAATGACATGCCTACAGCTCCTGAAGCTCGTGAAGGAGCATGCAAGGGAGCAATGCGCATGTGAAGCAGTGCATGAGCGAGTGCACGAGAAAGAAGCCACACAAAGTAAACTCAGTGGAGACACTAACAATCTCTTTCAAAATGGGCAAACTGCTTCAGCATCCCACACCAGGCAGTGCAAGGTAAACCATCCACCAAATGTATGTGCTGCACCATAGGTCGAGCACTACTCACCGACCAAAGACAAATACAGGAAACCTCAGGGCCGAACAGGTGCTATCCAAGACACGCAGAGAGCCAGCTGCTCATTGCTAGGAAATGTGCTGTAATCACAACACAAATGCGAGGTAAGATATGATGATTAAAATCTTTATTTTCGGACAGCACACGACCACTCTGCCATCAAGTTTCAACTGCTTCACTCCAGATGCTCCAGAGGTGGCTGTCCCCAGGGCTGCTAGGGGGTATCTGACCCCCGCATTAGTTTTAAGATTTAGAATGTGTGCCCAGAGGAGGTGGTGGTTTCTGTGTATCTGCGGGGGGAAGGCCGTCCCCACATTCGATGTTAAGTTGGCCCACAGGAGGTAGCGGTCCCAGGGACTTTGGGGGCCATTATCTCCCTCATATAACAATAGATCTTGTGCCCCGAGGAGGTGTCAGTCCCTGGGGCTGTGTGGGGACCGTGTGGCCCTCACATAACAATCAAACTTGTGCTCCAGAAAGGTGGTGGGCCACGGGGCTGCGGGGAGGACTTGGCTCACCCGAGCGCTGCTGTGCGGTTCCTGTTGAAAATAAAAAAAAATGTTTTTGTACTCTGGGGCTGCCTCTAGGACTCCAGCACCAGAGCTAAGGGATCAGGGTGTCCCTATCCTGGCCCCTTTTTTTTTTTATCTTTTTGTCTGGGACTCTGCTGAAACCGAGTCTCCAGGTGACTGCTAACACTTTCTTGTTGAAGTGTTGGCAGCCAATCAGATCTCAACATGAAATCTGGAGGGTTTACAGACCCTTCGTGTCCCTATATATACAAATTTGGTAGTTCATATATATATGTATATATATATATATATATATATATATATATATATATATCCAGAAAAATGGTGTATTTAAATCGCACACCAAGGGCTGCACATCATTCAATACCAGCTGGTAAAATACTCAAAAAACCACTTATTCTCGATAGATTCATCGGCTGCTGTTTATTGAAAAAGGATTAGATTGCAGGTAAATCACACCAGCAAAAATTGGTACAAAAAGCACAAAAAAACGGTCGACAATGTGCTCACCATTCAAAAGACAAACATGCTGTCCCAACCAAATGTCTACGCGTTTCGGCCGAAGCATTCAACAGGACATTGGCAGACATTTTACACTCAACTATTTAAACCATATAGTCCTTCTTTGATGTTCATTGCATAGCTCAAGAGAAGTGCAAATGGAGCGGCCATTTTGTAACATCACAATTTCAACTTAAAAATGAGAAACTCCTAATCCTGTGCATGTTTTGAAATAAACTATGAACTAAAAATGTGACATTATATATTTCTCTCATATTATAATACATTATCACAAATATAGTCTGGTCACCTGTGAACACTAAACAATTAATTAATTGTAATCACAGTCTACAATTCTTGAATAAAAAACAAATCCCATGTATGCTATTTTTTTCTCTTCTCTTTCTCAATTTTCATTTTTCCTTTTTCCTTTTGCTCTTAATGTCCACATATTGCCCACTTATACCTAATAATTTTAATTTTGATTTTGATTTCAATTATAATTTTAATTTTAAAAGCCATATATATAAATGTAATTAATAATATAAATAAATATATAAATATATAAATATATGTACTGCCAATTGATTGCAATACATCCACTTCATATATAGGCTATAAATAGATGACAAATGATGACAAGTAAATAGAGTAAATTCAGTCAATTCTGAGAATGCAAAATAAAATACAGGTAAAAGCGATTTCAACGTGGAATATATAAATAAATGGATATTCATCATCATAATTCATTAAATTAGTCCTAGTCCTATAAATTAGTATATTCTAAAAGGAATCTGAAGAGATTAATTAATAGATCCATATCATAGGTCAAATTGTTATCGATTAGGAAATTGTAAATAAACCCCACAAATTCAGCAACAGGAGAATGTGTATGTGCGCCGCTATCTTCCCCAAGGACCTATGCAACAGTATAGAAATAAAATAGATGAGTATGACACCCTAAAAGTGAATAAATTATTAATAAAAAATTATTACCAAAATACACTAAGTTTCAATCCGGCAACATGCTAATAATAATAATAATAACAATAATGATAATAATGATAAAATCAATCAGTAAGGATCCTAACAAAACACAATATTCTAAAAAAGTCATCAATTTCATTTCATGTTTTCTATTGGACAAAATCTATGTGTAAGAAAATGTAAAAAAATGTAAAAAAATGTGTATATATCTCTGTATGGGAAAATCTAAAAGTTTACAGATGTACATGAAGCTCTGCGTCCAAGTTGTGACCCCAAGGGTGTTCTGTACCTAAAAGTAAAATAGTTTTGGACTCCATTGTCTCAAATGTGCAATTCTATTGCCTCCTCGGGGATGGGCCGCAATGTTTTTAACACCATGAAATGTTAGGGAACTACAGTTACCTTCATGTACATCCCAAAAGTGTTTAGCTAAAGGATAAGATGGATCATGATTCTTAATGGCTCTGAGATGTTGCAGGAACCTGACTTTCAGTTTATGAATGGTACTACCCACATATTTTTTGCGACACCCACATTCAATGACATATACAACGTATTCAGTTTCGCATGTGATACGTTCAGTTATGTCACAAATTTTTCCTTCGAACGTGGTGTATGTCTGAGTATTTTGTGCATACAAACATGATTTACAATGTCCACATTTCCAAAAGCCCAAGCTTTTTTTAGCCAACCATGACATATTGGTTTTGCGATATGTGATACATGGATGTGGACCTATACTGTCCTTGATGGCAGTATCATGTCTCAAAACATGCCAATTTTTCTGTATGATATTATTTAAATGCGAATGTTGAGAACTAAACTCTAAGAACAGTCTAGGTGATGATACCTTATTGTGATCTTGATTCTGAATATTATCAGGCTTGAAAAGCAATTTTTCTCGAGACATATTCAAGACCCTCAAGTGTGCATCTTTAAGGATCTTCAAAGGATATCCTCTCTCTAAAAATCTCTGTGTCATCGTCATGATTTCAGTCTTGAAGCAATCATCATTAGAACAGATTCTACAAGCCCGTAGAAATTGACTATATGGAATACTCCATTTCAAAGCTTTTGGATGACCACTATTACCATGCAAGATTGAATTACAGGCTGTTGGTTTACGAAAAATGGTTGTCTGTAAGACATCTTTTTCAATAGAGATCTGGACATCAAGAAATTCTATAGTTTGTGCACTATATTTCAAGTCTAAGTGAATGTTCAGCTCATTGTTGTTCAAGATATCAACATATTGTTTGAGAGAAATCTCGTCACCATCCCAGATAAGAAAGAGATCATCAATATATCTGACCCATAGTATCACTTGTTCCATGTATTTACCATTAGAGTCAGACCAAGCTATCTCCTTTTCCCACCAGCCCATGTAAAGGTTGGCGTACGTGGGAGCAAATGAAGCTCCCATTGCAGTCCCTTGTTTCTGCAAGTAATGTTGATTGTCAAATAGAAAGGCGTTGTGGGTGAGGCAAAATCTTAACATGCTGATTAGCATGTTAGTGTGTTGAAGAAATTCAATTTTACGAGTGCCCAAGAAGTGACAACATGCTTGAATACCAAATTCATGCTTGATGGAAGTGTATAATGCAGTCACATCCATGGTTACCAATAGATAGTTGGGTTGCCATGGAACATTGTGAATCTTAGCAAGAAAATCATTGGTGTCTCGAAGATAAGACGGTAATTCGGTGACAAAAGGACATAAGAAAAGGTCCAAGAAACGGGAGGTATTTTCTAATAGGGATGAGTTCATACTCACTATAGGTCGACCAGGAGGATGTTTTGTATTTTTATGAATCTTTGGTAGAAAGTAAATACAAGGGATTCTAGGAAACAAAACTTTGAGATAAAGATATTCATTTTGGTCAATTAGCCCTTTAGTGTGCCAGCTATCAAGCATCTCCCAGTAGATAGTTTGATATTCATTAGTGGGATTAGTAGTTAGTTTTTGATAATGTTGTTTATTGGAAAGTTGATGATTAGCCTCCTTCATATAGCTATTAATATCCATAATAACAATATTTCCTCCTTTATCGGAGGGTTTGATGATAATTGTGTTATTGGATTTAAGCTCATTTAGATCTTTCCAATCTGAGGCTGAGAAATTCACTCTTTGGGCTTTTTTCATTTTAACCCTTTTCCAATCATTCCGAAACCGATCAACGTCATCAACTACCAATTCATAGAACAAATCAATCATATTACCAGTCGGTAATTGGGGATTAAATCTGCTGGAGGGCTTAAGCCTGCTGGCAATGGTCTTATTAGTAACAAATCCCATATCAATCAAAGTGTTATTCTCATCACCTGTATCATTGCTAACATCATCCAAACAACCCAACCTGCCAATTTCTACTAAATCAGGCGCTTCATTGATATGAAAACCAGATAAAGTATCTACATTAATGTTGGAACAAGATGTAGTGGCCTTTGTAGTCTTGGAAAAATATTTCAACAGCCGCAACTTACGTGTATATTTATACAATTCTATTCTGGTTTCAACATAACCCCAATGATTATCAGGACAAAAACTTAATCCTAAATTTAGAATTCGCTCCTGATTAGAGGTGAGCTGTACTTTAGAGATATTTACAATGATATTGGAATTGTCAGATCGAAAGGTCCTCTCTAGTCTTGATATTTGTGATTTCTGCCCCTTCCCCCTCCGCGTCTTGAACCTCCTCGACTTCGTCCTCGACTTCTGTTTGATTGTGGCGTGATTGATCGTAGTAGTCTCATTTCCCCGTGAAAATCCAGTTTATTGGCAGAAGCTTCGTCAGCTGATGAGCTCAAATCCGAGCTGTCTTCTGCTGTATTAGTTGTTATATTAGGACTGTCCATCATCATAACTTTGTCTTGTGCTCTAAGTGTATTATATTTACGAGCAAATGTATAAATTCTACCTATTTCATAATCTTTCTTGTCTCTATTGAATTTAGAGGCCTTACGGAGCTTGATTTCATCCTCTTTTTTAGTTATACGTTCTTCCATCTTCATTAACAATTGTTGTATTTCTGAGGAGGTACCCATTTTTTCTAGTTCTTTAGTAAGAAGTTCAATTTTATGGGTTTGTTCTTCCATACGACGTTTTGATTGAATAATCAAAGTGTCCATCAATTTAACTGAGCATTCAGATGTATGCGCTCTCCATTGTTCTAGAAGATCAGGATCTATATCACCCGGAGTAGGCAATATTAGAATTCTGAGACCTCGTGGCACACGACCATTTTGTATATATTTGGTCAATGAGGTCATTTCCCACCATTTTTTTAATTCTAAAATTCTTGCCTTTTCTAATTCAGAAATAATGGTGGTTGCTGTGCGTGTAGATAAGTCCGAAGGCATTGAAGTTCCAGAAACATTATCAAATAGAGTAGTGGCAGCTTGTTCCCACAGGGCTTTCCGATTCGCCATGATGCATTAAACAATTCAAAAACTGAAAAATGAGTCCAAAAAATTATACCAGGTTCCCAGTGTGAAAATATGTGACAAAAACTGTCGCTTATTCAGAATCAGTCCCAATACAGAGTTCCAGATAGAAAAACGAGGAAGAACGAAAAGATCAAACGCTTCATTCAAAAATTAGAATCCAAAACAAAAATAGATAGTTCAACCAAACTCAAATGCCGGACCGTTACTATACGGACAGCGTGTGTGAAAAATTCAAAGAAACACAAAGCACGCCGATGTACGTTAGTGGTTCGTATTTCGCAGCGCTGGTTACACAGAAAAAATCTGTGCAATATGGCAAAGTTCAAATGAATGATTCGGATGTACGACTATACTAGTCTATCCGAGTCGAGCGTCGTAATACATCCAATAAATGAATCTCGGCTACCCCCGGCACCAATCCTCCTTACCTCCAAGGGGGAAAGATTTGCTACGATGGCAACAGCAATCTCTACGGGGGAGCTACAATGTATCCAAGCGACGCGGTGCAGCGTGAAGAATCCTCCTTTGAAAGCAAGTCTGGTAACGTTGTATCACGCGCACTCCAATATATATATGGATGTTCACCAAATAACAAAAAGAACACTTTCTGGATCAAGAGCTACCTTTCTGTCAAAATTAGTGTAATTCCATCCAATGGTTCCGTCGCTATTCCTTTACAAAATCCCTATGGATATTAACATGGGAAATGCACCCCTTTTGACCCTCCTTTGACTCAGCCCTCGCTTGACGGATCCCCCCGAAACTTTCCAGACACCAGCTGATGTGAGCATCAAATCTTTTGGGAAAATTTTGCGAAGACTCGTTAAGCGGTGCCAAAGATATAGGTAATTAAAAACTAGGTCCTAAATATAGGTACCAGTAGATATTATGGGCCTCATTACAACCCTGGCGTTCAACGACCGCCAGGGTTGAAGTAACGATCGTACGGCCAACAGGCTGGTGGCACAAATTGCCATATTTTGTCCACGGTGGTAGCGCCGTGGTCACACCGCCGGGAACGGCGGTTTACTGCCATGGTTGTCCCGGCAGCCAGAATCCGCCAGGGCAGCGCTGCTTGCAGCGCTGCCTGGGGATTTTAATTCCCTTTCCCTCAGCCTGTCCATGGCGGTAGACACCGCCATGGAAAGGCTGGCAGTAAGGGGAGTTTCGGGCCCCCTGGGGGCCCTTGCACTGCCCACGCCCTTGGCATGTGCAGTGCAGGGGCCCCCAGGCACAGCCCGTCGCCATTTTCACTGTCTGCCTGACAAAAAAAAAAGTTGCCTTTTATTTTACCTTTAAACATTTGTAGGTTAAAAAAAAAGAGTCCAGCTGCACTCAAACCTTCACTGCGAAGGTCCGTGACCTTCACGTTGAGCTATGTTTTTTTCCCCAGGGATTAATGCAGTTTGCCCCAGAGAGGTGGCGCCCCGCTGGGCTGTGGGCGAGGCCGATGGGCCTCCCCCACACAGTTAACGCAATGTGTCACATAGAGGTGGTGGTCCTTGGGATTTGGGGGGGGGCACTAGCCCCACACATATCATGAAAATCACCCACCTGGGAGCCCATTAAAAAAAGTGCATATTGTTTGCTGCATATTCGCGAATATCGTGAATACCACAAATCTACTGCAAAAATTTTTTAAAAAAAACTTTTTTGCTCCTTGGTTTTCCCTCTGGAACCAAACCACCTGAGCTAAGGGGTCAGGGTTTCTGTACTCTGGAACCTTGTATTTTTTCTTACTTTTTTACTGGGACTCAGCTCAAGCCAAGTCCCAAGATGGCTGCTAACACTTCCTGGTTTGAAGTTTTGGCAGCCAATCAGAGCTGTGCATTTCCCTGCATGAGTTCAGCTTTTTTCGCAAATACTTCGCGGCCAGAGATATACAAATTTAGATTTCCCTACATTTCTCCAAAACTACTCTCAAATCTTTTAAGGGAAATGGCTATTAGAGGAGTCCCTATCGAATAAGCCTGGCAATTCGATTACCTGGGCATAAGATTAACAGATAATCTATCATATATTCCGCAAATAGAGAAAAGCTCTGTCATCCTTAATCTGTGGTCAATGGCAATTGGAAGGAAAATTAAGAACTCAATGGGAGAGGTCTCTTTCCCAGCCCTTATGGTGTAAGGTGATAGCAGTGACAGCTGCAATTTATGGTGCAGAGCTTTGGGGCTACCATACTTTGCAGAAGCTAACTCTGATTGAAAATAAATTGTTACCTTTCTCTTTTACACCTACCCTCTAGTACGTCACTCATTCCACTCAGATTTGACATGGCTCTTAAACAGATCCATTCCGTAATTGCTTTGAAACCGCTTTTATACTGGGTGCGACTTTGGTCCTCTGAGCACTTGAGTCCTTGGAGAGCTGCCATGCTAGAGCTACTATTTATTGATAAAATGGTATGAATTCTCTGGCTTAAGCACATTAAGGATTTGTGCCATTGGATCAAAATGGAGGAGTTATGGAGGTGTCCACAGAGTATAACAAGAGGCATGGCACTGCATACAAAGCAACTTTATTGGGAGACAGTACTAACCCTGACATGCGAGCCCAGTCAACAGCTAGTCGAATGGAGCAATTTTGATATCATAAGTGCTTAGCCAAGTTTGAACATTACCTGGACAGCATATGCCCGGCTCAGGATAAAAATCTGTTTATAAAATTAAGATTAGGAACTTTGCCACTGAACTCTTTCACCTCTAGATGAAAAAAAGGTAGCTGCGCGAATAGTTCCTGCCCTCACTGCCCGATGGAAAGAGATCCTTGGCCCATTTTTTTTTTTTTTTGCCCAAGGTATATAAAGCCTAGGAGGAAGTGGATAATTCCCCTAAGCATGCTCCTTGTCACCCAGAATTGTAGGGAGACACTTCATATACTAACAAGTGACACTAGTGAAAAGGTAGTGTTAGCAGTTACCCAGTATTTATGATATGCATGGATCATGAGATCAAAGGACTGTAATTCTTGTACTACGGTCATTGGCTGAAAGACTGACAGTGTAATAGGGCTTATGCCCTATTTATTCTAGTGAACAGCAGCCCTTAGCCCTATAGTAAGAGCTTTTTTATTGTGGCCGGTATGCAGTAGAGGGACCCTGTCTGTGGTAGAATGGCTACTGCTGCCAAGAATCTAAATTTACAAAACAAATCACTAGAGTGATCATTCCCAAGGGGTATTTTAAAATTAATTAGTGATCCCCATGAATTGTAAGTTATTCATCTATGATTTTATGTGCTGTAAATATGTTTTTAGGATAATGTGTATCTTTTGTTGATTTAGTGATTGTATGTTGCTGATATGGCTTACAGCCGAAATAATGCTTATTTATTTATTTATTTATTTACTGAATGGATTTACATCAAATAAGAGTGGAATCTCAATACCAATAGCTAGCTTTCTGTCAAATTTGCTGTAATCTCGTTCAGTGGTTTGGGCTGAATATGTGTCTAAAGGTCCTTTAACCTGTGTAAGACAATGTTATTTGACCCCCCCTTTTTCTCGACCCCCACTTGACGGATCCCCCTGAAACTTTCCGTGCGCAACCAGAATCACTTTCCTGGGAAATTTTGTGAACGTTCGTCAAACGGCGCCAAAGATATAGGCAAGTCAAAAAACACTTTTTCTATGGAAACATGGCCCCCTAACTATAACTACCGATTGGCAAGTGCCATATATATATATATATACACATATATATATATATATATATAAGTACACACACACATATATTTATATTCCTACTAGCAGTTATAGTGATGAATCTTCACAAAATGTTCCCCAAAAATGTGCCAAAGAATCTTGTTGTGCATAGGAAGTTTTGGGATGATCCATCAAGCGGAGTATGAGAAAAAAGGGGTGGGGGGTTCCATGTTAATTCCCATAGGAGATTTGAACACAACTACAGCTTGAATCACTGAACGGAATTACATCAAGTTTGGCAGAAAGGTAGATTTCAGGAAATAGATTATGCCTTTCCTTATTTGCTGTAAATCAGTTCAGCAGTTTATGTATATCTAGAGGCGCCAAGACTCAGTGAATCCTCCCGATCCTGTGCAGAGATCTGATTGGCTGCCAACACTTCAACCAGTAAGGGGGGATGATACTGTAATCCTGTCCACCTAGCCTTGGTTCAGCCAAAGCTTAAAAGTAATTTTCTTTTAAAACCACAGCAAAAATCACAGGAGATCCACAAATTTTGCAGTGATAAAAAAAAAAAAGCATGCATGGTCTCCCCTGCTGGCTTACTTTTTTGCCCCTGAGTGGGACACGTCCTGGGGCTATAGCATAAATTTAGGAGGGTGTGCACGGGTCCCCTTCCTAGGGCTTATGAAAGCCCCAGGGGCTGCCACCTCCCTGGGGAACCGGTTTTTAATGAATCCGGGGGTGCCCCCACAGAACCTCCAGTGCCATTGAGACACCACCCCCAAGGGGCAAGTATGTATAAATAAATGCAGGGGTGGCCCCATGGCCCCCAGCTGCACAGGGGATTGCCACCTACCCGGGGCACTTCAATATAGTTATGTGGATGGGCCAAGCATACCCAGGGGTCCACCAACTCCAGAGAGCAAATCACAGTAAAATAATGTGGGGGCCTGTGGGGGCTTGTGTGGCCCCTGCAGCCCTGAGGACTGTCACCTCACCTGGGCAGAACATTTACTTTTAATATGGGGCCCATACAACCCCCCGCAGCCCCCAGGACTGCCACCTCCCCGGGGCTAAACATGAAATTAATGTGGAGGAGCCCCTGTGCCCCCCGCAGCCCCGGAGAATGGCATCTCCCAGGGCAATTCATTCAAATTAAGGGGGGTCTTGAACCCCCCCCCCACAACCCAGAGGGCCACCAGCTTCCAGGGGCTGAAATAAAATAATGAAGGGGATCTGTTGCGGACCCCCATCTCCGGGGATCACCCCCTCCAGGGGCCGAATTAAACATTGTAGGGGGCAGCACTTGTGGATCCACATAGGGCCCTGGGAATCACCCCCCCCCCCCGGAACTGCTCCTGCTACTTCCAGAGGTGACCACCCCAGAGAGGTAGCTGTTACTCCGCTTTCTGCAAGTGGGAGCTATCAAACAACTCCTGCTTCCAGAAAGTGGAATTTTCATCTGTTTCCCTGCACGCAAATATGTGTCAGACAAGAGTTAGGACGTTTTCCCATTAGCCATATCAATTAAGAAATGAAATAACAGAAAAATGGTATGGCTTTTAGCGATAATATTTCATTAATTGTGCTCTTGTCATGATTGACATGATGTTGTCTTTGAAATGAGAAATGGTCCCTTTAAGTGACGTGTTCTGAAAACAGCAGACAAAAGCTTCCTTCTTGTCATTTTCTAGTAAAGTGGCATGCGTCATTTGCTCACTATTCTAAGATAGCTAAATTGGACAAAGAGGCTTGCATTAATGAAGATATTATTCACAGAATCCTTCTATGCTGTGATCATACACATATTAAGCATAATTTAAATTTTTCATTATTTTTGTTTACAAGGTGGGTTGCTTCGTTGAATTATAAAAACCATGGAAATTTGAAAATCACAGATTGTGTTGTGCTATGTATGTCAGGTTCTTCTTTCAGTGTAAACGTTCGAACTGCAATATTAAATGGAATGTTTCCAAAAACTGAACAATATGAGTTCTGCATAGAGGCCTTATAAAACTGCCACAAGAACAATAATGAAACCTTTCAAAAGAGGAAAGAGAAAACATCTATCCAAGTGGGGAAACAGGTTAACATTTCTCATTTCCATACACCTTTCCAAGAAAATGGAAAGTCCTGCAGAGTTGCAAAAGTTGACACATTCAAAAATGAAGCAAGGAACCTGTGCTACATGCAGATTTCACATGCATTTGTTTAATTTATGTAGTTTTATTTAGTGCAGCTTAGACTGAGATCGAACATCAGTCATGTCTATTATGGTAAACAATGGAAAAGCAAGCATGAATCAAACGTCTGTGTCTGCATAAGTCAAGAATATTTATTTTTAAAAGAATACCTACTTCCACTAGATATGCGTTTTGGATGTGGATCATAACTTTCGGAGCCAAATTAAGGGGCACATTTATACTCTGCATTGAAACAGCGCTATTTTTTTAATGCTATTTCAGCACAAACTTAACTCCATGTTTATATTTTGACGCTAGACCCGTCTAGCATAAAAATATTGGAGTTAAAGTCATTTTTTGCCTGCTTAAACATACTTTGAGTCAATGAGATGCAAGGTAGGCGTTCCCGGGCAAAAAATGACTCTGAGGCCCAGGCGCCTTATTTATCCTCCAGTGCAAAAATGGTGCACAGGAGGGAGAGGGGCCTAAATAATGGTGCTAAGTGCAATTATTTAATGCCTTGGTCAGGGCAGGCATTAGGGGACCTGTGGACCTATTTCCATGGTGTAACACCATGGAAAGAGCCCACAGGTGCCATTCCCAGGCCTCAGGGACACCCTCACCCACACCATACGGACAGCAGAGTAGAGGTAAGTGTTATTTTTTAAAGTGCCATTGGTGGCCTTGAAATGGACCACCCTAGATGGCACTGGGTGCAATAGCCATGCCCAGGGAAAACTTGTGCAGGCCATTTGGGTGGAGGGCATGACTCTTGTCTTTTATAAGACAGACGTCATGTGGTATGGTAGGTTTTGCGTCAAGAAATGACGCTAGGCACGTTAGAGTCATTTTTATTGACTCTAACCAGCCTAACGTCATTTTTTGGTGCAAAACTCCCTTCTCCCATATCGCCACCCCCACCCTCACCCGGATAACGTCAATTTGTTTGACACTAACCCACTCTTTGCGCCAGATTGTGCCATTCCATAAATATGGTGCCTGGCTGGAGTCCTGGAATGGGGTAAGCCAGCGCTATACTTTTTGACGCAAAACTGTGTTAGCGCAGTTTTGCATCAAAAAGTATAAATATGGGTTTAAGTATTTTTAGAGCCATTCCATGCTTTTAGCATGGTACTCATAACATTTCCCGTTTGAGTAAAAGTGTATAATAATGCCACAGCCAAAATATAGGAAAATTATCTGTTCCAGCGAACCTGATTTTTTTTAATGCAAATTGATGACTACAAACGTTATGTAAGGTGCCTCAAAAATGTAACAAAATTATTGCTTTGAAATGATGCATTCTGTGACTTGTTGAATTTTGGACGAGGATCATCACTTTTGGAGCTAAAATAAGCATGTTTAGAGCCATTTCCACAATCTCTGATTAAATGTAGGAATGCAAGTCCTTGACAATAGTTCAATAGGTCACCTCGATTCCCCCAAAAGGTGTTTATTCTCTAAGGGTTGCAATATAAACACTATTTGGAATTATATTGTGTTCATGTGAAACCTACCGATTTTTTATGAAAGTTTATGCATCATACACGTCAAATCAAATAAAATTTAAAAAAAATTGTAGAGCGCGCTACTCACCCGTGAGGGTCTCAAGGCGCTGAGGGAGGGGAAACAGGGGGTGGGGCAGGGAGGGTCACTGATCGAACAACCGTGTCTTGAGGTTCTTTCTGAAGACCAGTAGGTCTTTGGTTTTGCGAAGGTCGGTGGGGAGGGAGTTCCAGGTTTTGGGGGCGAGGTAGGAGAAAGACCTGCCTCCTGTGGTGGTGCGTTGGATGCGGGGGACTGTGGCTAGGGCGAAGTCGGCTGATCGGAGGTTGCGTGTGGGAGTGTGGAAGTTAACTCTTTCATTGAGGTAGGTTGGGCCGGTGTTGTGGAGGGATTTGTGTGCATGGATGAGGAACTTGAATGTGATTCTCTTCTCTATGGGGAGCCAGTGAAGGGATTTGAGGTGTGGTGAGATTCGTTCGTGGCGGGGGAGGCCAAGGACGAGGCGTGCGGCTATGTTCTGGATTCTTTGGAGTTTGCATTTGAGTTTGAGTGTGGTGCCGGCGTAGAGGGCGTTACCGTAGACCAGTCTGCTGCTGATGACTGTGTGGGTGACTGTCTTTCTGGTTTCTGGGGGAATCCATTTGAAGGATTTTTTTATAGTGCAGAGTGTGTGGAAGCAGGAGGAGGTTAGAGCATTGATTTGCTGTGTCATGGAGAGGGAGGGGTCGAGGATGATGCCGAGGTTGTGTGCGTGGGTTGCGGGGGTGGGTGCGGGGCCGAGGGCGGTGGGCCACCTGGAGTCGTCCCATGTGATTTTGTTGGGGCAGAAGATTATGATCTTGGTTTTGTTTGAGATGAGCTTGAGGTTGTTAGTGGTCATCCAGTTGGCAGTGTCGAGGAGAGCGGCGTGTAGGTAGGTTTTGGCTGTGGTGGGGTTGCAGGTGAGGGAGGGGATGAGTTAGGTGTCATCTGCATAGGAGAGGATGGTGATTCTGTGTGCTCGGAGGATGTTGGCTAGGGGGATCATGTAGATGTTGAAGAGTGTGGGGCTGAGGGAGGACCCTTAGGGGACTCCGCAGGTGATCTTGGTAGTGTTGGAGTGGAAGGGCGGAAGGCGGACTTTCTGGGTCCGGTCGGTGAGGAAGGAGGTGAGCCAGTCTAAGGCTTTGTGGCAAATTCCTATGTTGTGGAGGCGTGTGCGGAGTGTGTGGTGGCAGACGGTATCAAAGGCTGGGGAGAGGTCTAGGAGGATGAGTGTGTCAATATTTCTATTGACACGAAGCATAAATTCTGGAGCTAAAATAAGTATATTAAGAGCCATTTTCATGTTTTAAGCATGCTAATCACAACACTTTGTTTGAGTAAAGGTGTATTATAATGGAGCAGTTGGTCACTTTGAGTTCTTTAAAAGTGTTTATTCACTATGAGGTAACATTTTGTTCAATTGAAAATGTCTGTTTTTTTAATGAAAAACAATGACTGCGGGTCTTTTGTGACATGCCTCAAAAGTGTGAAAAAGTATTGCTTTCAAATGATACATTCTTTGGTTAGTTGAGTTTTGGATGTGGATCATCACTTTTGGAATTAAAAGAAGCACATTTAGAGCCATTTTCATGTTTTTGGCATGCTAATCACTATATTTTGAGTTTTAGTTAAAGTGTATTAAAACGACACAGTTCGTTCCTTTCTAGCTTTTAAAAGTGTGGCTATCAATACAACATATTTAATAGTTCCATCTCTGCAAGTGTGTGACTTTCATTTGGTGGTTGTGTAAGCTTGTTGCCTGGTGAAGTGTAAAGAAGTCATGCTGAGGGGTTTCACATACATATCTGCAATGTGATTGAATAGTTTGGAAGGTAACATAACTACAACATCTTCCAAATGGCTCTCATAGGGAGCCTTTAGTATGAATGACTGGATTCTAAATCCAGTGTTCCACTGCTAAGATACATGGTCGGACTAGGACAACAAATATTGCCTGGGCGGGCACCAAAATAAAAGTGGCCCTCGTTAATGAATTAGAAAGCTAAAAACAATGGCCCATGTGTGCAAATTAGATCAGTTGTGAACTTGTAAAGACAATCTGGAAGTGCTTTGGAAGGTGCGGAAGAATGAGATCTTTAGATCTTGCTGCAGGCAATCTTTGTGTTAATACTGGGAAATCAACAGTAGAAACGGGTATGGCGGATCATAAGGCACACCTACAAACAGCCAGAAAACTGACTCACACACTGACCGATCAGACCAGCTTATTGGGCACTGCCTGATTGACCTCTAGGCCAGTAAAACCCTGAATGACATAGCAACTTGAGTATCAGAACTTGTTTACTCTTTCTACATGGTAAAAGAATTCCAGACTACTGTGGCTGCCCTCCTAGAGAGCGTGTCAGTGCAGCACTGGAGAGTAGGCTTCTGGAAGGGAAGGAAGGAAGGCACAGAGGTGTTTGGAGGTGGATGTCAGGAACCCAAGTGCTTGCGCTTGTGCATGCGTCTCGCATACAAGACACTTGTGTTTAGTAAAGGGCTTGGAGCCCGCCTACCGCTCACCATTTGTTGATTTGTGTGACACTCTTCTTTGCAGCCTTGTAATTCATCAAGGCATGCCTGCCATCTTTTCTGATTCTCTGTGTGGAGCAGGTATCAGGCACTTATTGATTCAATTTGATTAGTGCCATCTGCCGTTCCTGACGTGATCGAGGCACTATTTTGTTTAAACTTCCAGTTCCCACAAACAGAAGGCTTGTAACTGGCAAAAATGTCCCCAGCAAGACAAACAAAATTGCAAAGTTTTTTTAAAATCTAACTTTATTTTATTTTGTGAAGTCATCTTTTCTCAATTTCCACTCATTTGTTTTCTGTTTTGGCTTGTGGGTGCTGTTGTCAAAATATGACAATTAACTTGTTCGAAATGTGCAAGACCTATTGCATTGCAAATGCTTGTTTTAATTTGGGCAGGAAGGAAAGTTCATGCTCTCCGATCACTTCTCGGTCCCTGTCAAGTTGCTGAAAGGAGGGTCAAATGAGTTTAGGGACAATGCATAACACAAAACAATAGATGGCTAAAAAGTGAATTATGGGGATGTTTCCTACTTTTCTGAGTGACATTATAAACCACTCGAGCTTCACTATTCTGGTGTATTTGATTCTCACACAGAACCTTTCATTGAAACACATCCCCTTTATACACTGTTACTCATTTATAATTATTTATGTATTGTCAGAACTATCAAATTGTCTATGTGTGAAACCTTTCAGAAGGGTCTGACAAATGATTATACAGATCTGTTGTGTATCAGAAGATATATAGTAATAACCTAGAGGTCGTCAGAGTACTCACAGTTGTTAGGACAGGAGTGTTGCCTGCATGGCGTACATCAAGATTCATCAAAACGACAAGTGATTGTTGTTAATTTGACATAGTTCAGGATCATAAATTTTGCAACAAGTCACAGTACAAAGGAGAAGAAAGAAGGTAAAAAACCAACGATTATAAACAGAACATATGGTGTGGACTACAGGTCAAGGCTAGTAGTGTACAGAAGAGCTGCTGATTCACTGAAGCTGTGGTGTATAACATAGGCATTCTTTAGGATAAGGAAATGACATACCAAGTGGAAATTTAGAGGGGGGACAGCCGAATTGCTTTAGTAATCTAGGTTTCAGTGGACTAAAACAAGTGATCTCTCTACGGGTGAGGTAGTATATCAGTGGACACCACAAAGACCAGAATTTGGCCCCTGTTCTATTTAAGCTGAGGGAGAGCTTTTCCTTCACCATCACATGCCATAGGGGACAATACCACTGAGCCACAGAGGAAGGGGTTGTCTACTTCCATGCCACGGCCTTGAGGTGCCGTGCTGCCTGGAGCTTAAGTGTTCAGTCAGCATGGGTCTTTGCTTCTAGAACCAGTGGTCGAACACCAAGGATAACTGTGATGTAGGAGGCAGGGAGTGGGAACGCCACAGTTGCTTTGATGTGACCAGGTGGCCTTGACAGCAATACAGCTCATCTAACTAAGCCCTTCAGAAAGAGATCAACCACATCGTTAGAGGAGTAGAGAGCTGTTGGATGCTTCTCCCCTCAAGTGAGTGAACACCACTGGAGGTGACACAGGGGTGGAGGTGTTTAACAGTGTTAGAGCAACAACCTAGATCATGTTGAACTCCAAATATAGAAATGGGAGAAGCAAGCCTAATTAGTAGATGTGAGTGAAGACTGCTTTAGTTTTCAAAATATACACTGCAGCACAAGACAATAGTGAGGTGTTTGGATTACAGAGTTTTATTTAAATTGCATGGTAATGGAGTTAGTACTGATCCCTGGTTTCTATGCTAGTGCATACACACCTATATGACTTTAATTTGAATAAGTATAAAGGGTAGGTGAGGATTGTAGCTTTAGAGAATCTGGAAGGATACTGAGGCCTTCCTTATTTTCAGCTTAGGAAAAGAAAGGTTGCTTTTAAGGTTGTTATTAAAAACACGTGGAGTAGAAAGGAGAGTGGACAGATCTGACTGAATAAAAGGACTACATGTGGTGTGTACTGCTGATATGAAAAGCTATGCATGCAAATATTTAATGACAAACTGTAAGAAAATATTATGTTTTGCAAATATAATGATGTAAATGACCTGCAATCATTAAAAAAATGTATACAATAGACAGGCATAAGTAAATTTTACAACCAATTGAACTGTTAGTAATAAAGGAACTACTCCAGTTTTAAAGCTTGGGAGCATTGTAGTCTATAGTGAATTTAAAAAGTAAGAGGTCTGCTTTTAAAAGTCAGAAAAAAACTACTGTAGACGACCCCTACGTTTGCCACAGATTACAATTTTTTTTAAAGAAATTCACAAATATTCCTATAAATTTAGTAATGTTGTAGATTTATATGTGTAAGTCAAGCAGAACTTGCATTGAACTTTTTTTTTACATTTTCTCTAGAGGGATTTTTTTTTCCATAAGCAAACAATTCTACCCCTTCTGCTCTACGACATTTGCTGGTGGTCCCTACCAAGGGCCAGATGTAGTAAAGAAGCATTTTGCGAGTTGCAAATAGCGAGTCTTAGCGACTCGCTATTTGCAACTCGCAAAATGTCATGCAGAACGGTGTCTCAGACACCGTCTGCGAGTCGGTATGGGGTCGCAATGACCCACCTCATTAATATTAATGAGGTGGGTCGCAAATTGCGGCCCCATACCGACTATGGGCACTCGCAAACATGGAGGCCTGCTGTAGTCAGCAGACCTCCGTGTTCGTGACTGCTTTAAATAAAGCAGTTTTTTTTTTTTTTAAGTGTAGCCCGTTTTCCTTAAAGGAAAACGAGCTGCACTTAAAAAAAAAAACGAAACCTTTAGTTTCGGTATTTTTTCAGGGCAGGGAGTGGTCCCTTGGACCACTCCCTGGCCTGAAAATTTTTTTTGGGGTCCAGTCCAATTTGCGAGTGGGTTACCATCCACTTGAAGTGGATGGTAACTGCAACACCATTTGCGACCGCATATGCGGTCGCAAATGGTATTGCATACCACTAGGAATCGCAAATAGGAAGGGAACACCCCTTCCTATTTGCGATTCTGAAATGCATTTTGCGAGTCGGTCCGACTCGCAGAATGCATTTCTGCATAGGAAAATGCGATTTGCAACTCGCAAACGTCAGTTTTTGCCGTTTGCGAGTTGCAAATCCTTTCCTACATCTGGCCCCTAGTTCTGTTTGGAGTACAAAGGGTCCCCAAAGTTTATTGAGGGTACTTTTAGTAGTGTTTTCAATGTGGGAATAACAATGCAAAACATACCTGAATTCCAAAAAACGTATGGGATTGTACATGTCCATGCATTTTGCATGGTGTCCTGGCACACCTCATTTCTTGTACCAAATACTTACATTTTCATATTGGAAATGTTGTTATTTCCAAGATTTTCTGCTGTCAAGGGAGAACTCTAAAATTCGAAAAGCCCACTTATTCCGATTTATGACAATTGTGTGGAATTTAGGTTTGCAAATTTACTTTTACACACCTGAGATAAACTAAGGTGCACACAAACCTTTGTGAATTAGGTCCTGCGACAAGAGTGCTATTGTGAATAAAGCATTTCTGTCAGAAATGCAGTAAAATATATTTGCAGCACATTTAGAAGGTAGGCAGTTAAACAGTTGAACACAATTATAGAAATGTGTTTGGACTGGTAATGGAATAGATGAATGAAAACTGCATAAAATGGTTTACCTGCAATAATTAGAGATTTACACACTAAACTAAATTGTGTTTGACCTAGCTCAGGAGGGGGGGTCACGGGGCTAAGGACAGGTGTGCATCATTGGTGCTGGTCCTTCATTCCTTGGGCTTCGTCGATCTAGTGGGCGTTGCTAGGAAATTTCTACTGCACGGCAGGCGCTGCATCCATTCCCCTCTGGAAGTCAGGCTGCATCATTCCGGTTCGGTTGTGCATTGATCCAGTGGGTCGTGCGTTGAATTTCCAGTCGCTACGCTGGTGCTGCCTCGATCTCCTTGTTGCGAAGTCATGCTGCGTCTTTCCGGTTCGGCGTGCAGTGAATTTTTCACCGCAGTGCAGGCTGTGTGTCGTTTCTGGCAGGCTGTGCATCAAATTTCACCGCACAAGGAGTCCTTCTTGTAGTGATGAAGTCTTTTTTGTCCTGAGACTTCAGGGAACAGGAGGCAAGCTCTATCCAAGCCCTTGGAGAGCACTTCTTCACCAGACCCAGATAGCAACAAGGCAGCAGGGCAACAGCAAGGCAGCAGTCCTTCACAGAAAGCAGACAGGTGATTCCTTTGGGCAGCCAGGCAGTTCTTCTTGGCAGGATGCAAGTTCTGGTTCAGGTTCTCTTCTCCAGGAATTGTCTGAGTTAATAGGGGCAGAGGCCCTGTTTAAATACCCAAATGTGCCTTTGAAGTGGGGGAGACTTCAAAGAGTGGCTTAGAAGTGCACAAGGTCCCCTTTCAGTTCCACCCTGTCTGCCAGGGTCCTAGTAGGGGTTGTGGCAGTCTTTTGTGTGAGGGCAGGCTATTGTCCTTTGGCATGTAAGTGTCAGGCCCTCCACCCTCACAGCCCAGGAAGACCTATTCAAAATGCAGATGTATACAAGTGAGGCTGAGTATCCTGTGTTTGGGGTGTGTCTGAGTGAATGCACAGGGGAGCTGTCAACTGGACCCAGCCAGATGTGGATTGTAAGGCACAGAAGGATTTAAGTGCAGAGAAATGCTCACTTTCTAAAAGTGGCATTTCTAAAATAGTAATATTAAATCCAACTTCATCGGTCAACAGGATTTTGCTACTCTTTTCAGATCAGCAGCTACCACTCAAACAGTATGTGAGGGTAGCCCCAATGTTAACCTATGAAGGGAGCAGGCCTCACAGCAGTGTAAAAATGAATTTAGGAGTTTTACACTACCAGGACATGTAAACTACATAGGTACATGTCCTGCCTTCTGCCTACACAGCACCCTGCCCTGTGGGTTACCTAGGGCATACCTTAGGGGTGACATATGCAGAAAAAGGAGAGTTTTGGGCTTGGCAAGTACTTTTAGATGCCAAGTGGAATTGGCAGTGAAACTGCACCCACAGGCCTTGCCATGGCAGGCCTGAGACATGGTTAAGGGGCTACTTAAGTGGCTGGCACAATCAGGGCTGCAGGCCCACTAGTAGCATTTAATCTACAGGCCCTGGGCACATATAGTGCAGTTCTCTAGGGTCTTATAAGTAAATTTAATAATCCAATTGGGTATAATCCAATGTTGTCATGTTTAAAGGGAGAGTGCATATGCACTTTAGCACTGGTTAGCAGTGGTAAAGTGTGCAGAGTCTTAAAACCAGCAAAAACAGTATCTAAAAAGTGAAGGGAGGTAGGCAAAAAGTTAGGGGTGACCACCCCAAGAATGTTAGGTCTAACATTCAGGATTTGCAAAGCATGGCAAACCATCCTTGATGGTCTCAAGGCACTGAATTGTAGGCATGGAGAGATTAAGGTTGTCATTTGTTAGGACCACCACAGTGGCGGCTGCCATTAAACCACCAGTGTTGGACTTATCCCGCCTGGCATATTGAGTCCACAAAGTATCCCTCCAAAAACCGGCCACAAATCTGACGCCGCCAGGACATAGGAGGTGGGAAAGAGGCGGTTGCACCAACAGCACCGCCACTCTGACAACTTTTTACCCACCAGATTACAAGCCACAAATCAGCACAGTGGTTCTTCCATGACGAAAGCCACTGGCAGTCCGAACCACCGCACCCAGAACTCACTCCTGTCAGAACAGAATACCACATTGGACAGTTCGAATATCCCATACCGGACACACATCCACACACCAGGCACACCCACTCACAGCACTATATAACACACCCCCACACAACCCACAATCCTTTTCACAACTAACGACTCACACAGACCTGACTGCCACAAATCAATCACATAGAACAAATACACCATAGGCACACATTCAATTCACACTCACCACACACAGCACCACAGCACCACCAACACCATACCCACATCACATCTGAACACAACCACCACCACCTCCCACCACCCACTGCCAAACACCCTCACCCTACCAAGCACCTTACACTGCACCCCCCACACACACAACACCCCCTTACCACAACACAACCACCATGTCATGCCAAAAGCACCCACGCTTCACCAATGAGGAGTTGGATGTTATGGTCAATGAAATCCTCAGGGTAGAGACACAACTCTTTGGAGCACTGGTTTAGCAGACATCCATAGCCAAGAAAATGGAATTATGGGAGAGAATAGTTGACAGGGTCAACTCAGTGTGTAGCCATCCATGCACAAGGGAGGACATCAGGAACAGGTGGAACAATCTATGGGGGGAGGTGAGTTCCATGGCATCCAGGTACCAGCTGGTGGTACTGAAGACTGGCGGTGGGCCCCCACGTTCTCCCCCAGAGTTCATATCATGGGAGGAGAGGGTCTTGGACATCCTGCATCCAGAGGGCCTGACTGGAATACCTGGAGGACTGGACTACCTAATCACTACCCAAATCACTCCATCTCCCACTACACTTCCCACCTACTCACTTAATGCCCCTCTTATGCATGCCATACCACCACCCACCCCCAATGCCCACACACTCCCTGCCTAGTGTATGGATAGCACTGCCGATAACAATCGCTATGGCTCCCACAATGCACTAGTCCATCCCCCATAAAACCTGCGTTGTGCATGTCACCTCACACCTCTTACATGTATGACAATTTCACTAGCTACAGCAACTGGATGCTTCGACTGAGGACCACTACATGGCAGTGACAGCAATGCAATGGCACCACACATTGGAAAACTAGCCCAGAGATAGCACTGTCACCAATCCAAAGGCCCACTAATCCTGGCACACTACACTGACATGGACTGATCCTGGCCAAAACAGTAAGGAGGTATAATCCATGTGCAACAGGCACAGATAGCACTAACAAACTTGCATACACTAATACCCAACTCCCATTTGTACACCATGCTGCAATGTACATCCATTCGCAATCACATATACCAAGCCAGAATGCCCACCAGCTGACAGGGCAAACCTGTCAAGTGAACCATCACCCAGATCAGAACCCCCGCACCCAGCCAAATTTACCAAGCCTGATGCAAACAAGCTAAAGGAGCATGCTACACATGTCTCAACCCACCATCGACAAACAGTGCTAGCAGTGTTGTACCTGTCAATGACATTGCTGGGAATCAAGTCAAGCCACTGTATGCATCAGACTAACTGACAACCATACACACCTTCAACATGTAACTCTCTCTCACTCCATCCACAGGTACCTCTGCCACAGCAACAACAGAGATATTACCAGAGACTGCCAGCCCTCCTCAGAATGAAGGCCCCAGTGAGGACAGCACCGCTGGATGTCTGGACGGAGATGACCCACCTGACCCATCTGGGACCCCGGGTCAGTCTACCTCTCCCTGCCTCACCCTGCCCACAATAACCCCCCCACCTTGTGGCAACAACATCTCAGCCAACCCTTCGTCCCCAAAGCTGTGCCCCAAGGACTAGTCAATCAGTAGTGTGCCCCACAGTACAGGGACCTAAGTCAACCCCTCACAGCCCAGACAATGAAGGTCCTGGTGAAACTGGGAGTGGGCACATAGTACCAGGGGCACAGGCACATGGAGGCAGGGGACGTGGGAGGGAACCTGTGGGCCAGAGGACAGGGGACCCAAGGGAGGCATTGGACCAGGAAGCCATCTTCCAAGTCCTGGGAGCATATCAACTGTCCCAGGACAGGATGGGCCAGATCGTATTCATGATGGGGCAAAACCAGAGGCTGCAGAAGGAATACCACCATGAGGTCATGGGGCAGTGGCAGGCCGTCAATGCCACCATGCCCTCCATTGCAGGGGTGCTCAGAGACATTAACACCACCCTGCATGCTTCCCCCACCCACCAGCAAGCCCCTTCCACTAGCCACATCACATCAGAGCCCTCAACATCTGCAGCTGCTAGTAGAATGGAAGACCAGCCAGAGGAGGCACAGGCCCCAGGCACCCCTCCCTCTGTAGCTGCAGAACCCCCACAAATTTGGACATCCATCCTAACAACTGTGAGTACTCTGACGACCTCTAGGTTATTACTATATATCTTCTGATACACAACAGATCTGTATAATCATTTGTCAGACCCTTCTGAAAGGTTTCACACATAGACAATTTGATAGTTCTGACAATACATAAATAATTATAAATGAGTAACAGTGTATAAAGGGGATGTGTTTCAATGAAAGGTTCTGTGTGAGAATCAAATACACCAGAATAGTGAAGCTCGAGTGGTTTATAATGTCACTCAGAAAAGTAGGAAACATCCCCATAATTCACTTTTTAGCCATCTATTGTTTTGTGTTATGCATTGTCCCTAAACTCATTTGACCCTCCTTTCAGCAACTTGACAGGGACCGAGAAGTGATCGGAGAGCATGGACTTTCCTTCCTGCCCAAATTAAAACAAGCATTTGCAATGCAATAGGTCTTGCACATTTCGAACAAGTTAATTGTCATATTTTGACAACAGCACCCACAAGCAAAAACAGAAAACAAATGAGTGGAAATTGAGAAAAGATGACTTCACAAAATAAAATAAAGTTAGATTTAAAAAAAACTTTGCAATTTTGTTTGTCTTGCTGGGGACATTTTTGCCAGTTACAAGCCTTCTGTTTGTGGGAACTGGAAGTTTAAACAAAATAGTGCCTCGATCACGTCAGGAACGGCAGAAGGCACTAATCAAATTGAATCAATAAGTGCCTGATACCTGCTCCACACAGAGAATCAGAAAAGATGGCAGGCATGCCTTGATGAATTACAAGGCTGCAAAGAAGAGTGTCACACAAATCAACAAATGGTGAGCGGTAGGCGGGCTCCAAGCCCTTTACTAAACACAAGTGTCTTGTATGCGAGACGCATGCACAAGCGCAAGCACTTGGGTTCCTGACATCCACCTCCAAACACCTCTGTGCCTTCCTTCCTTCCCTTCCAGAAGCCTACTCTCCAGTGCTGCACTGACACGCTCTCTAGGAGGGCAGCCACAGTAGTCTGGAATTCTTTTACCATGTAGAAAGAGTAAACAAGTTCTGATACTCAAGTTGCTATGTCATTCAGGGTTTTACTGGCCTAGAGGTCAATCAGGCAGTGCCCAATAAGCTGGTCTGATCGGTCAGTGTGTGAGTCAGTTTTCTGGCTGTTTGTAGGTGTGCCTTATGATCCGCCATACCCGTTTCTACTGTTGATTTCCCAGTATTAACACAAAGATTGCCTGCAGCAAGATCTAAAGATCTCATTCTTCCGCACCTTCCAAAGCACTTCCAGATTGTCTTTACAAGTTCACAACTGATCTAATTTGCACACATGGGCCATTGTTTTTAGCTTTCTAATTCATTAACGAGGGCCACTTTTATTTTGGTGCCCGCCCAGGCAATATTTGTTGTCCTAGTCCGACCATGTATCCAAATCCCCTTGTTGTGGGAACCTGATGTAGCTGACCAAGTGTTTCACATGTGTTACATTATGCACTGGGCAGTGTCCCTTCATTTGTATATCTGTAAATACTATTTTGATTTTTGGAGGACTTATTTCTAGTATTTTATATTATTACACTCACTTTCTTCCAATCATTTTCTCCTTGCATTATTCCTGAGGGGGGGTGGGTGAATAAGTAATGTTATTGCATCTGTTTGTGTGTATGGTGTTGGGGGTGGGGGTGGAGGTGTTGTGTGTGTGTGTCACTCTCTTTTTTCTACCCCTTCCCCTGTGTACTAGGTGGCAGTACTCACCGTGGTCGGCGTCGCCGGCGTTGGTATTCCTGATGTAGGATGAGGTAGATCAGCATGGGGAACACCTGCAGTTTAGGCTCCATGGCGTTGTGGTTCTTCCTTGAGTCTCCAGAGGTGAGTCCTTTGCCTTCTGTGTACTATTTCCACCGTGCTTTTGATGGTGTTGGTACAGCCCAGGAAAAGGTGGTGGATTGGTGTGTCATAATACAGTGGGTGGAACCTTGTCTTCCGCCGGGCTGTTGATGGTTACCGCCGCAGTGCTTGTTGCTACCGCCGTTGCGGTCGGTGTGTTAAAGTGGCTGTCTGTGTTGGCTGTTTCCGCCATGGTCATAATTCAATTTTGTTTACTGCCGGCCTGTTGGCGGTATTACTGTCACTTTATCTCCGACCCCCAGGGTTGTAATGAGGACCTAAATGTTTTGTCAGGGCTCTGGGGTCCCAAGGGCTGAGATCGGCCTGGGGAGTGGGGCAGCGAGGCCCCCCTCCCATCATTTTTTTTTTTATGTTTAGGCTGTGCCTCGAGGGATGTGGTTCCTGGGATCGAGATTGGACTGTGTGGTGGGGGAGAGGGGTCGTGGCCACCCGCCCCCCAAAAAATGTAATATTTAGTCTAGGGCCCAGGGGATGGGCGATGTGGTGTTGGATGGTTATAGCGGTTGGCTGCACGGCCTGGCGACAAACCAGACCCTGTGACCAACCCCCGCTGTGCATAGCCAATGGCTGTGTGTGGTGCTGGGTTAGGTTGTTATAGGGGTTGATCGCAGGTCAGACCCTGCGGCCAACCGTCACTACGCACAGTCAAAGGCTAAGCACAGTGGTGGTTGGATTAATGTACAGTAATGAAAATTACTTTACTTAAAAAAAAAAACATAGAAATTTACTGAAAAAAACAAAGGTTACAGTGACATTATAGTTGGGAAATAGAATTTTAAAAAACCCATAGAAATTCAGTTAAAAAAACAAAAGTGACAGGGATGTTATTGTTAGGCTCACTTTTTAAACATTCCAGACTATAGAAATTCTCCTGTTATTGTTATAGTTATCACAAGTAACTTTAACTCATGGCCCAAGGTAACTATAACTCACGCCTCCCTCTCCATTCACTGCTAATTACCCCACATAGTAGATCACCCATGACGTTTTTGATAACATCATTGATAATACTAATGTAACATTTGCAGTAAAATTATTCAACTGAAAACTGTGCATGGCAGGGGCTTGTGGAGGTCTTTCTTCCTAGAGTTTCAGGAGTCAGGTGAGCTAGGCTGCAGAAAATGGTGGTCTCATCTGCTGCATGCAGCACCCTCACCGCCGGTGTGGAATCACATTTAGGTTCTTCACCTATTTGGGCCTATTGGGCCCTGTGACATCCTTCCTATTTGCGATTCTGAAATGCATTTTGCGAGTCGGTCCGACTCGCAGAATGCATTTCTGCATAGGAAAATGCGATTTGCAACTCGCAAACGTCAGTTTTTGCCGTTTGCGAGTTGCAAATCCTTTCCTACATCTGGCCCCTAGTTCTGTTTGGAGTACAAAGGGTCCCCAAAGTTTATTGAGGGTACTTTTAGTAGTGTTTTCAATGTGGGAATAACAATGCAAAACATACCTGAATTCCAAAAAACGTATGGGATTGTACATGTCCATGCATTTTGCATGGTGTCCTGGCACACCTCATTTCTTGTACCAAATACTTACATTTTCATATTGGAAATGTTGTTATTTCCAAGATTTTCTGCTGTCAAGGGAGAACTCTAAAATTCGAAAAGCCCACTTATTCCGATTTATGACAATTGTGTGGAATTTAGGTTTGCAAATTTACTTTTACACACCTGAGATAAACTAAGGTGCACACAAACCTTTGTGAATTAGGTCCTGCGACAAGAGTGCTATTGTGAATAAAGCATTTCTGTCAGAAATGCAGTAAAATATATTTGCAGCACATTTAGAAGGTAGGCAGTTAAACAGTTGAACACAATTATAGAAATGTGTTTGGACTGGTAATGGAATAGATGAATGAAAACTGCATAAAATGGTTTACCTGCAATAATTAGAGATTTACACACTAAACTAAATTGTGTTTGACCTAGCTCAGGAGGGGGGGTCACGGGGCTAAGGACAGGTGTGCATCATTGGTGCTGGTCCTTCATTCCTTGGGCTTCGTCGATCTAGTGGGCGTTGCTAGGAAATTTCTACTGCACGGCAGGCGCTGCATCCATTCCCCTCTGGAAGTCAGGCTGCATCATTCCGGTTCGGTTGTGCATTGATCCAGTGGGTCGTGCGTTGAATTTCCAGTCGCTACGCTGGTGCTGCCTCGATCTCCTTGTTGCGAAGTCAGGCTGCGTCTTTCCGGTTCGGCGTGCAGTGAATTTTTCACCGCAGTGCAGGCTGTATGTCGTTTCTGGCAGGCTGTGCATCAAATTTCACCGCACAAGGAGTCCTTCTTGTAGCGATGAAGTCTTTTTTGTCCTGAGACTTCAGGGAACAGGAGGCAAGCTCTATCCAAGCCCTTGGAGAGCACTTCTTCACCAGACCCAGATAGCAACAAGGCAGCAGGGCAACAGCAAGGCAGCAGTCCTTCACAGAAAGCAGACAGGTGATTCCTTTGGGCAGCCAGGGAGTTCTTCTTGGCAGGATGCAAGTTCTGGTTCAGGTTCTCTTCTCCAGGAATTGTCTGAGTTAATAGGGGCAGAGGCCCTGTTTAAATACCCAAATGTGCCTTTGAAGTGGGGGAGACTTCAAAGAGTGGCTTAGAAGTGCACAAGGTCCCCTTTCAGTTCCACCCTGTCTGCCAGGGTCCTAGTAGGGGTTGTGGCAGTCTTTTGTGTGAGGGCAGGCTATTGTCCTTTGGCATGTAAGTGTCAGGCCCTCCACCCTCACAGCCCAGGAAGACCTATTCAAAATGCAGATGTATACAAGTGAGGCTGAGGCCCATATTTATACTTTTTGACGCTAAACTGCGCTAACGCAGTTTAGCGTCAAAAAGTTTTTGCGCCGTCTAACGCCATTCTGAAGCGCCATGCGGGCGCCGTATTTATGGAATGGCGTTAGACGGCGCAATCAGACCGGCGCTGCCTGGTTTGCGTGGGAAAAAACCACGTAGACCAGACAGCGCCGGCGTAGGGGGAAAATGGCGCATGGGCGTCTTAAAATGGGGCAAGTCAGGTTACGTCGAAAAAATCGTCTTAACCCGACTTGCGTCATTTATTTTCGACGCCCATCCCCCATCAACATGACTCCTATCATTGTAAAGATAGGAGTCATGCCCCCTTGCCCAATGGCCATGCCCAGGGGACTTCTGTCCCCTGGGCATGGTCATTGGGCATAGTGGCATGTAGGGGGGCACAAATAAGGCCCCCCTATGCCACCAAAAAAATATATAAAAAAAAAAAAATTATACTTACCTGAACTTACCTGAATGTCCCTGGGGTGGGTCCCTCCATCCTTGGGTGTCCTCCTGGGGTGGGCAAGGGTGGCAGGGGGGGTCCCTGGGGGCATGGGAGGGCACCTGTGGGCTCATTTTGAGCCCACAGGCCCCTTAACGCCTGCTCTGAGCAGGCGTTAAAAAGTGGCGCAAATGCGCCGTTTTTAGCCACGCCAACTCCCGGGCGTCTCTTTTGCCCGGGAGTATAAATACCACGTAAAGTCCTGGGAGTCATTTTTTAGACGGGAACGCCTCCCTTGCATATCATTAACGCAAGGAAGGGGTTCACGCTAAAAAATGACGCACATTCCGGGAACTTTGGCGCTATTCGCCTCTAACGCCATAGTATAAATATGGCGTTAGTTGGCGTTAGTTTTGCGTCGAAATTGCGTCAAAAAAACCGACGCAATTTCGGCGCAAACGGAGTATAAATATGGCCCTGAGTATCCTGTGTTTGGGGTGTGTCTGAGTGAATGCACAGGGGAGCTGTCAACTGGACCCAGCCAGATGTGGATTGTAAGGCACAGAAGGATTTAAGTGCAGAGAAATGCTCACTTTCTAAAAGTGGCATTTCTAAAATAGTAATATTAAATCCAACTTCATCGGTCAACAGGATTTTGCATCACCATTCTGTCCATACTGAAATATAACCTTCCTACTCTTTTCAGATCAGCAGCTACCACTCAAACAGTATGTGAGGGTAGCCCCAATGTTAACCTATGAAGGGAGCAGGCCTCACAGCAGTGTAAAAATGAATTTAGGAGTTTTACACTACCAGGACATGTAAACTACATAGGTACATGTCCTGCCTTCTGCCTACACAGCACCCTGCCCTGTGGGTTACCTAGGGCATACCTTAGGGGTGACATATGCAGAAAAAGGAGAGTTTTGGGCTTGGCAAGTACTTTTAGATGTCAAGTGGAATTGGCAGTGAAACTGCACCCACAGGCCTTGCCATGGCAGGCCTGAGACATGGTTAAGGGGCTACTTAAGTGGCTGGCACAATCAGGGCTGCAGGCCCCCTAGTAGCATTTAATCTACAGGCCCTGGGCACATATAGTGCAGTTCTCTAGGGTCTTATAAGTAATTTTAATAATCCAATTGGGTATAATCCAATGTTGTCATGTTTAAAGGGAGAGTGCATATGCACTTTAGCACTGGTTAGCAGTGGTAAAGTGTGCAGAGTCTTAAAACCAGCAAAAACAGTATCTAAAAAGTGAAGGGAGGTAGGCAAAAAGTTAGGGGTGACCACCCCAAGAATGTTAGGTCTAACATTCAGGATTTGCAAAGCATGGCAAACCATCCTTGATGGTCTCAAGGCACTGAATTGTAGGCATGGAGAGATTAAGGTTGTCATTTGTTAGGACCACCACAGTGGCGGCTGCCATTAAACCACCAGTGTTGGACTTATCCCACCTGGCATATTGAGTCCACAAAGTATCCCTCCAAAAACCGGCCACAAATCTGACGCCGCCAGGACATAGGAGGTGGGAAAGAGGCGGTTGCACCAACAGCACCGCCACTCTGACAACTTTTTACCCACCAGATTACAAGCCACAAATCAGCACAGTGGTTCTTCCATGACGAAAGCCACTGGCAGTCCGAACCACCGCACCCAGAACTCACTCCTGTCAGAACAGAATACCACATTGGACAGTTCGAATATCCCATACCGGACACACATCCACACACCAGGCACACCCACTCACAGCACTATATAACACACCCCCACACAACCCACAATCCTTTTCACAACTAACGACTCACACAGACCTGACTGCCACAAATCAATCACATAGAACAAATACACCATAGGCACACATTCAATTCACACTCACCACACACAGCACCACAGCACCACCAACACCATACCCACATCACATCTGAACACAACCACCACCACCTCCCACCACCCACTGCCAAACACCCTCACCCTACCAAGCACCTTACACTGCACCCCCCACACACACAACACCCCCTTACCACAACACAACCACCATGTCATGCCAAAAGCACCCACGCTTCACCAATGAGGAGTTGGATGTTATGGTCAATGAAATCCTCAGGGTAGAGACACAACTCTTTGGAGCACTGGTTTAGCAGACATCCATAGCCAAGAAAATGGAATTATGGGAGAGAATAGTTGACAGGGTCAACTCAGTGTGTAGCCATCCATGCACAAGGGAGGACATCAGGAACAGGTGGAACAATCTATGGGGGGAGGTGAGTTCCATGGCATCCAGGTACCAGCTGGTGGTACTGAAGACTGGCGGTGGGCCCCCACGTTCTCCCCCAGAGTTCATATCATGGGAGGAGAGGGTCTTGGACATCCTGCATCCAGAGGGCCTGACTGGAATACCTGGAGGACTGGACTACCTAATCACTACCCAAATCACTCCATCTCCCTCTACACTTCCCACCTACTCACTTAATGCCCCTCTTATGCATGCCATACCACCACCCACCCCCAATGCCCACACACTCCCTGCCTAGTGTGGATAGCACTGCCGATAACAATCGCTATGGCTCCCACAATGCACTAGTCCATCCCCCATAAAACCTGCGTTGTGCATGTCACCTCACACCTCTTACATGTATGACAATTTCACTAGCTACAGCAACTGGATGCTTCGACTGAGGACCACTACATGGCAGTGACAGCAATGCAATGGCACCACACATTGGAAAACTAGCCCAGAGATAGCACTGTCACCAATCCAAAGGCCCACTAATCCTGGCACACTACACTGACATGGACTGATCCTGGCCAAAACAGTAAGGAGGTATAATCCATGTGCAACAGGCACAGATAGCACTAACAAACTTGCATACACTAATACCCAACTCCCATTTGTACACCATGCTGCAATGTACATCCATTCGCAATCACATATACCAAGCCAGAATGCCCACCAGCTGACAGGGCAAACCTGTCAAGTGAACCATCACCCAGATCAGAACCCCCCCACCCAGCCAAATTTACCAAGCCTGATGCAAACAAGCTAAAGGAGCATGCTACACATGTCTCAACCCACCATCGACAAACAGTGCTAGCAGTGTTGTACCTGTCAATGACATTGCTGGGAATCAAGTCAAGCCACTGTATGCATCAGACTAACTGACAACCATACACACCTTCAACATGTAACTCTCTCTCACTCCATCCACAGGTACCTCTGCCACAGCAACAACAGAGATATTACCAGAGACTGCCAGCCCTCCTCAGAATGAAGGCCCCAGTGAGGACAGCACCGCTGGATGTCTGGACGGAGATGACCCACCTGACCCATCTGGGACCCCGGGTCAGTCTACCTCTCCCTGCCTCACCCTGCCCACAATAACCCCCCCACCTTGTGGCAACAACATCTCAGCCAACCCTTCGTCCCCAAAGCTGTGCCCCAAGGACTAGTCAATCAGTAGTGTGCCCCACAGTACAGGGACCTAAGTCAACCCCTCACAGCCCAGACAATGAAGGTCCTGGTGAAACTGGGAGTGGGCACATCGTACCAGGGGCACAGGCACATGGAGGCAGGGGACGTGGGAGGGAACCTGTGGGCCAGAGGACAGGGCACCCAAGGGAGGCATTGGACCAGGAAGCCATCTTCCAAGTCCTGGGAGCATATCAACTGTCCCAGGACAGGATGGGCCAGATCGTATTCATGATGGGGCAAAACCAGAGGCTGCAGAAGGAATACCACCATGACGTCATGGGGCAGTGGCAGGCCGTCAATGCCACCATGCCCTCCATTGCAGGGGTGCTCAGAGACATTAACACCACCCTGCATGCTTCCCCCACCCACCAGCAAGCCCCTTCCACTAGCCACATCACATCAGAGCCCTCAACATCTGCAGCTGCTAGTAGAATGGAAGACCAGCCAGAGGAGGCACAGGCCCCAGGCACCCCTCCCTCTGTAGCTGCAGAACCCCCACAAATTTGGACATCCATCCAAACATCCGGCAGAAGCAGATGTCAAGACTAAACCACTGCCAGGAAGTGACACTCACCTGATAGTTCTCCCTTGTGTGCCACAGAGACTCCCTGTTGACTTTTCAATGGCTAAACTCCATTTTCTCATGACCCATGGATACAGGACTTGTGCAACCTACAGCTGTACCACCCATTCTCAGGATTTCTTCAACCATGACCACACTCATCACCCGTTTGTCACTCAAGTCACAATAAACATCATTGATCACAGCCACTACATATGTGTATTCATTTGTAGTAACAAAAGTTAACCTATTCGTCAAAGTGGAATGGGCCACAATCCAACTGGCAGTGTAAAAGATTGCAGAGGAAGGTATTGTCTGCTGCAGTCACTATACAACAGATATGTGCCAGGATTGATGCAAGGGAGTCACTAGTCTTGCCACACACCAGAGTAAATCTACACATTCAACCTGCAAAAAGACTATTACAGAGATCACCATCAGGATAGTAGGCATGATGAGAGCTAAAGCACATATGTAGTCCAAAGTGCCCAGTGTAGCAGACAACTAAATAGGGCACAATAGATAACACCTCTTCAGCACTAGTCGCAGGACATACATCACCAATTACTGTACATGGCACCTCTCATTTGCTAAACTCCACATTGTGTACAGTACCCAAAGGATACGGAAATACAGAGCTCAAGCAATAGGTAGGAGTGTCAAAGATTAACACTGCACAGTCAGTAGCTGGAATGGCATGAGAAAAGGACTATGCAGGACACAATGCACAATACTGGCCTGTACATGAGAGATGTGATGATTCCAACCTGCAGACTGTACATGTCAGAGAGAATACATTACTGTACTGCAGCTTACATGCAGTTAGTCACCTCCCTCAACACACACATGGGGAAAGCAACACATTACACCTCCAATGATATACCAAATCAGGGGGACCATAGATAAATACCTATGTTGAAATACCTGACCTGCAAATACACAGACAACATACCTGTATGTCACTGCAAGTACTGATTGATGAGCTCAGCCCTTGAGTCTGCTCCAGCTTCCTCATCTGCCTTCTCATCACTTTCCATGTCAGCATCATCAGCCACTGGTCCAGCTGTCTCCTCCTCCTCCTCAGCTAGTAAGGGTGCCTGATGCCTCAGGGCCAGATTGTAGAGCGTGCAGCAGGCTACAATGATTTTGCATCCCTTTTGGGGACTGTAGAGGAGGGCACCTCCCGAGATGTGCAGGCACCTGAATATGGCCTTCCGGAGCCAAATGTCCTTTTTATCACACGTCTCATCCTGCCGTGGGCCTTGTTGAAACGGTTTTCCCCTTCAGTGACAGGGTACCTCAACAGCCAGGGAAGGTTAGGATAGCCAGAGCCACCTGTGTGCACCAAGGTCGGACATGTTACAATACAGGTACAGCCACAGTGAACAAAAGGATGACAGGTGCCATAAGGAGGGACATACAATCAAATGCATACATACCTATGAGCCAAACCCTCTCCCTCTGTAGACATGCCATCATGTGTCTGACATTGCTATTCCTCAGAATGTAGGAGTCATGCATAGATCCTGGAAACTTGGGAGATGTATTGGTTGGCCACACACCACCTGCACATTGATGGAGTCGTAGTTTTTACGGCTCCTATACACCTCTTCATTGGCACTGGGAGGGACCAAGGGTATATGGGTGCCATCAATGGCCCCTATCACATGAGGGATGTGTCCCATATCTTAGAAAGCAGCCTTCACATGTGCCAAATCCCCTTGTTAGGGGAACCTGGTAGTTGTCCGAGTGTTTCAAGAAAGCAGACAGTACATCCTTGAACACAAGACTGAACATGGGCTGTGGCATGCCTGCTGACAAGCCCACAGTCATCTGAAAGAAGCGTGTGGCCAGAAAGTGTAGTACTGACTGAACCTGAACTGTGGGAGGGATGGCATAGGGATTACATATGGCAGGTAATAGGTCTGGCTCCAACTGGGTACATAGTTCCATTTTGGTCTGTCGAATCAGATAATAGGTCTGAATTATGTGCCTCTCCTCCAAGGTTGCAAGGTCCACTTGCTCACGGCACACTGGTGCAAGTCTCACTCTCCTCAGGACAGGGTATCTAGGATAGAGAGGAGAAATAGAACAATGTGAATTGCACACTACACTTCTTGGTACAACACATCCAACATGCACATACCTAAGACTGTCCACATGAGCACACTGCTCGCACATAACATATTGGGCATGCTGAAGCGCCATTGACTTCTCCCTTAATGTACATTGCTGGCCCTGATCATTAGTGTTTGACATACTTCACATGTGTCAAGTTCCATCTATGGTACACTGACCTGTCCTGCACTGAGCATGTATGTAATCATATGCCTTTGTGGTGACAGGGGCATTCAGCCGACGAGAATCTGGACATGCTGGTCTTCAGACACCCAGCCACATACGATCACTGTGTCATGACCCTCACATGTATGTGCCAAAACGTGATGGCACCACTTAGGCCTGCCCCTGTATCTGCCGTATAAGGTGTGTGGCACACTTTTAATTCAGCATAATGGCATGACATTTGCTCATAATGGCAGGCGCCTGACCTACTGCACTGGACAGATGGTAGTGACCTAATTTCTCTTGTGTATATCGTCATTGTGGTAGGCGGTCGCAACCGCTGTGCAACTCCTCATTGGGTAACATTGCTGCCTATGGGAGACTGGGGCCAATGGCAATCACTGCCGGTGTAGAAGCACAATCTTAGATACCCATCTCCAGATACAAACAACCGTTAGCCAGCTCTTCCTAGTAGACAAAAAGGTTTATTTAGAAACAACAAATACATGTGCATGGAGACTGAGCAGCATAAACGTAGCTCGAACAGTCTGCATAAGGAAGCAATACATGGTCTTTTATAATGTCAAACCACAAACAGAATCAAGCATTTCATTGGTCCTTGACATTGACGTATGATCATTTCTTCACTATTGCCAAAGGTGCTACAGTCAATTCTTCATAACGCCCCATATATAGTAAATTGAAGCACAGACAAGGAAGTTACCTAATATGTCCCACCTGTCTAATATTGCGTGATACATCTTATGACAGAACTGAGAACAGCACATACACAAATGGTATCTTCAAGAAGGAAGACTGCTTCAGCTAGCATGCAATTACAATGATATTTCATGGTGGCTGTTCTAATGGCAAGCCTTGCAATATAGTGCGTTTCAAGCAAAATCAGAAACATATCAGTAAGCATAGCTTGTGTTAGTTGTACATTGTCCCATAGAGATAGGCCCAATTGTCATTGTGTGTCACAGGGCCCAATAGGCCCAAATAGGTGAAGAACCTAAATGTGATTCCACACCGGCGGTGAGGGTGCTGCATGCAGCAGATGAGACCACCATTTTCTGCAGCCTAGCTCACCTGACTCCTGAAACTCTAGGAAGAAAGACCTCCACAAGCCCCTGCCATGCACAGTTTTCAGTTGAATAATTTTACTGCAAATGTTACATTAGTATTATCAATGATGTTATCAAAAACGTCATGGGTGATCTACTATGTGGGGTAATTAGCAGTGAATGGAGAGGGAGGCGTGAGTTATAGTTACCTTGGGCCATGAGTTAAAGTTACTTGTGATAACTATAACAATAACAGGAGAATTTCTATAGTCTGGAATGTTTAAAAAGTGAGCCTAACAATAACATCCCTGTCACTTTTGTTTTTTTAACTGAATTTCTATGGGTTTTTTAAAATTCTATTTCCCAACTATAATGTCACTGTAACCTTTGTTTTTTTCAGTAAATTTCTATGTTTTTTTTTTTAAGTAAAGTAATTTTCATTACTGTACATTAATCCAACCACCACTGTGCTTAGCCTTTGACTGTGCGTAGTGACGGTTGGCCGCAGGGTCTGACCTGCGATCAACCCCTATAACAACCTAACCCAGCACCACACACAGCCATTGGCTATGCACAGCGGGGGTTGGTCACAGGGTCTGGTTTGTCGCCAGGCCGTGCAGCCAACCGCTATAACCATCCAACACCACATCGCCCATCCCCTGGGCCCTAGACTAAATATTACATTTTTTGGGGGGCGGGTGGCCACGACCCCTCTCCCCCACCACACAGTCCAATCTCGATCCCAGGAACCACATCCCTCGAGGCACAGCCTAAACATAAAAAAAAAAATGATGGGAGGGGGGCCTCGCTGCCCCACTCCCCAGGCCGATCTCAGCCCTTGGGACCCCAGAGCCCTGACAAAACATTTAGGTCCTCATTACAACCCTGGGGGTCGGAGATAAAGTGACAGTAATACCGCCAACAGGCCGGCAGTAAACAAAATTGAATTATGACCATGGCGGAAACAGCCAACACAGACAGCCACTTTAACACACCGACCGCAACGGCGGTAGCAACAAGCACTGCGGCGGTAACCATCAACAGCCCGGCGGAAGACAAGGTTCCACCCACTGTATTATGACACACCAATCCACCACCTTTTCCTGGGCTGTACCAACACCATCAAAAGCACGGTGGAAATAGTACACAGAAGGCAAAGGACTCACCTCTGGAGACTCAAGGAAGAACCACAACGCCATGGAGCCTAAACTGCAGGTGTTCCCCATGCTGATCTACCTCATCCTACATCAGGAATACCAACGCCGGCGACGCCGACCACGGTGAGTACTGCCACCTAGTACACAGGGGAAGGGGTAGAAAAAAGAGAGTGACACACACACACAACACCTCCACCCCCACCCCCAACACCATACACACAAACAGATGCAATAACATTACTTATTCACCCACCCCCCCTCAGGAATAATGCAAGGAGAAAATGATTGGAAGAAAGTGAGTGTAATAATATAAAATACTAGAAATAAGTCCTCCAAAAATCAAAATAGTATTTACAGATATACAAATGAAGGGACACTGCCCAGTGCATAATGTAACACATGTGAAACACTTGGTCAGCTACATCAGGTTCCCACAACAAGGGGATTTGGCACATGTGAAGGCTGCTCTCTAAGATGTGGGACACATCCCTCATGCGATAGTGCCATATCTCATAGGCCAAGGTTCCACTTGACTCCTGCCTCAATACGGAGTGAACATTGCTGGGGCATGAGGTCGAAAATACAATAGAGGGGAAGGAGAAGAGGGGGCACCTCAGCTGGAAGATGGTATGACGCTACTGCTCCTGGAGGGGGCTACATGCCCTCTGCGATGGCCTGGGCAGTGCCTGGGCCTGGGCAGTGCAAAGCCACAGTGTCTCAAGTGGGTGGTTTGCCCACTGCTTGGTCCTGGGGAGTGCAAGGCCACAGTCTCTAAAGTGGGTGGTTTGCCCACTGCTTGGTCCTGGGGAGTGCAAGGCCACAGTATCTCAAGTGGGTGGTTTCCCCACTGCTTGGTCCTGGGGAGTGCAAGGCCACAATCTCTCAAGTGGGTGGTTTGCCCATTGCTTGGTGCTGGGGAGTGCAAGGCCACAGTCTCTCAAGCGGGTGATTTGCCCACTGCTTGGTCCTGGGAGTGCAAGGCCACAGTCTTTGTAGTGGATGGCTTCTGCACTAGTTCTGGAGGGGGCTCTGTGCCCAGTGTGCTTCATCATGGCAAGGGGGGGTGAGTGGATGCCTTCTTCCACTGGTTCTGGAGAGGGCCTTGTGCCCTGTGAAGCAGCACATGGGGAGTGCAAGCTCACAGTCTCTCAACTTGGTGTCAGATCCACAAGATTTGCTGTGGGCAGGATGCATGACACTCCATTGAGGCAGGACTACGCCGGCGGGGATGGCTGAACAGTGGTGGCAGAGTTGATGCTGGTGTCGGTGCTGCCAGTGGTGGGGGGAGGATCAAGCCCTTCCCCTGCAGCCTCGGATGGCTGCCCACTGGGGCTGCTACTGCTGCAGTGTTGCTGGTGGTGGTGGCAGTGCTGCTGGCGGTGCCGGTTGCGGTGCTGGTGGTGGTGCTGCCAGTGGTGGGGAGGGGCTCCAGCCCTTCCCCTGCAACCTTGGAAAGCTGCCTACTGGGGCTGCTGCAGCAGCCAGTGGTGCTGGTGCCGGTGGCAGTGCTGCTGGTGGTGCTGCTGGCGGTGCTTCCAGTGGTGGGGGGAGTCTCCAGCCTTTCCCCTGCAGCCTTCGACGGCTGCCCACTGGGGCTTCTGCTGCTGCCAGTGGTGCTGGTGGCAGTGCTGCTGGCGGTGCTGGTGACGGTGCTGTCAGTGGTGGGGGAGGCTCCAGCTCTTCCCCTGCAGCCGTGGACGGCCGAAGCTGCATGGTTGGTGGTGGTGGCTCAGATCCTGTCACAGGACCAGGCCTCCTGTCCCTCCTGCCTGCAGGGGCAGGCCCTTTACCCTTGCCCTTGGCAGCTGGTGGTGTCTCCTTGGCCTTGGCAGCTGGTGGTGCCTCCTTGCCCTTGGCAGCTGGTGGTGCTTCCTTGGCTTTGGCAGCTGGTGGTGCCTCCTTGCCCTTGGCAGCGGGTGGTGCATCGCTAGCCTTGGCAGCTGGTGGTCCCTTCTTGCCCTTGGCAGCTGGTGGTTGTTCCTTGGCCTTGCCCTTGGCAGCTGGTGCAGGCACACTGCCAGTGCTGATGGATGTCTCCTTGGAGCCGCTCACACCTGCAGTAACTGCCGAAACTACAGTTGCCTTGGACTGGGTGGCTGAGGTGCTTGCCTGGGTTCTGTCCACCCTGGCCTGAAGTGAAGGACGGGGGAGGGGTAGGGAAGAGGTTAAGGGTGGAGAGGAATAGCTTCTTAGGGACACTGGGACGGGAAGAGGGTGAAGGTTTGGGAGTGGAGGAAGAGTAAGTGGGTGTAGGAGGTGTCTGCTGTGTTTGGGTGTAGGTGCATGGGCTGGATGCTATTGTGAGGTGGACGGCTGTTGGGTGTCTGAGTGCTTGCGTTTGTGTACTTTGGGAGGAGGGGGTACAGACACAGTTGGAGAGGACACAGGGGACGTGTGCATGGATGTGGGGGTGCTGACTGCCAGTGAGGCGTGTGTAGTGATAGGCGTTATGGTGATGGAGGGAGTGAATGAGGATGTAGTGCATGCAGGTGTGAGTGGAGACGCTACTGGGAGGTAGGTGGACAAGGAGGAGGAGGGGAAACAGTGGAGGCAGTGAATGTTGGTGTGTCTGCTTCTGGATGGTGTTTGTGTGAGTGCCTGTGGGATGATGTATGGTGCTTGTGTTTGCCTGAGCCACTCCTGTGTGTTGTCTTGGGTGCATGCTGGTCTGATTGTGTGATTGGGATAGGTTTGGGTTCAAGGGAATGGAACTAGGTAGAGGAAGTTGGAGGGGGAAGGCTAGAGACAGGGACAATGGCTTCCATCAGGGAGGAGGCCAGACCCTGGAATGATCTATGTTGGGCCACCACGCCAGAGTGAATGCCCTCCAGGAATGCATTTGTATGTTGCAAATGCCCTGCCAGCCTCTGGATGGCATTCACTATGGTTGACTTCCCAACAGAGATGGATCGCAGGAGGTCAATAGCCTCCTCACTCAGGGCAGCAGTGCTAACTGGGGCAGGGCCTGAGGTGCCTGGGGCGAAGGAGATGCCCACCCTCCTGGGTGAGCGGGCACGGGAAACTTGCTGAGGGGCTGCTGAGAGGGCGGTGCTGGTACGGGGTTGGCAGCTGTACCTGTACTTGGAGTGGCCACAGAGCTGTCTGCCACCAGCAGGGAGCTTCCATTGGAGGAGGTATCACTGTCAGAACTGTCCCCTCCTGTCTCCGCCGTGGTGCTCCCCTCACCTTCCGTCCCACTGGTGCCCACACGGTCGGTGGATTCAGCCTCCTGGGCCCTGTGGGATGCAGCTCCCTCCATCGCCGGTGCCTCAGCTCCTCTGCCAGATTATGCTAATGCACAGAAGGAAAGGGTGACAAAACAAAAAGAGGGGGAGAGACAGAGGATACACTTGGTCAATGCCAGCAACAACACCACAGTTGGCGTACACAACACACAGGGGACAGCCCTACGAACTAGGCGAGGAACTACCACTCACAATGCTAGTCATCAGGCCATGGACAGTAATACCTAACGCCAATAGCAGCATACCTGAGACCCACAGATCCCTGCCCAGTAGTAGATGCCCTTAGCATGGTTGGGGGTGGAGTGCATCAGCCCCTACCCAACATGGAACCTACCCTGCAATGTCCGGCCTGGCCTACGGGCACCCACTGGCCCACATCCCTGACCAAGAGAACATCCCACCACACGCAATTTACAGATTTTTAAACTGTACTCACCCCTTGTGGCTGCTGTGATGCCCTCAAGCGCCCATCCAGCTCCGGATAGGGCACTGCCAGTATGCGGAAAATGAGGGTGGTCAGGGTTCGACAGGCACCCCTTCCTCGTTGGAAGGCCATCCCCAGCTGGGCCTCTGCCGTCTTCCTTGCCCAGTGTCTCAGGTCCTCCCACTGTTTCTGACAGTGGTTGCTCCACCTGCCGTAGACCCCAGGGTCCACACCATTTTTCTGACGGGCGCTGACCTGCAGAAAAATGAAAACCATGGCCCACCATATCTCTCCCATCCCCTTACTCACATACATGTACCACCATACATGCTGCACGCTGCCCAGGGTCCCCTCACCCTCCCTACATGAGGCCTTCACACACATCACACCATGCATTCATGCCCCATGCATCGTGCCTACAGTATACTCACCTGTTGGTCTGGAGGCCCATAAAGCAATCGGTACGGGGGTAGGACCCCATCCACCAGTTTCTCCAACCCTGCAGCGGTGAAGGCAGAGGCCCTTTCCCCAGTGACTTGAGTCATGGTCGCTTCCAGACACAGGTCACAGCAGCCCTTGCAGTGTAGGTCCTCTCCTGTTGAAGGTCAGGTAGCAGGTGAGTGAACAGATAGAAAATGGCAGTCACGTCCGCGGCGCAGTATACCGTCACTTCCGGCGTACATCACCTATGGCCACTGTAACCGATAGGACCCAATGATAATCAATGAGGAGTTGCAAGGTGGTACTCGACCGCCTCCCGCAACGGCGCACAATGTCAGCGGCATTACCTCATTTCCACCTGTCCCTCCACACAGGACAGGCATCTGCCATTTCGGGGGGGGGGCAGGCCATGGCACCTAACTGCGTCACAGCTGACATAAGCACATTTCGGGAATAAACATAAAGATACTGTTTCTGTCACAATATGCAATGCATTATACATTGAGGAAATGTTAAGAACTGACCAGATTCTCATCGTTTTGCCCCCTAGAGTACAACCGCTGCGAATGAATCAGAGATAAAGACATCCCCCGTGTACAGGCCCCTGGTAGACTTAGCAACAGTGGAGGACAGGCACATTATCCTCGCCTACAGACTTGATAGGGCCACAATCCAAGAGCTGTGTGCCCAATTGGAGCCAGACCTGATCTCAGCTATCCATCAGCCCACTGAGATCCCCTCTCTTGTGCAAGTCCTATCTGTGCTCCATTTCTTGGCCAGCGGCTCCTTCTAAGTGACAGTGGCCATGGCAGCAGGAATGTCCCAGCCAATGTTCTCAAACATGCTGACCAGAGTGTTGTCTGCCCTGATGAAACACATGTGCAGCTACATTGTTTTCCCCCAGGTGGAGGATTTGGCAACAGTGAAAGCTGACTTCTATGCAATGAGACATATCCCCAACATTATTGGGGCAATTGATGGTACACATATTGCCTTTGTCCCCCCACCCCCTGGAGAAATTAACAGGTTTTCAGAAATCGAAAGAGCTTTCACTCTATGAATGTGCAGATAGTGTGCCTGGCGGACCAGTACATCTACCATGTGAATGCAAAGTATCCTGGGTCTGTGCATGATGCCTATATCCTGAGGAAAAGCAGCATCCCATATGAGATGGCTCAACTCCAGAGGCACTGGGTGTGGCTGATAGGTGAGCCTATGGTCCATACCAAGGGTATGTTTGTCTATAGGTGTGGGGTTGGCCCTAAGGGTGAGTGTCTGGCTAACAGGTATCCCTCAATATTTACAGGTGACTGTGGTTACTCCAACCTCTCATGGCTACCGACCCCAGTGAGATATCCCAGAACAAGGGCAGAGGAACGTTACAATGAGGCACATGGGTGAACAAGAGGAATTATAGAGCAAGCCTTTGGCCTCCTGAAGGCCAGGTTTCGGTGCCTCCATCTAACAGGTGGATCCCTGTGCTACTCACCTAAGAAGGTGTGCCAGATCATGGTGGCATGTTGCATGTTGCACAAGCTTGCCTTGAGACGCCAGGTGCCTTTTCTGCAGGAGGATGAGGCTGGAGATTGGCATGTGTCAGCGGTAGAGCCTGTGGACAGTGACGAAGAGGAGGTAGAGGATGAGGATGTGGACAACAGAACATCTATCATTTGACAGTACTTCCAGTGACACACAGGTAAGACACTGAAACTTCATCTTCCATTGCAGTTTTGTGTTGTAAATTGTCACTGGCAGGCTGCTGTTCCCACTACTATGGCCACTTACTGTACCCTTTGACATGTCTATTCACAGATATTTGTGCCCCACTCGGGCTCCTGGTGTATTGACTGCAGCACAATACAGGTCATACCTATGTATACATTACTGTACAGTCTACTTGCAATGTCTACAGATTGTACAAGGAATACATCCTTACATCATTTGACATACTACATACTTGTATTTTTTTAAGTGGTGTTTATTTACTTGCTGAAAATATAATGGGGATGTGCAATGGGCTGGGGTGATGGTGGAGGAATGTCCAGGATAGAGTCCAGTCTATTTGTATCACAGGTGCAATGTCCAAGGGGGCACAGGAAGTGGAGCAATGGCAATTCAAGGTGGACAGGGTGACAGAGTGGGACACAAGGGTGACAATCAGGAGAGTCTTATTTCCAGGAGGGGGTCTTGGTAGTGTTCCCTGGCTTCAGCATGGGTCGCAGGGACCGTTTGCAGGGTGGTTCTCCTTCTGCAGGGGGAGAGGTGCTTGTGGCCTGTTGTTCCTGTGGTGGGGCCTCCTGTCCACTAGTGTCAGCTGAGGTGGAGGGCTGTTCATCGGTGTGGCTAGTGTCAGGGCCTGTTGGTACGCCACTGCCTCCCTCATGGTGTTGGTGATGTCTGCCAGCACCCCTGCAGTGGTGACCAGGGTGTGGTGTGGATGTCCCTCAGGTCCTCCCTGATCCTCAGGCGCTGTTCCTCCTGCAGCCGCTGAGTCTCCTGCAGCTTGGCCAGTATCTGGCCCATGGTCTCCTGGGAAAGATGGTATGCTACCAGGATGTTGGTCAGTGCCTTGTGGAGAGTCGGTTTCCTGGGTCTGTCCTCCCCCTGTCGCACAGCAGTCCTCCTAGCTTCCCTGTGGTCCTGTGCCTCTGTCCCCTGAACCGTGTGCCCACTGCCACTGACCCCAGGCCCCTGAACTCCCTGTGTTTGTCGGGTTAGCTGGGGTCCCTCTAGTGGTGGACAAACTGCTGATTGACGTGTCCTGGGGACAGAGGTATGGGCCCGCTGGGTGGGTGCTGTGCTGGTGCTTCCTGAGGTGGGAGGCTCTGTGGTGGTATGGAACTGTGGCTGGGTAACCAACTGTCCAGCGGTCCCTGATGGGCCAGGTTGGTCATCCTGATCCAGGCGTCCAGAGCTGCTGTCACCACTGTGGGCCTCTTCTGTGGGGGGACTGGATGTTGCTGGCACCTCCTCTCTGGTGATTTTGGCTGTGGGACCTGTGGAAATGTAAATGCAGTGTTATTGTTTCTGTGTGTGACATCTTGTGCATGGGTGTGTTGCCCTGTATGGTTGTGAGTGCCCTGTGAGCTTTGCCTTGTGTAAGTTGTTATTTTGTGGGCTAGGTGACTCTCTCTAGTGTGCATTCTGTAGTGATGCGTGTCCATGCAAGTCTGTGAGTGGTGTCTATGCATTGATGGTGCATTCAGGGCTGGGTACTGGGATGGGTGGGTTGTGATGGTGAGGTGTGTGGGAGGTGGTGGCGTGATGGGAGTGAGGGTGAGGGTGGAGGTATGTGATGGCATGCAGGAAGGGGGGCGAAAGTAGTAAAGATTTGACTTACCAGACTCCAGTCCTCCTGCTACTCGTGCCAAGCCCTCAGGATGCAGTATTGCCAAGACTTGCTCCTCCCATGTTGTTAGTTGTGGGGGAGGAGGTGGGGTTCCACCGCCAGTCCTCTGTACAGCTTTCTGGAGTCTTGCAACCACGGAATGCACCTTCCCCCGTAGATCGTTCTACCTCTTCCTGATGTCATCCCTTGTTCTTGGGTGCTGTCCCACAGTGTTGACTCTTTCCACGATCCTCCACCATAGCTCCATCTTCCTTGCAATTGATGTCTACTGCATCTGTGATCCAAATAGCTGTGGCTCTACCCGGATGATTTCCTTCACCATGACCCTTAGCTCCTCCTCTGAGAACGTGGGGTGTCTTAGTGGTGCCATGGGTGTAGTGTGTGTGGTGTGTGTGAGGGTGTATGTGGTGATGTGTTAGGGTGTGTGCTGTGAGGTGCGTGGATGGTGTATGGGTGATGGTGTTCTGTGGCTCTGGTTCTGTAGGTGCTCTTGGGGTGTCTCTCTCTCAGTTGTCAATTTCTTTGAGTCGTAAAGGAATGTGGGTGGTGAGGGTGTGTGTTTTATAGTGGTGTGGGTGTGGTATGTGTATGAGTGACAGGTGTGTGTAGTTTGAATTGTCCAATGTGGTGTTGTCTTGTATGTGTATGTGTATTTTGAGCGCAGCGGTATGTACCGCCAATGGTTTACCGCTGTTGAATGTCCGCCGCAGTAATTCATGGGTCCGAATGCTGTGGATGTAGTTTTGTTGGAGTAACGGTGTGGGTTTTGCTACCACCATTTTATCACTGACCTTTGGGCTGGTGGACTTGTGTTTGTGTCGGTATAGTGACAGACTGCTATGTGTGGGTCATAATATGGGTAGTGGTATATTGCTGCGGTCCTGTTATGTTGGCAGCAGTCGGCATGGTGGTAAGCGGGACATACCGCCAAAGTCATAATGAGGGCCTTAATCTTTTTTGGGCAGAGGTGCTTCATGTTCCTTTTCCTCAGGCCACTCTCGGCCCCGAGGATCCCATTCCCGGAGTTCAGCCTAATTATTTTAATTATTTTGGGGGATGGGGTCGTGGGGTCTCCTCCCCAGGACCAGCCTATATATTTATTTTTTTTATGGTGGGAGGGAGTCTGCATGGATCCCCTCCCTAGGGTTGATATTGCCCCAGGGGCCCCATCCTCCAGGGCCTGGCCATGTGACCTGGGTGCCCCCCAGTTACAATGGTGGGGACTGCAGGGGGAACCTGAAGGTCCCATGCCCCCAGCTGGCTCCGTTCCTCCTGGGTGAGCCCTCATTGCTATCACAGAGAGGGAGCTGCTAAGCGTGCAGCTCCCACTCTGTGAGAGCAATGTTACCTCTGCTTCCCAGGACATAGCAGGAGCTGGCCCTGGGTGGTGGGTGTACCCAGGGCCATGAGTGCTCCTCAAGGGGGAACACATGGGCCCCCTTCAACTAAAATAGCCCCAGGGAGGTTTTGGGTCCCTAGGGAACGCAATTGACCCCCTTCATTGTTTTAGTAAAGCCCCAGGGAAGGCAGTCACCTGGGCTGTGTGGTGGATGGGCGGCCCTACACATTACATTTATGTAAAGCCCGGGAGAGGTGGTGGTCCCGGGGGCTGCGGGGGTGCTGTGTGGGCCCCCGCTTTTTAGTTGTTTGAAGCCCAGGGAAGGTGGCCGTCCCCAGGGCTGCAGGGGACTAATAGTCCCTCCTGTGCTAGATTACTTTAAAGCCTCTGGGGGGTGCTGGTCTCAGGGGTTGCGGGGGCCAGGTGCCCACCGCATTGGATTACTTTAAAGGACTAGCGGGGTGGTGGTCCCTGGGACTATGGGGGGCCAGGTGGCCCCTGCATTAGATGCATGTAAAGCCCCAGTGAGGTGGCGGCCCCCAGGGCTGCAGATGGGGCCAGGCAGCCCCCAACATTAGATTTTTAAAAGCCCTGGGGTGGTTGTGGTCTCTATGGCTGTGGGGGGGGGGTGGATGACCCCCCAGCATTCATTGTCATTAAGCCCCAGGAAGGTGGCAGTCCACAGGGCTGCAGGAGGAGCAGGCGGCCTCGTGCATTTCATAAAACATTAGCCTTGTGGAGGTGGCAGTCCCAGGGGCTGCAGGGGGGACGAGAGGCCCCCTCGCATTAATAATTCCACTGACCCTGGGACCTCGTCCACATGAGGGCTACAGTTAAACAGGTTTGAGAGCCCAACATTTTTTTTTTTATTTCAGCAGATCTACGCATCCACTGCATCTCCTGCAAAACTTTTTTCAAAAATGCTTTTTTGCCCTGGGAGGTCCATCTGGGACCCCAGCACCAGAGCTTAAGGGTCAGGATCACTGCCTCCCGTAGCTCCACCTGTAAGTAGACCCTCGTTCCTCTGAACTCCTGACTTCTGTCAGGAGTTCGAGGCCCCCCTGCACCTGCAGGCTTCTGCCTGTGCCTCATCCCTGGTGTCTAGTGGGGAGCTCTGCTTTCCTACTAGGTTGCCCTCTGCCTCACTCCTCCTTTCTCTTGCTTCGCTCTCTGTGTGCTTTCTCTTCCATGTCTGTCCCTTTTTTGCCCCTTTTGCCTTTTTCCTTTCACATTGCTCCTTTTGCCTCTTTGCCTCGCTTTTGCGTTACACTCTTTTCTTGTATTCCTCTCCCCAAACTCCACTCTTTCTCTCTCACTCTCACTCCTCTCTCTCTCCCCTGCCCCTGCTGCCCCTGCTGCCCCTGGTGCACCTGATGCCCCTGTGGCCCACCCCCCTCCTCTCTCTCATGCTGCATTCCTGCCGCTGCTGCACCTGTGGCCCCACACCCTTTTTCACGCTGTTTTCTGCCCCCGCCTCCCAGCTGTCCTCTCCTCTCCCCTCCCTACTTAATGGTGGCCACTGTACGGCCACGTCGCTGGCACGCCAAAGGCGCGGCAAAGGCAAGCCCGTCTGTGCCTGGACCGTGCCCAGCGATGGAACCCGTGGTTCTCTCCACCCCACCGCCGCAACACTCAACTCTGCTATCACGCCACCAACCTGCACGCACTCAAAGCCGGCCGCTCATCCACCTGCCATCAAGCCACACCACAGCTCACCCACGGACCCTTCCAATGCTGGAACTACACCTTCACCAGCCTCCACGCTAACGACCCACCTGCCAAGACAGGATGCAATCATGCATCCTACTCAACACCCACTCCGTCCACAAACACACCGTTGAACTCTGGAACCTACTTGACTCAGCCTCCCCAGATGTCGCCTTCCTGACCGAGACTGGATGAACCCCTCCTCAGTGGCCGACATCGCCATAGCCATCGCAGACCGCTACAAGATCATCTGCAGGGACCTCACCAACAGATTAGGAGGAGGCATCACCATTGTACACAGGAATACCCTCAGAATCACGACCTGCACCGAAGACACCCTCAGCACCACCGAACACTTGCACTTCCAGATCCACACCGATCCAAACACCACCCTCAGAGGGACCCTCGTTTACAGACCCCTAGCCCCCGACAGCAGTCCAGGGACTCCATCTGTGACATCATCAGCACGCACGCCTTTGCATCCATAGGCAAACATACTCCTCGGGGACCTGAACTTCCACCCAGAGAACACCAACAACAACAACTCTCCCACCATGCTTGACAACCTCACCAACCTCGGCCTCACGCAGCTCGTCACACATGCTCGACCACATTTTCTCCACCAGCAAACACGTCTTCTTTAGCCACACCACCAAACTCCACTGGACCGACCACCGCTGCATCTACCTTTCCTTTGAGAAACCAACAACACACCATCACCCGCAACGGATTCCCCACCGCAGATGGAGCAAGGTCACCGAAGACCAGCTGAACACCACCCTTTTCCGGAACCTGCCTATTAACACCACTGACACAGCAGCTCGCAACCTCAGGCAATGGATCGACGACTGTGCCAACACTCTCACCCCAATCAAGAAACCCTCTAACAGACACACCGACAGAAAGGCCTTCTAGTTCACAGCCACCTCCAAGAATCCTAACAAACATGCCAAAGACTCAAGAAAAAGTGGTGCCAAGAACAGACACGGGACAACCACATAGCCTTCAAGAATGCCATCCGCTGACACCACCGACTCATCCGAACCTCCAAAAGAACCGCCTTCAAAGCATGCATCGACAACAACACACACAGCTACAAGGAGCTCTTCAACATCGTGAAGGAACTCTCCAACCCCGGCTCCAACATTAACGACATCCCGCCATCACAAGACCTCTGCGACTCCCTAGCCACCTTCTTCTACCGCAAAGTCACAGACATCCATGAAAGCTTCAATACCCAGACCCCCCCGTCAACCACCGACGCCACAGACTCACCACCCATCAGCCTCCGGCTCTTCTGGACCCACATCAATGACAACAACCCCATCAAAACCATGAATACTATCTAGGCCGGCTAACCATCCGACCCCTGCACTCACCACATCTTCAACAAAGAGAGCTCCATCATCGCACCCCAACTCCGTAAGATCATCAACAGTTTCTCAAGACCCCCACCTTCCCAGAAATCTGGGAACACGCTGAGATCAATGCCCTCCTTAAGAAACACAAGGCAGACCCAGAGGACATCACGAACATCCGGCCCATCTCACTGCTCCCCTTCCTGGCAAAAGTCATTGAGAAAATTGTTAACACATAACTGACCCATTTCTTCGAGGAGAACAACTTTCTGGGCCCATCCCAATCCGGATTCCGCAGCAACCACAGCACCGAGACCGCCCTCATCCCTGCCACTGACAATATCAGGATCATACTTGACAACAGAGAAACCACAGCCCTGATCCTCCTGGAACTCTCGGCCGCATTCGACACCGATTGCCACCACACCCTACGCACACGCCTCAACGACGTAGGGATCCGCGACAGAGCCGTGGACTGGATCACCTCCTTCCTCACCACCAGAACTCAGAGAGTCCACCTCCCTCCATTCCACTCTGAAGCCACCAACATCATCTGCGGCGTGCCCCAGGGATCGACCCTTAGCCTGACCCTCTTTAACGTCTACATGGTGCCGCTCGCAAACATCACCCTATCTCACAACCTAAACATCATCTCATATACCGATGACACCCAGCTGACCCTCTCCCTCACCAAGAACCCTGCCACCTCCATAACCAACCTCCATGAACGAATGAAGGCCATCACCAAATGGATGAAGAACAGCTGCCTGAAACTGATTTCTGACAAAACTAAGGTCCTCAGCCTCGGCTCCACCCCCTCCGCATGGGACGCCTCCTGGTGGCCTTCCAAACTGGGAACCGCACCAACACCCACCCACCATGCCCGCAACCTGACATTCATCCTGGACTCATTGCTATCAATGACCCTGCAAGTCAACGTCATCTCTTCCTCCTGCTTCAACACCCCCGCATGCTTCGGAAGATCTACAAATGGATCCCCAGTGAAACCAGAAGGACGGTCACCCTAGCTCTTGTAAGCAGCAAACAGGACTACGGCAACGCTCTCTACTCAGGAACCATGGCCAAGCTCCAGAAAAGACTGCAATGCATACTGAACGCCTCTGTTAGCCTCATCCTGGATATCCCCTGCCACAGCCATATCACAGCCTACCTGACAGACCTTCACTGGCTCCCTGTCAACAAGTGAACAATGTTTAAAATCCTCACCCATGTTCACAAGGCATTACACAACACCGGACCAGAATATCTCAACAGATGGCTCTCCTTCTACACCCTGACCCGATAGCTTTGCTCCGCTGACCATGCCCTCACCACTGTCCCACACATCCACAGAATGACTGACGGCGGCAGATCGTTCTCCCACCTCACTGCCAAGACGTGGAACACTCTTCCCACCCACCTAAGACAGACACAGGACCTACTTACCTTCAGGAGACACCTCAAGACCTGGCTGTTCCATCAGTGGCAGCCCCCCTCATTAGCACCTTGAGACCCTCACGGGTGAGTAGCGCGCTTTACAAATGCTTTAATTGATTGATTGATTGATTTTCTTATTTTTACATTTTTTTTCTCTGAGAAGCAGAGTACAAAGACGGCTGCCAACACTTCCACTATAGCCTGAACTGCTGGATGAAATTACACCAAATTTGGCAGGAAGTTAGCCCTGGATTCAGAAAAAGAGTGCTTTTTGTTATTTGGTATAAATCCGTTCAGCCGTTTTTGACATAATCAAAGAAAACCATCCTAAGCACAGAACTCATGAAAGGATCTGATTTGCTTCAGCACTTTAACCAGGAAGTACTGCGTGTCATCTTGGGACCAAGATGCACGTTAGCACCCCATTGAAATGCATTGTAGTTAAAGGCAGGGTTTGAGTTTCACAAAAAGGAAGTCATGTAAAGGGTGATAACAGATTTTCATTACAGTATAAATCATTTGTTGAAAGTAACATACTAATTTTAGGAAATGAGGTGTTTTCCGGGTGATAAAGCTTTCTGCTGGGATTTCATGAATCATGTTTTCTCATGATTTTCCCATGGGGGTGATGGAAGGTGCTCTAGAAGCTGAAATGAGAGCATATGTTCTGTAAATTCACAGTATCTTTCTCAGCCATATGAAAATGAAGTCTAACATTCTCAGTAAACATGTACTACCAACATGTTTAAGCCAGTTGATTCCATTGTGTTCTACTGCAGCCTCCCAGTGTGTTCTAAAGAACAACTAGAGCACTAACAATCTTAATTGTGACAAAAGTGGGACACACCTTAAACCATCTATATTGTATCAAACTGGTAAAACTTAAAACACCTAATTTAGAAAGCAACAAAATGAAGGAGTTCATTTTGCCGTCGCAATTATGGCTAGTGTTGTAGAAAGAAAAATTAAGACATGTTTTAAGTGAGTTCTCAAATATCTTTCGCTTCTTTTTCATTAAAACATTCTGACATGCAGACTGAAACATCAACATCAGCAGCAGACTGCGAGTTAACTCTCTGGTTATCAGCAGCTTACAGTGCTCTAATGAACAGCTAGCACTGGAACATATGGATCCAGGACAACTCACACTGATTGTGTGTGATTCATACTACTGTGTCCAGTCCTACAATGATTACCTCAATCATTGCGGTTGAACTGGTTCAGAGACTCATAGGGGAACACCATAAAACACAGCACTCTGGGTAGGAGGGTGGCTGATCTTAAGCATAAGCTACCAGATGCTCATGTAGTACATAGATTGGGTCACCAACGTGTAGGAGTACACGCTATTGGCAGCACTTTGGATGATGAAGAGGCCAAATCTGGCGGAGCTATGGCTTCTGTTGCTGCAGAGACTTGTTCTCACATGAGATTGGATAGTGAGATTCAGGCTCCAGTGAATGCTTCGGCTGATGGCAAGCCTCTTCCAAAAGCATACCCTACAACATATTCCTGCCATATGAGTGCACAGAATGTTACCTTTGTGGCAATTCCTGGGGTGGGAGATCAAGTAATTCCCAACCAAGACCAGAGATTAGATCTCATTAAAGCAGCGCTTGAGGGTGTCGCATCTGCTAATGCTGGTGTCGAGGCCACAATATCACTCTTACAGAAACGCTTCTGGTGGCTGGGTCTATACAAACAGACCAAGCAATATGTCCTTTGCTGTGACATTTGCCAGCAAATTAAGGGCTTAAATAACAAGCACCTACCGCCGACAACCCTCGTTGTGTCCAATAGACCACTACAATGTGTGTACCTGGACCAATGTGGTCCCTTACAACCTGATGGTGCATACAAATACATCTTAGTCACTGATGTTTCTTTTTCTAGATTCCTGTGAGTATGGCCACAGAGGCCGGCTGATGCTCGAACTGTTATAAAAGACTTGCTAGTCTCTATCAGTATAAATGCGGTTGCAGCATTCCACTTGGACAAGGACCATGCTTTTGCCACTAGGGCATTCAAGAACACCATGACGACGATGGGTGTTGAACTCCATTACTCTTCCCCATATCCTAAGGGCAATTCTGTTGTGGAGAGGTAGAATCATGACCTAAAGTAGTCCTTAACAGCTAGAGTATTAGGTTCAGGTTGCAGTTGGCTTCATCACCTTTAAGGGGTCCAAAGAGCACTGAATAATCTGCCAAAACAGTCCTTGGACGACACACCCCTTACAAGGTTCTTTTTGGGATACCTATGTATGTCCCAGAACTAGATGGCCCCTGAATGGTGGCAGCAGACACACCTTTTTAAGGGATTTGAACACAACTTCTATAGGCTAGATTCTATAGGTTGGGGATCTGGTATGTGAGAAGATTACTGTGAAGAAGGAATTTGGCCCATCTTACATAGCACTGGTTCCAGTCTTGGGGAGCCAAGGCACCAGAACTGTAATTTTACCACCGTTGCAGGTTCCAAAGGAAGTGGCCGATCCTGCACAGTAGACTCAGAGATCCCCTCTCACTACCCAACAGGACACTACCCTTCAAAGAAGAAACAACACTTCTGAATATACCAGCATGTACAGCAAAGCTGCAAATGCCTCCTCAAACCTTAGGAGGGCAGAAAATGAGCTTCTGCTAATTCCTGTCACCATTTCACAACCAAGAACTGTCCAAGATGTGGCCTGTTTTCTACTCCAATGCAACACAAACTGACAACATCGTCTACTATGAAACTCTGTGCGAAGTGGATCCACCCACCAGTAATACACCGGCTCCTGTGTTCTCAGAGACTGCTTCTAGTTGCTCCATCAACATTTATAACTTTTCTTCAGCTTCATCTGGACCTGCAACTAAAACTGTTTCAAAGACATGTAAGCTGTGCATATGGCTTAAAAATAACTTTTTGGTTTATCCATGGCATTATCTGTGGATATTTCTGAAATTGCTTGCCTTTCTATTATGGATTGGTTTTGTTTTTTTTTCTCTTGATCAATGGTCATTACATTCCTCAACGCTCTCCTGTCTAGCCAGTAGATGAAGTTTTAACACCATATCTTTCCTCACATAAGGTTCAAATAGACTTGTCCCCTGTGAACATTTCAGCAGTACCAGTTCCAGATGGGGTTGTTTGGGATAAAGTATCCTTTGATATATATGAGCCTACTGAGGTTATTCAAATTCCTCATGTATTCATAATTTCATTGACTGATGTAATTACACCTGGTGTTATTTCTGAAGGCTGGGATGTTAAAACAGTTGATTCTATGCTTGCTGAGCTGCAGGATTACACTGCATTTGAAAGTTATGTTGTGTATATGAACACAGCAAATTATGGGGAAATGTTCTGTTATATTAATTGGGGGCATTATTTTCTGCACCAAGCAAATAGACATATATCTGTATTTAATTACACACAGTGGAAACATTGTTCAACTCCACCTGTTGTGGGGCCCCAAAAAATATATAGACAACTTTGCATACTTTTCATTCCATGACACTACAAATGCAGCCATATTATTTCAAATTACCACCATCCAAAATGCGAAAGATGTTGCTAACTGACACCAAATTAATTTATTCAGATTACTTTGTTTCCCTACTTGCTGTTGAAGGTTATGAATACTGAAAGAGCACTATCGATGTGAAAAGAGTATGCGGATCACAATATTGGCAAATTCAGTGTAGGGAAGCTTTGCTTAGAGCATGCCTTATTCCTGTCCAAATTATATTTTTAAATGATACAGTTGAACAAGCATCCTGCCTAGAGTTAGCAAAAATAAAGGAAATGAATGTGCCCAGTATCCCCACAACAGCCAAAGTCACCAACTGGCAATCATTCCTAAATGTCACAGAGGAAGAACTAAATGCTTGGGTTCAGAACAGCACCTTATATTCCACACTTTCATGTCCCTCTGGGTGGTTCTTGTGGCCTATGGACACAAATGGGTATCAGGTGTGTTTTGTTAATTCTTCAAGGGGTTTCAAGATTAGCCGGCCGGTCGGGTATGGTTACCACATACAGCGCGGGTAAACTGTGCCAACAATGGCAACCTTAGCAGCATTTAAAGAACATCTTAGTCTCCTATCGGAGGAAGTAGTCTTGCAAGATGTCTTGCTAGGCCCAAGAAAACCACACTCTAAACGATTCCTGTATGCCATATACAATGAAATCTGGAACATTTCTCAAATGGAAGCAGCTGTACTTTTAAGACAGTTAGATAATGAAAATATGGAAAAGGCTTTAGCTTTTGTTGATTATGGCATGAAAACTCTGTCCAACAGAATATACACACTTAATAATATTGTGTCTTCTGCAATTGATATCATTCAGAATGACATGCCCCTTTTACAACATAGTCAAAGTCAACTGCGCTCCATGATGCAGTGTTCGATGGTAATATATCATCAGTAGTGACTTGTTTGCTGCTTTTAATATGTCCAAGGAGCAACAGACTATGGCTAAAAGGGAAGAAAGTTACACCATGCTTAACATAGAAATGTTAGAAAAGCTGCCTTTTACCATAGCAGAGACACCATCAACAATATGACGTGTACATGGCTTTATAAAAGTGCCAACTTCCACCTTTTGTTTTACGAAATGTTTGAAACATTTTGCTTGGGTAGATGTGAACAGCTAGGAGATAGCTACATAAAAGAGGGGTGGGATTTGCCTTTCGAGTTCAAATGTTTGAACAGCGATACAGATCTTTCTGAGTGGAAGTGAAAGTGAGACTACTGTTAGGCATTCAATGATCTGCAAACAGGTGTGACTTCACGGTCTCTGTAATGCAGGGGTGGCGAATTTGGCATACTTTCTGAAGGGTACATCCATCCCTTTGATTGGTCCAGCATTTCATATACTTTTGAATGGAAGTTATGTGCTCCTGAGTGATCAGAACTGCTGCGGAATGAGACCAGGAATTGCCTACGCAATTTTAGTCTCTCAAATTGTACCTTCCTGTGGACAAGTTCCATCCCCCCACATAAGAGATTAGCAGAAATGTGCCCTCGAATAGATACTTCTAATGCAAATTATGACAAGCTGAGTAGACAAAAGACGCTACTGTTCCAAAAACAAGTGCCATTGGAGACGTTTGCTTTCTAGATAGCAAGGTCATCAGTCGAGATACAACCCCTATTAAATACCAATTTCCCCAAGCACTTTGGAGAGTTGGTCGTCAGAATATTCAATGCCTTGAGCACTACAGGGATTGTACATTTTTTAAGGCTGTTGGGTCTTGATTCATTTCCAGCTTCCACACTGTTTTTGGAGTCATTCCATCAGCTAGCCATTCAATCTTTTCAAGTGTGTTTAGTGGCTTTCCTGTGACTTTAGAGCTGATTGGCGGTATGCTGCTAGTTCTAATACGCAGTGGTTGTTCTTTCTCAGCTAAGCGGAATAATGGAGCTACTACCACTAGCCTAGCTGTGTCATGATCTCATGGTACAGTTCTGTGGTGCTCTGTTGCTGGAAGAATTGGAGCATGATTGTTCATTGCCATTCTGACCAGTTTTGTGGTGCGTGAAACCTGTCTTTCCAAGACACTCAGATGGTAGACACCTGGTGCTTCTTTGGGTGTCTACCATCTGAGTGTCTTGCTGTTCAGCTGTGCCTCCTGTGGACAAGGAACAGCTGATGTTCCAGATGAGGGTTAATTCACGGTCGTGCCCCATGAGACTGAGGTTGATTTGCGAGGCCACTTATGAGCCACGGCTTGTGAACTATTTGACTCCTATGACATCTGGTACTATGGATTGCGCTGCCTACATGGGTGATCCTGCGCTTGAGGCTTCTGCACACTTCTGCTCCATAGATCCATTTACCAATCCTGTGATGGATCTGACATCTGACGATGTGGAGTTTTTCCTGGATGCGCTCCCACTTTGATGAACTCGGAGACATTCTTCAAGATCACGATTATTGTTAAATGATTTGACTGTTGACCTTATTTAAAAGTTTTAAAAGTTTGATGCTAAGTTGCCTTATTAAATCAATTCACATTTGGCCCGATGTGCTTGTCATAGTCGACATTTTATCTCTTTGTATGTTTTTAGCCCAGTCTTTAATGAGATTTTAGACTGTGTTTAGCTCAGAGCATTTTAGCGTGGTCCCATGCACTCTCACTACCATGTTAGCATCCTTGTTTCGACAATGGGGAGATTGAGGTGAATCTAATTTAGCTATTTTGGGGATTCTAGTGTTTAGCTTAGTCTTTGGCTTGCGGGCTTATGTCCCTGTCACCTAGTGCCTTTTAATCTGGCCTTGCTCTGTTTTAGCCCATTTACTTTATTATTTTTCTTAAGATGTTGTTTATAGTTACAGAAATGTTTTGATTGGCATTATCAGTGCCACTATGTGAAGGCATTATTATCAGCATCATGATCAGTGATGTACCTAGGTATTAAAATCATGTTCCTTTCCCACGTATGTGTGATAGGAACATAATTTACAATTGTTTGGGATTGTTTAAATAATTGCCGCCACAAGTCTGCCCCCTTATCAGTTGTTTGGGAACATATCTGTGTCAGGTGTCCTGCATAATCTGTATCAATGCATCTCACACGTACAAGGTCATTCAAGGGATTCCTTCCAGATGCCATCTACACTGCACATCACCTTGCTGTAGAACTCAGCCTTTGTGTTACCATGGAGTCGGACCTAGAGACCTCATTTCAAGGTAACAAGGGTTGGGAGTGCTTCTCATGGACATGGTAATGGCAGATTAGGTATATCATACCTAGTTCTCATTAGGTTAGACATTAGGTTCTCTTTGCTAGGAATTTTACATCTCATGTTTATTGTAAGATGGTGGGGGGTTTTGTATTCACGACTCTCATCTTCACAATTATGATTCTCGTACTGTTCATTATACTAATCATTGCAGCTCATGCATTTTAACAAAGATTGCAGTCTTTTCACTAAACCTATTGAAAACTTTCCTTCATCTCCTTCATTGCCTGTGTGTGACTGAGACGTCTTGCTAGCGTGGGAAAAAAATAACTTCTGTTCTTCCATGAGAGATCTTATCCAGAGTCCATGTGTAAGGCTGCCAGAAATCACCTTTTACTTTTTTGGTTTTTGGTGAGGTATAGCTTGTGAGCCGGGGCGGTGGGACCGAAAGTTGCGACTTGTTGGAAGCAAGGCTTAGTCACCTAGAACATAAGTCCTGTCATCCCTAAACCAGCGGTCTTGCCTCCGAGCGAGAATCAAACTACGACAGGTACATTGCTTTTTTTGTTAAAATGGTGCATTGCTTCATTTCAGAACTGGCACCGTGTGGCGCTGCCAATTTTGGCACAGTGCCTTCGCTGCACCAGTTCCTTCTAAATCTGGCCTTCAATTTTTTAGTTTGTTTGCAGTTTTATATAGCTCAGACTTGACCCGAAGGTATGGAGTGCTTACATGAGCATCAGTTATATTACACATGACACATTAATTTAAGTACCTAAAGATAGCAAATAATTTAAAAGTGCATTGTCACTATTTGAGAACTCAGAAATGATGTTCTCATGTTAGTTTTTTAGAGCACTAATTATAATTTCTATGGTAATATGATCCTCTCATGTTTACAATTTCTGAAGGAAATTCTTTAGGTATTATATATAGATGAAATCAGGTGTGTCACACGTTCGTAATAAATATAGAATGTTAGCAATCTAGATGTTAAAAACAAATAGTGTGGGGAGGCAGAGGTGAGGGTTATGGAGTCATAAAATTGAGGGTAGGGAGGAGGGTGCAGAGACAACAAGCTGACCACGCCGAGTAGGTGAGAGGGGCTGTGGGAGCACAATGGAGCATGGAGGGCAGGGGAAAGGGGAGCAGGGGAGACAAACTAACAATGCAGGTCAGGGAAGAGAGGCTCTGGCAATATAACAGACTATTAGAGGCAGACGAAAAGAGGCAGTGGCAGCACAACTATAAGGGTCAACAGAACCTATTCAGGCAAGAGACTTCTGATGTTTC